>NW_028274821.1:40623439-40971564 GCF_037043125.1 Eumetopias jubatus | reverse complement strand
AGACCCACTGAGCCTTGCCAAACCCTGCTTTAAATAACAGTTTGGAGAATCACAAACTTCAATTACTTTTGGCAACGTCTTGGTTTTCCATGAGGCATGATAGGTTATTAAATGTCGTAACTATTTAGCTGCTAATGAATAGTTTATCCTACACTCAATTAGGCTGGTTTTTCCTTCTCTCTCTCTTTCCCCCTCTCTCTGTGTCTCTCTCCCTCCCTCTCTCTCTCTCTCTCTACCTCCCTCTTCCCCTTTCTTTTTCAGCCTACTCAAAAAATTGATGATAATTAAGGGAAAGCTTTTCATCCAAGATATCTTTATGGTTCTAGGGTTACCTAGGGCAGAATCTGGCTCCATCCTGTAAACTTAATATCTGTCTTCCACATCAGTGGTGGCTATCATAATAGGGATAACAGTAAGAATAATTGTAGTCGTATGTTCCATGCAACACCTTTCAAAAACCATTCTGAATATTTCACATTTTCCCTTAAGACCGTTATGTAGTAGATAAGGAGTAGACTTATTATTCTTTTTAAAGTCAATGAGGCAAATTGAAAAAATTCCAAAAAAAAGTTGAACATCTGTAGATTATAAACTTCCTCATGGATAAAGCAGAACAAAACATGAACAGGTAATGTAGTGTTCATCCCATCAGGCTAGCCAGTTCCCTGGTTTCTCTCTCTCTCTCTCTCTCCAGTGACTGAAGAATTGATTTCAGGGGATGCTAATAGTATTTTCACATATGTCTTATTTCCATATTGTGGAGGTCTGATCAGTTGTGTAGCAGTCCTTTCCTGATCTGTGATGTGCTTATTTATTTCATAGCCCCACTTCAATCAGGAGAGATGGTGGCCCCAACGATTATTGATGTTCCCAGAGAAGGTCGGAACCAGACATGGACCCTAGGTAATTCAACAAAAGTGTACTTACAGAATGTATCTCAGGAAAGGCAAAATTAAACCCATCCATTAAAAAAACACCTAAGGAAGAGAAAGAGAGCTCCTAAATATTTCCCAACTCATTCTGCAGCTCTAAAGTGAGACCAGACTTTGGAGGTGAGATCCACATGTGGGCCAAATTAATTTTTTTATCTAGTTGGCCTGTGCTCTGTACTAGGCACTAAGGTTAAGTGTGTGGGAGATACAAAGAGGAATAAGCTAGAGTTCACTCCTTTGCAGAGTGGACTCTGTGGTCATGGATTTCCTCCAACCCCACCCCAACTCAGGCCAGACAACTCAGTCACTTTAAGAGCAAATTTGTCATCACCACCACAAGAAAAATATCTAGACAGTCGGCCCAACTGGCGACCCAGTGCCTGGATCATTCCATACAGAAGGACGTGGAGGGGTGACTCCTGGCTCCCATCTGTCTCAACCACACCTTCTTCCCCCAACCCCCATCCCAAAACCCTTCCCCGCCCCTACCCACGCTTGCCTCCTGACTAAATTGGTTCCAATATTGGCTCCTTTAGGGCTGAAGGGACCACGTGACCACCTGAAACTGAGGCCAACAGTCTCCACTTGGGGGCCTTCTTGATTCTTATGCTGTGTTTCTGCCTCGCTACTTTCTCTTACCACGTGTCCCAGCCACGTCCCTATCTCTGGCCTTAGAAACACCTGTCCAGACTCTGAGCTCTTCTTCCCTCTGGCATCCCGCTAGCCCGCTTGGCCCCAATGCCACTTATTGTCATAAACAGAGCCCCGTCAGTAAACCTCAGGCTGCCTCTGGGTCCTGGAATATGCTTGTTCTTCTGCAACAAGAACCTCTCTATCCTGGCCTGAAGCTCGGAGCAGCTTTCTCCCAGATCTGGTTTGATTAAACTACTGCTAGCACTTACTAAGCATTTACTTTGTACTGCGCACTCTTTTAAAAGTGCTCACTCTTTAAATCCTCAGAATAATTCTATAAAGTAGAAATCATGATCATCATCGTCCCCTTTCATGAAGAATACTTAAGCCCGGGGAGATTAAGTCATGTGTCCAAGGCTATCAGTCCCAGAACTTCTAGTAGCTCCACGGTGACCGGTTAGAACGCTCTCGGCCATAAATCCAGGAGGCTAAGCGGTCCCCGACCTGCCAATGCTTCTTTTCTCTGAAAACATCAGATCCCTGATGTCATGGGAAGAGAAAATGTGGTCATGGGGCATTCCCTGGCTCTCCACTGTTAGGTGATTCTGCTCTCCACCCCCCTCCCTCGGGGTGGGGGTGGGGGGTCCTGTTGCCACCACTTTTCCTGTGTGCCGCACGCTAATTCTCTGCTGCCCCAGGCCTTCAGCTGTTCTGGGGCTCCAAGTGATTGTACATTATCATTAATGGATCAGCCCCCCTCGTCAGGTTTCCAAAGAGAGGTCTGGCCCACCAGATCGTAAAGGTTAGCCCTATGTATTCCGGAGGGCTGTGTCAGATGAGGAATTCTATTAGGAAGCTTTGCATCTGGAGTTTTCTAATGGTGCCTTCGGGCAAAAAAAATTAAAATGAAACCAACAACCCACAGCCCCTCCCCCACCCCACCCGCCCACCATTTCAGCTTCTCCCACAGCAAGAGTTCTGACTTGGTTAAATAGAATTCATTAATAAGCAAGGGGGAGAAAGCACTCCAGGCAGTTTACTCTTGAAAACGTAAACTGTTAAAACATTTTGTGGTTACAAGCATTCTGAAAATAATGCATTTCTCTAGTGTTTTGAGATTTCTTAGAATCGAGCCTTTTCTGATACCCCCAGGAAACACCGAGGAGGTGAAGCTGGAGAGCGGTAGCTTTCAGCATTCTCTAGGGTAAAGGTCAAGTGCTTGAGAGTTTGAAATCTGAAATCTGGAGCTACCATTTACGTGGATTTCCTCTGCTTCAACTATCTTACCTTTTCCCCTAAAAATATTCCCAAGGGCATGTATGAGCAGTCCTCAGTTCCCTTACATGTACCAAATTCCCTTAAATCTACTAGATTGGCCCAGGTTTTTCCCTCCTTCCCTATGCCCTCTCCCTCCTCCCTGCCTCTCCTTCAATTTCTCTCTGTCTCACCACACACACACACACACACACACACACACACACACACACAACACACACACACACACACACACACAGCTTACTGGGATGGGACTGAGGTTCTAGCAGGATCCCAAGAAAGAAATGGTTTTAGGGTCCTGATAAGGTCATAGCTGGCTGGGCCCCAACTGGAAACAGGACTCTGGGAGGAGGGGACAGAGGAGCCATCTTGCAGGGGGGTTCCCAACCTGTCTTTGTCTGAAAACTGGGCACCAGGCCAGCCCCAACCCAGCGGATTGCCGCACTTGGCCTCCAGCCCAGTGATGGATCTGACTGTCATTTTCCTACCCCCAGTGAGGCAGGAGGCGAGCCGAGAAGAGCGATGAGGAGGTGAACACAGAGCTTGGTCTGGGAAAAGAGGCAGGAGTGGAGACACTGAGAGCAGGACTCAGCTGGGGCGGTGGGGGCCTCGACCACTCTCGGGGCCCTCTTGTCAGCCTCTGCCCCCCCCGTTAGGATCCACCATGAAAAATCAAGGCAAGCAGTGACTCCATGAGAAGGCCAGTCTTGCAGTCAGGCAGCCCAAGGAGAGACAGGAAGGCCGTTGGTCCTTCACATCTAACAACGAGACGCTGGTAAGGAGCAATCTTATTTTTAAAAACTGTCCGAAAAGAGAAGTCCACGGTCTTCTTTGAAAATAAATTCTGTAGCTAAATGCCCCCTCACAAGCAAGAAATTCTTCTTTACACCCAACTTAAATCAAGAGACCAACCCCGACGGATTCAAAATATGTTGCCATCGGCAGGGAAATAAAGCTTGTCACTTACAAGGTGACAGCTTCTGTGGACTTCGGAAGAAACACCAAGGACAGCTATAAAATCCATGGGATTCACTTGTGATTGGCTTTTTCTTCCTTGAAAATTTTTACACTTGGCTCTTGTTTGCGAATTTATTTCTCTAAATTGAATGTATGGCACATCAGCGATGTGAGGAATCTGAGAACTTATCTAGTCCAGTTTCCCATACCTTACTGATGAGAAAATGGAGACCCAGAGAGGTCTAGTGACCAGCCCAAGGTCACACAGGTAGAAGGGCTGGAGAACGAACTTGAATCCAGACCAAGCAGACTGCTTTTCTCTCTCTCTCTCTCTCTCTCTCTCATTCTCTCTCTTCCTGACTTACCCCTTCCCCCCGCTACACACACACTCCTTCCCTGCCTTTCTGTACTTCAACCTAATTTGAATTCTTTAAGCAATATATGTATATATGTATTCCTTTCCATGATACCAACTCATATATCTTGTTTATCGATCTGTTATTCATCTGTCTTGCTCTCTCATTAGACTATAAATTACATGAAATCACGATACATGTCTCTCTTGTTCTGTATTGAATCCTAAAGATCCAGAACAATGTCCTATAGGAGATCTCCAACAAGTATTTGTGAATGATATATTAATGGGAGAGTGATTAACATTGGTGTTGACATAGTAAAGTCAGAAGAAAAATAATAATCAGGTGGTAGATTGCAAAGAAGTTATAAATGCCATCAGAAACCATGTTTTGATTTCATCAGTTTTCCCCTTCGAAGTGGGTTGTAGGTATTGGTGGAAGAAATATATCCCCAAGAAGACAGTGAAGGGGCAGGACAAAAGCCTGGTAGTTGTCCAAAAGCCCATTCCACATTAATAGGCACAAATAGGGGCACCTATTTTTTAAGCATCTGCCTGCAGCTCAGATCATGATCATAGGGTCCTGGGTTCAAGCCCTCCTTCGGGCTCCCTGCTCCGCGTGGAATCTGCTCCTCTCCCTGTCTCCCTCTGCCCCTCCTCCCTGCTCATTCTCTCTAACTCAAATAAATAAATAAATAAATTCTTTTAAAAAAAATAATAGGCACAGATATTTCAGAGTCTACCCACAGGGTGACTGACATCGTCAACTAAAGGAGAAGCCCATGCACTTTCTAGCGCTTTTGTTGGGGGGGGGCGGGGAGGAGTGGAGCCATGTGACCAGTTCTAGCCAATGAGTTGTGAGAAGAGCTTTTGGTTACTGGTTGCAGACAGTCCAGATCTCTTTCCATTTGCAAGGCAATAAGCAATGTTCACGATAGGAGCTGTTCCCTTCGCCTGGGTTCCTGGGTGTGGAGACCCAGAGCAGGGTCGTTCAGTGAACAGAGTACAAGTAAGGGCAAAACCTTTCCAACTGAAGCCACCACGTGGATGTTGTCCCACAGCCTAACCCAGCCTGATGGGTACACGGCGGGGGGGCGGGGGGTAATTTGAGGGTGGGGGTGGGTAATGACTAGAGCACTTCATAGCCTTGAATACTCCGAAGAGAAAGTTATTCCCTTTTCCAGTCACTCAGATGAGAAGAAGTCTCACCTCTGTCTTCACAGCTGTGCTCTGTGACTCACTTTCCTTTTTAACACACAGCATAACTTGGGCTCAGAGCTCGGAGTATCCGGCTAGAATTTCATTCTAATTGTTTCACTTCTACATTTTATTTTTCAGTGACCTCGATTTATGGAATGTGATACTGTGTGTTGTATATATATGGAAGGTTAAAGTTTTTCCTTTGAAAATATATTTATTTAAATAATTATGTAACTAATATTTCTAGAGTGCGTACAGCCTTATTTTAAGGTTTTTGGCATGTGATAACCTATTTAATCGTCATAATAATCCTGTGAATTAGGTACTATTATTCCCCCCCCCCCTTTATAGATGAGACAATCAAGGCAGGGAGGTGAAATAAGCAGCCTGAGGTCCTCCAGTTAGCAAGTGACAGAGCCGCAGTTAGAATCTAGACAGGCTGCTTTCGCAGTTTGTCCTCTGTGAGTTGATTTCTTGAAAAATATTTCCCTTATTGTTCACTTGGTACGTGCCCGGAACACAAATTGTGACCGTGGTAGACCCATGATGGTACTTTGGGAAACTGCTCTTTGCCAACCAGGAGATTTGCTCGGCTGCCCTTGCCGTGAGCGACCAGTTCGCCCGCCTGTGCTCCTGTCCCGGCCACACAATGTATAGGCCTCAGGAACTTGGGGCGGTACTCTTCTATGTGACCACAGAAAGAAAATGGATTTGGGAGAATTTGAAGAAAGACAGAAGGGGCTATAGATGATCAGAGGGGAGGGCCTTTTGTGTCTCAAGCTTTCATCTTCAGACATACCTTCCTTCCAGAAACACAGGAACTATAGCACCCCCTCAACAGGTGGATTAGGTTCTGGTCACCCCATACACAGTGCCAGCAATAGCCCTGGCTGCACCCGGGTCCTCTCCGTTTAGGGGGCTTCAAGGAGACAGTTTGATAACAATCCATCAATTAGAAATAGGTTTTTCTGGGGGTGCCTAGGTGGCTTAGTCAGTGGGCGACCAACTCTTCATTTCAGCTCAGGTCATGATCTCAGGGTCATGAGCTTGAGCCCCTGGTCAGGGGCTCCGTGCTCAACCAGGAATCTGCTGAAGATTCTCTTTCTCCCTCTCCCTCTGCCCCTCCCTGCCCTCTCTCTCTCTCTCTCTCTCTCTCTCTCTCTAAAATAAATAAATAAGTATTTTTTTAAAAAAGAAATAGATTTTTCTGTGTGCTTTCTTTTCAGGTTTTCAGCCCCTGAAATATCTTGTGCAGACCCCTTTTTAGTTTTTATAACAAGAAAATTTATTAAAAATTTCCCCCTTGAAAAACTTCTTCAGCATGAAACACTCCAGTTTCTTTGCGTGGTGGGTTGCTAATGTGATTGGGAGGATTTTTTTTCCCTTCAGATTATTGTGGCTTTAAAACCTATGTATTCGGGGGGGGAATCAGCTTTGGGGGATCAACGAGTTTGACATTGATCAGTCCAGGTACAGTCATCCTGGCTTCCTCTACTAGGAAAGACAAGTCTTTCTGACTGTCCCCCCGCCTTAGACCATTTTGTTGTTGCCCTATTTTTTTATGACTGTGATGCCCAGGCACACAGCAATCCGACTGGTGGTAGAGAAACCCACAAAAAAGGCTCAGATTCGTATGCCATCCAGTGCAACTTAAGTGGTGGTGGCAGTTGGGGGTGAGAAATTGATATTCATTACTGGTTAAAAGTAGGAAGCATGAGTCAACAGACGAGATTCCTCTTAGTTCTGTTATTTTGAGCAGGACAGTGCATCTTACCTCCTACAATTTGCCCAATGTCTGTTTCACATCCTGGCACTTTGTTATTGTTCCTGTAACTCATTAGAGATTACTGAGACGCCACTCCTCTTTCCCGGCGTTAAGAAAATGTACGTATTTAGGCAATAGAGGGCACTGTTTCCACAAATTCTAATATCACAATAGCTCCTAAAGGAAGCTGAGCAGTCAGCTATCCGGTCTGAGCCCTGATCCTATAGTGGTTGGTACTGGGCTTTGTGGCCACAAGGCTGCAGCAACCTCGGCTGGAATCTGAGTTCCGGCAAGAGGGGAGAAGGCTATTGAGAGAGAGCCACACTGGCCCCAAGTCGCCCTGTAGCCAACCAACGTTTTGCAACCAGAGGTAGAGCGGTGAAAATCAATAAAACAGAAACCACTACAAATATTTTAAACTTTAGAGGGATGGCATAGGCAGAGTGGCTTTATTAATGCACTAATCCTGTTGCAAGCATGTTGTGTGTGGGTTTTTTTATTTGCATTGACGGATAATATGATAAAACTGGAGTGTAGTGGGCATGTAATTATTATTAATTACAACTACTTAAGCCCTGCTTTGAGCAGACTCGTCAAGTCGGCTTGCTTTTGAGCCTCGCCAGGCTGTACAGTAATAACAAGCCTGAATTATTTGGAAAGATGTCAGCAGTAGATGTGGAAATCCTGTTTAACCAGGCATGAATTGTTGTTAGGAGGGTTTTTTTCAGGATGACAGAGAGAAAATGAACTGTCCCTTATCTGTAATTGCAGGAAACATTTTGTTTCTATGATATGAACTGGCTGTAATTTAACTTCCCTGCATCATTGGATAATGGAAGAAGCCAGTTGTTGCTCAAAACGAAATTCTCCGAAGTGGGCATTTGGGTCTGATAAAGGGCATATTATAAGTAGACAATGGGGCTCAAGCAATAAATAATGTCCATATATGGTGAAACTTTTTAAATGACATTTTCCAAAAGACTGGGGTTTGTGTTATAAATGGCTAAATGTTGAATTAATGTAACACGGCTTTAATGGGCCTTTCTCCAGGACTTAAAAACATGAACAATACAGCCTGAAAATGTCAAATATAAGTATGGTATAATGAGGTTTACTGCTCTAAAATTATAGCCCACCATGTTTTAAATAAGGGATCACTCGAAGGTGCTTTTTAATGCTTATAGGCCTTGTTTCATGGATGGCCTAGTGAAAACTCACGTTTCTTATTTCTGTAATACTAAAAAAGAAAAAATTCAAATAAAAATACGTGCTGAGGGGAGGCACAGAATCTATTAAGCTCTTTCAGAGTCAGCAAATCCTTACAAATGAAATTCTAAAAAGTTGCAATAAATATCACCCCCCTCTTCCAAAGAGCAACAATTTTGGTCTGATTGCATGTTCAAAAGATCAGCCTCAGAATATCATGCAGTGAAAAAGATGTGCTTTTTGTTTCCTCCAAGGCTCATTTTCTACTCTGAGGGTTCTTCTTCCTATAACTTATTCCCTAATCTCCCACCCTCCTGCCCTGATTCCTCACAAATTAGGCCTCCCCTTCTCCAACCAGTCTCGTGTGGGCTCTTCCTCAAGCCTGCAAGGCCTTCTCGGCTGGCTAGCACTAATACTGCTTCTAAGAAGACAGCCAAATGGCAACTGTTGTTTAGTTGAAAATAGCTTATAGAATAAGCCCATCCAAGGTTCTTTGTATTTTACTAGGAGACCGAGAATGCCAGCCTTTGAGGAAGGAGATTGTGTCCATCAGAACTCCGTGGTTGCAAGTGACAGAAACACAACATGCACTGATTTAAAGAGAGAGATATACCCAGGGTACAAGGGGGCTTCAGATGTAGTTGGAGCCGTGTTTTTAAAAGATGACCAGGATACACTCCATCTCTTCCCACACTTCTTTCTGAATGTTGCCTTTATTTTCCCGAACTCTTACATGGCTGGAAACATGGCAGCCAGCAGCAATTCCTGTTCTTCATGTTTTACAGCATTGGTGCCTACCAGACACCCTCTTAGTTACTGGTCAAAAAATCTTAGAGAAGGATTTGATTGGCTTGGTTTGGGTCAGATGTCTAACCCTGGACCAATCAGCTCCGTCCATGAGGATGGAGTCATACCACACAGAGAGCCCTTCCCTTGTCTTGAGGTCAGTCCCAAAGCAAGAGAATTGGAGGCCCTGAAGCGACTTCACTTATCTCCCTGAGAAGTTTTATCCATTGCATTACTGGAGTACACCATTTGGTGGCTGTCTACTTCCACAAACCCATGTATTTAGTTCCCAAACTAACTTGGCCAAGTGCAAGAGTGCTAAATCATCTGACTCTGCCAACAGAAATCCACCTGAATTGGGCAAATTATCTAACTTCTCAGAATCAAAAAAAAAAAAAAAAAGCAGGGGGGTTAATGCAAGAATTAAAAGAACAGTGTACAAAAAAGTAAGCAAAAACCAGTGCGGAGGCTCATAATAGAAAGGCAACATTAGCGTCTAGGAAGGATGCAACAAATAGTACTTATTTTTCCTATTCCGAGGCTGCGTGGTGCCCTCATCCTCCATCCGGCCTCCACTGGTAGAAACTCTAAAAGGAGACTTCCATTAGGGAAAGGGCTCCTCACCATGGGTTTCAGAAGTGACAGAGTAGACTAAACCAGAAGTGGCACAAATCAGGTCCATTGAGTGACCATATCCTATCCAAGTTTGCCATCCTGGTTCGCTCCCTCTTCACATGGTTACTGTGACCATGAGTTATAAAAATCAATGATTGTGTTCATCAACAAACGGTTTGTTGACATTGGGTTTCCTATCTATTTTTCTTGCTCATGTTAAAATATTTGGGGCTTTTGGGGCACCTGGGTGGCTCAGTCGGTCAAGTGGCTGCCTTCAGCCCCACATCGGGCTCCCTGCTCAAAGGAGAGCCTGCTTCTCCCTCCCCCCTCTGCCTGCCGCTCTACCTACTTGTGCTCTCTCTCTATCTCTCTGTCAAATAAATAAATAAAATCTTTAAAAAAATATTTGGGGCTTCTGTTCTATATCAAGGTGGTTTTCAGAAATGTGAAAGCCTGAATTGTCAGAGGAAGTTAATTCTAATGTTTAATTACATTAACTCTGAGACAATATCTGCTTTTAACTTTTTTTTTAAGATGTTATTTATTTATTTGACAGAGAGAGACACAGCGAGAGAGGGAACACAAGCAGGGGGAGTGGGAGAGGGAGAAGCAGGCTCCCCGCTGAGCAGGGAGCCCGATGCGGGGCTCGATCCCAGGACCCCGGGATCACGACCTGAGCCGAAGGCAGACGCTTAACAACTGAGCCACCCAGGCGCCCCTCTGCTTTTAACTTTTTAAAAAGCATCTTATAAATATCTCAACAGATTCCACTATTGTTTCCATGCTTACATTGTCTACATTTGATACCAAAGCCAATAGTTGCTGATGAAAATCAGGTGTCTCTGATATAATCTTTCAAAAGTTGTCTCTCTACCACGTCAGCTATAAAGCATTTCAGGGCAAAGATAAGCCACTCACAACTGGATTCCTTAACAAATTTTTTTAACATTAATGATGAGACGTTAGAATACTAACAGAATTCTTCTTTTGATCATGTGGCTTCGGCCAATCAAGGACATTGTTACCCCCTAGATTTGTGTCTACAAACTGTAAGATCATTTACTCATTGAAAAGTCAGGAAACCTTTTTCTTCTCATCTTGGAAGTAAACTAAATAGCAAGAGGTAGAGAGACCTGGGTGGCTCAGTCAGTTAAGCGTCTGCCTTTGGCTCAGGTCATGATCTCAGGGTTCTGAGATCAAGCCCCCAGTCAGGCTCCCTGCTCAGCGGGGAGCCTGCTTCTCTCTTGCCCTTCCCCCTGCTTGTGCTTTCTCTCTGTCTCTCAAATAAACAAATAAAATCTTTAAAAAATAAAATAGCTATAATTGAGTAACTAAATTAAAAATTCAGAACTAGATATGCTTGCTTTATCACCAGAAGCTTATGGCTTTAGCTAAAGGCCTCTTTTTTCCTCTCTACAGTATAGTAAGGAAGAGCTATCTTTCTCATCTCCACCATTAACCTACTGAATTGAAGAGACTTTATATTCCAATATTTTCTGTGTCTGTATTTCAGTGAGCTTTCATAAATAGGAAAAATTAACATTTATTTTCCTGATCAAGTCTTGAATAGCCTAAGGTGAATTAGTAATAAAATGAATATTATTTAAAAATCAACATCTGTCTCTTCCCTAATTATAAAGAACACAGTTTGTTTTTGTGCAATAAAAGTACACTCATGCATGGGACATGATTTATTAGAACCAAATCCGAGAGGATGGAACTCCCTTGCAGGGAGCAGCGCCGGGCAGGAAGGATGGTAGGAGTTGTCACCTGCACCATTGTGGGGGTGGGTGGGAGGTCTTGAGGCTCAGCCCATCAGATCAGTCATGTCCCCAAGCGTGGCCGCTGGGTGGTGACTTGGCCAAAAGAGCCCTTATCCACCAGCAGCTGCAACTTCACCCAAGGATCTGAGTACTGAGAGATGATGTATGGGCTTTCTCTTCTCTTCCAACTCAGCTCATAGGAAGCATGAGAGCTGACGGTCCTTCCAGTGGCCCGCTCTGCTGTGACATATTATCATCTCAGTCACATCACCCTGAAAGCCTGAGGATCTGTGACAGGGCCTGGAAATGCGGGCCTTCCAGGAAGTAACTGGCCGAGGAAAATACCACAAAAGCTGAATCAGAGAGAAGGCTTTTCTAAACAGACCTGGATTCAAATTCCACCCCTCAGCTGCTTCTGACAGCTTGACTTTGGACTTGAACTCTTTGTGCCTTGGTTCATTAGCAAAACAGGGAGAATGTGAGGGTTAGATGAGGCCATGTGTCTGGAGTGTGAATCCCAATGACGATGACAGAATTCCTCTTCCTTTCTGTCCCTTCCTGGAAATACAGTCTTTGTTCTCTGTTGTTTGTGTAGACTTCCTGGAATTCAAAAGTCAACAACAACAAAAACACCCCCAAAACAGAAACAAAACAAAACACGCCATGGATTCAGGCTCAGATCGGCAGCAGCTCTGACACACTTGTGTCTTCACCCAAGCTCTGCCATTTGGTTTCAGGTCCTGTCGCCGTCAGGAAGGTAAACACGTGTTTCCCAGCTTATTTGGTAAGGAGCAAAGAGCTAAAGCAGGGTCACGGTCAAGTCCACTCCAAGATAAACATGAATCACCGCTAGATGGCACTGCGGTTGTTGTTCATCAAAGACAAGGGGCTCCTTTTTTCTTTCTTTCTTTCCTTTTTTTTTTTTTTCCTCCATGGGTTCCTGGCCCAGGGTGTCTGCAACTGGGATTCTAATCATACCAGAACTCTTCTGTTCTCTGAAGAGAGGTCCTATTTTCAGCATATTATCATCAAGATCTGAGGACCAAACAGACTCCACCTACAATCTGGGGGAATTACCTCAACAGTGTTGTCTTTATCCAGAGGTGATTTTAAAAGAATATATTGTATTTGGATGTCAACGTTCAAAGGCTCCAAGGCAGAAAATTCCATTTCAAAAGCAAGTGTGATGAATGAAGCCGCATAAATCCCGTAGATTTATGTAGAGGCTGGAGCGATTTCAGAAGTCACACCATACAAATCAAAGGAGCGGGCTTTTCTACATCCGCTCTCACTTTCTCTTACTCTTATTTCCTCACCATCTCATCCTTTCCTTTCTTCTTTCTCTTTTGCCGTCTTTTTAATGTACCCCAAACTCCAAAACAGGAGGGAATTCGATCAGAAATCCTGGGTACAGCTGGTGTCAAGCTCCAGCCACAGCCACGTCTCCTCATTTTTCCCCCTAAAGACCCAAAGCCAGGGTTAAGGTTGAGTTTGCACCACACCTCGCCAACTACTCGTAAACCCTAAATCGCTTCTGGAGCGCCGAGTTGCCCTGTCTTCATAAGGTGCCTCACTTACAGGAAGCCGCATTTAAAAACCATGGAGATCTTAGTGAAGGTTTTCTAGGACAGCTGGTGTAGGACTCTAGGGACGGCTTCACAAGGAAATGTATCCGAAAGTTTCCTTTAGACATATTTCTGTCAGATTTCCCACTTACCCAGCTTCGATGTGTGCCCCCTACTCTCCTCCCCGTTCTCCAAACATCAGCCCTTGATTGCTTTCTCTACTCCTACATCCTGCTCACATTCCCTGTCCCATCTCTAAACTTGGGCTCCTTGCTCCATGTCATGCTAGGAGTCCTCTCAGCACCCCTACCACCTCCCCGGAAGTTCTCCTCAACCCAGTCTGACCCTATCTGCTCCCAGGAATGAGCCCATTACCCAGAGGAGCAATGTTGAGTAGGGTACCATGTTGTCTACGCAGAGCTGTGGAGTGTAGTCTAATGGTCAAGCACATGAGATCCGTGTATTTAAATTCTAGCTTCACCAATTACGTCTTAGGTGATCTTGGGCAAGTTACTGAACCTCTTTCATATATATATATATATATATATATATATATATATATATATTCATATATAAAATGTAGGTGATATAGTACCTGCCTCCATGGGTTGTTGTGAGTACTAAATGAGCTAATATCGTAAAGCGCTTAGAAGAGTGTCTGGTTCAGGGGCGCCTGGCTGGCTCAGTCAGTGGAGCATGCAACTCTTGATCTCAAGGTTATGGGTTTGAGCCCCATGTTGGGTGTAGAGATTTCTTAAAAATAAAATCTTAAAAAAAAAAAAAAGGCGAGTGTCTGGCTCAGAGAAAGCACTGTATAAGTATTCACTATGACTATTGTTTTTGGGACAACTGGTATAATTATTACTATTTCATATACCAGGTACAGTGGTAGCTAAAGAGAGTACAAGAGTTTACAAAATAGACAATACCTTTGTCCTCATGGAGCTTTCAGGCCAGTGGAAGAAACAGATAAGTCAACCAGCACTTGCAATTCAGCCTGATGAGCTTATGAGCAAGGCAGTCACAGGTATAATAAGAGCACACACAGACACAGAGCCCCTAGCTGGAAGTCTAGAGAATACTTCCCTTTGGCACTGAGACCTGAAAGGGCTTGAGGAGTAATCTTTACAGGGTTAGCAGTCAACACACTCATCTCTCATGGCTTTTGCGGGAAAGGCAGAAAGAGGAAGGTGGGAGCCTTGTTCCCATTTCTGCTGGGTCTCAGCCTGGCTTCAGTGCAGGGAAGTCTATAGAAAACCCAGCAATCTAAGGGTTTCCTAACTTCAGGAGGCTTACAGGCTCCCAAGACAGGGCATATATCAAAGTGGTCAGAGCAAAAGGATAAAAATGGATTTATTTCTGATTGTCCTCCTGGGCACTCCTTGAAATACCCAGGCATCCCTTTAGCTAGAAGGATGGTGAGGGGGAGGGCAGAAGTTCTATGACATCTGGTAGGCTTGATGAACCAGCTGGGATAGGAAAATAGAAAGACCTATAAACACTGAGAAAATAAGTTTCTCTTTTTCCTGCTTTTAAGGAGTCATAAAATCTCCAGTTTAATCAGTTAGCAAACATATACTAAATGCCCACACCGTAGAGTATGGAGATACAGTAAGAAAAACAAAACTCTCGATGGATTTGCAATCTAAAGGAGAAAACGTGCATAAATTCACTTATAATCCCACAAAACGGGCCATCATAAACCCTCATGAGAACACAGAGAAGGGTACAGAAACCATAAAGCCATACCAATCTATACCTGGTCTATAGAGATTACGATGGGGAAGGGGCTAGGGTGCAGGATGAAGGCAAGGACATGAAAATTATTTAGAGATTACCTAGCTTCTCAAACTATGCATAGAAGGCTGTATTGTTTATTTAAGCCCCAAACTGTCATAGAAATGTAAGACTCTTTCTGAGTCATAGTTCAAGAGGATTTGGGAACACTTTGGGGGTGTCATCCATGCCATACAGAAACCTGGGGCAGAGCAGTAAAACTTATTCCAGCTACCTATCCACATCACAGGCTGAACCCCAGGTCTCTTAGGTAAGAATCAGGGGCCTGAGCACGCCATGTTTACCCAACTCTTGTCTCTTCTCCAACAGAGCTGATCAGCTCACACGCCTTTGTCCCCCTCACCCCGCTGGCACTGGGGGGAATGGGCTTCCCTTCGCTACTGCCTCTTCCTACCCACATGTCCCCTATGTAAATCCTACCCAGTCGCCCAAGCTTAAGTCCACCCCAGATATGTCAACCTGGAGCTACAGGAATAAAATTCTTTCCTTCTTCAAAACCTATTATCTCACTCAAGATGTCAAGAACCCATTCTTGAAGCGCTGCCTCTGAGCCAATAAACTTCACGGCTCAGGTCTTTGAGAGATTCAGTGAAGCAATGATATAAGAAGGAAATGAAATGCATGTCTTCAATATCTACAAAGAGATATCAGTTTTAAGATAATAGAATTGTATTTCTTTGTCTTCTAATTGGATAGTCCGAGGAATGTTGTTCTGCCAGTCGCCTCTGGGTAAACTGTGGCAAGTGTTTCAAGCTCAAATAAGTTCACGGAATGCTAAATTAAACAAAGTTAAATAGGCTTATTTAATGTGAAACCATCAGGGCCTTTACTACCCTAATGTGTTCCATGAATTCTGATGGGCTGTTTCCCCAACTTATTTGACCATGGAACACCTTTTTTCCCATCTCGGGAATACTGTTCCGTAGGCTACAGAAATGGAAGATACTGAGAAATCCTTTGTCCCCAGAATCCGTGAATACCTCCACCCCTCCATCCCATTTTCATTATGAGAGCAGAGCAGAGTGTTAGGGCAAAAGTGTTCTATATTTGATTTGCTTCCTAACTGAGCCTTTTCTTCATGTCCTGGAGCTCTGTGCTTATTTTTAACTAAAGCCACTGTGACATCAGGTTTACAAGCATGAAGTACCTGGGGGTTAGACAGTTGGAGACGGTAGAAATTAAAAGTGTTTATCCCAAAGTTAAAAAACAAAACAAAAGGAAACAAGTACAAAACCCTCTGTGTCAAAGGGAAAGATAGGGGAAGCAAATTCCTGGGCTTCTCTGGGAAATCTCTAGCAGAGATGCATGCGCGCCCCAGTTGCCCTTGTGAAGGATGAGAATGGATGATGGCTCATGGTTAAGGAATGCAAAATAAAGATCTTATGACTTTCAATATAAAAATACATATGGTGTAAGATTACTGCACAGTTCCCCACAATCAGAAAGAATGCAAATATTCCCTGCACGGCCTGAACAATGAAAACAGAATCTGAGGAGACAGAAAATTGGGATCAACAGGAAAGTTCTGGCAAAACTGCTTTGCAGAGAACATAACGATCTTAAAATAGGTTCCCTAAAAGGGGCATTACCTAGGAAAAATAATCGAATCTCAAGGGATACAGATGAGTTTCGAGGGAGGACAATGATGGATGAGAGGAAATGGCAGGAGAAAACCATAGACGGCCAGGATAATGGGCCCAGTGACCCTTTTACCTTCCTCAAACTTGTCTTCTGGCCTTGTGTAAACAGAGAAGAGGCCCAACTCGTCATGCAAAGTGAAAAAGGGGAAAAAATTGATATTTCACGTGCAGCCCCATGTGGGCCGAAAGTATAGCTCATAAAGAAGGGAACACACCCCATCGTACACATCTCGACATCAGAAGGATTGATTTAAAGGAGCAGCTTTCACAGGAGACTCGCAGAGCAAAACAGTGGGGCGTTCCAGAGTCCCAGAAGAATCAGATATTCTTGGTCCCTCAGTGCTTTCCCATAGAGGAGCAATAAAGCATCCTTAAAAATAAAGTAGGGGAATTATTTTTTGCATCTAACCTTGTTGCCACTCCTGCCCACTCAGATTTCCTCCAAACAAAAACATGTTGTATGCCTTATTTTCTAAGTCCATCAGTCAAAACTGGTTACATTGGTAGCACTCGGAATGAAATTGATTGGCCTGTGGGCACACTTGTTCCTCAGCAAAGAGTCAGTAGTGATAGGAATGGTAATTTGAACGGTTGTGAATTCATTTGGCTCTTAAGCAAACAAAATACGATAAAAGCTGCCCATACCAAGACTCCTGTGGTTGAGAATCCAGAGCGGCTAAGAGGAGAGTCTGTGAGCATCATTGTTTTCTGTGCTCAACGGGCTCCCCACCCTTCTTCCTGCTTCCTAATACCCTGGGGCTGAGAAGCAGTACTCTACAACCCCTCAGCCCCAGAGGTGGGAGGTGGACTCAGGTTGGGCCGTTTGGGAATCCTATCGTTGGAGCCAAAGTGATCCGTCCAAGGTGTAGATGCACGACTGTGCGGAGTCCATCTGAGTCTTTCCTTGGTGACTGAAAATTGCCTTGAGGCCTGGTTTCCAAGGTTGGGTTTTATGAACCTATTGGCCTATAAGCCTTATTGCATTTTTAAAGCAGTTCAAGCTGGATGTTTATCCCGTGCAATTGAAAAAGACCTCCAGCTAACACAGGGACTTTGGCAGAATGAGGAGGGAGCATTATTTTCTTTTTTCTTACTCCCTAAGAATGTTCATGGGAGGCATACTACGGGCCAGACTGGAAATGTGGGGATGAGCAAATACAGGCTCTGTTGACATTTAGGGAGATTAGGGTCTATTGGAAAAAACTGGCATTCAGCGATTATTAATAATCAATGAATTTCAAGTTTCTCTAAGAAAAAGCAGTTAATCACCAGAGGCCTTGTGTGGGGGAAGGAGCAGCAAAGTTTCCCCAAGGACGACTGACCTGAAGAGGGCTGTCATGGGCCAAGGTCTCTTCTGCCATTTTAACCCCTGGTAACTACCTAAGTTTTAAGTCGCGGTGAATTCCTACATTTTAAAATGTCCTTTTTGGGGGCGCCTGAGTGGCTTGGTCGTCAAGTGCCTGTCTTCGGCTCAGGTCATGATCCCAGGGTCCTGGGATCGAGCCCCGCATCGGGCTCCCTGCTCGGCGGGAAGCCTGCTTCTCCCTCTCCCACTCCCCCTGCTTGTGTTCCCTCTCTCACTGTGTCTCTCTCTGTCAAATAGATAAATAGAATCTTAAAAAATAAAAATAAAAATAAATAAAATGTCCTTTTTGTTTTTCTGACTGAGCTGACAACTGCCAGTTTTATCTGATAATATTTGTGGGAATATGAATTTTTCTGTACTTTCTAGATTTTTTCTCACACTATTAAGTAGCAAATGCATGAGAGAAACTTTTGCTGTAAGTAAAATGAAGTACTAGGTGGAAAAGTGGGACGAATGACCTTTGTGGAAAAAAAAATAATAATTCTAGTTCTGATGTGATGAATTATCTTTGGAGTCTTAAATATCTAAAAAATTCTGACATATCTCGATGTTTACTCAAGCAAAGATGAAAATGTAGAAAAACTGAGTGTGTTTTGGTGCAAAGAATGTGTGCTTTTGTTGAGAGTGAACTCTAAAAGTATATCAAAATGAATTTGGGCTGCTATGCAAATTAGCACCTGGCCAATCCTAATGCAGCATCCTTTGCTTTGTTGGAATGTTTCTGAGTGTGATGGATCCATTGTCCACTGACTCCTAGCAGGTAACTTACATTTGTCAACTCTGATTTTTATGCAGACATGATAACTCATTTTGAAAGCCCATTTTCTTATGTTCCTCAGTGGGAGAGCTAATCTGGTTTACCATTTTTATAAGGTAGGGTGTGTATTTCTCTTCAGTATCTTAAATTTCAGGTGGTTTTCAAATGAGTTGTTATGTTCATGGGTTTACATTTTATCTCCTACCCTTGATCTTAGCCAAAAGGCCGAGAAGTTGATTATGTTTTATCTCCTGAATGGATGTCTACACTCTTTGAAATCAGGGACCAGGGCTTTGATGCCTCTTTGTGTCATGCCAGGGCTTTGATGCCTTTTTTGTGTCATGCCTAAAGCATCTCCTCCAATAACTGATATTGATAATTATTGAACAAATATTTATTGAGCTCTTAACATGTAGCAGACACTGTTCTAGGTCTGAGAATTTGGAAAATAAATATTCTTTCAATTGATGTGATTGTTATTTATCTCATTTAACATTTGATAAGAACTGTCATCTAGAAAGAGGAAGGCAGGCAGGCAGAAGGAAAGACGGACGGAAAGGAGGAACTTGCTTCTCTACATTTATGAATGCTACAATTATTTCACATGGCACTAAATGCCTTTTCCTTTGCATAAGACCCCAAGTTTTTAAAATTATGTGATAGCATTCTGCAACAAAACAGTTGAGAGCATGCTATGAAAAAGAAACCAATACAATTTACTTAAAACTAATTTAAGATTAACTTAAAAATGAAAAAAAAATTGGCCTACTCTCAGGGTACTGCTGTTGAACTGTCATCTAGAAGCTTATATAATTAGTGGGAGCATGTTAATTGAATTACAGCAATTAAGTCAGCCTTGAGACAAGAGGGTCCCCTCTGACTGAAGGACTCGTGGTAGTTCTATAAACATCCTCCTCTGTTAGAAAGTTTCAGGACTGTGTCTCATCCTGCCCCTTCGCGCTTTAGCTTCCAGGATGTAGCCAAATCTTGATTTCTCTGGTGTGAATTATCCACGTTGTGGTTTTTCTGAGTCCCTGGCTTCTTTTGGCCCCTTTCCGCGGGTTCCCGGGTCATCAGCATGGATGGGGAGGCTGGAGCCATGAAGAGGCCATGGGACTTCCATCTGTTATTTTTACTACCATATATCTTCATCAGTAAAAGAGAAGGTGTGTGTGGGAGGAAATGAAAATTTTGGGGGGCGGGTGCTGGTGTGGCGAAAGTGATTATCTTTTCAGCCCTTTCTTTAATAATGTCATTTGCCAGTGAAGGGTTGAGAAAACACTGAAGGAGTTGGCACATTTGAGTTTGGGATCCGTTGCGGGACTGCAGTTGTCCACATTAACTCCTTTTTATAGATGCTGTAGAAGGAGCTAACCATGGCCCTAACCTGATATTAATAAACAAAGTAGCCTCAGGAAATTTCCTTCCTCTCGCCAGGACTACATTTAGTCTATAAAATGAGATCACCACAGTTCCTTTTCACTCCAGAATTCTACAGTTTTTTGGTCTCTTCACAAAGTCAGCTCCATGTTTTCTAAGAATTTGAAGATGGATTGTTAGCCTCCTATGTCCTGGGTGATAAAGCTGTATGTCAGTCAAACAAATTGATAGGAAGGATAGCTTATGCTACTTAGAATTGTCAAAATTGAGGGTCAGAGTTGAAGATTCCTCCAGAAAAACAACAACAACAAAAATAACAACAACATCAAAACAAAACAAAAGAGAAGGCAACAGAAAAGAAGGTATGGGAAACCATCCTGAAACGTCTGGCAACAACAGTCCGGGGAGGTTCCGTGGACCCAGCCAGCCACACAATGTACAAGACTCGGTGCAAAACGAAAATGTGGGGCCCCTTCTTCAAAAATTAAGAATTTCAAAATGGCAACAGCGCGGCTTTAAACTAAATGCAAGGCCTTCTACGTGTTGGCCCTGTCTGTGGGCCTGGCTGGGAGGGATTAATCCTGTTTTCCAGGGTTTGAAATCACAGTAAGCTCCCCTCCCTGGGTCCCCCGAATCTGCAGGGCTCACTTCAAGTCAAGTCTGCTTTTCATTCAGTGCTATGTTTCTTTCTTGCTTTTTTTTTTTTTTTAACAGCACTGCTATAGCTGTGTAAATATTTTACAGTTCCCCTATGAAAAGTTTCCAAGGGGCCCATGTTAAGGAAAAAAATCTTTGAAAGGATTTTTTCCATAGCAATTAAAACCTTTCAAAGCACCGAGAGCTCCCCAGTCTCACGTTAGTGCAACAAACCTCTATTTTTTTTTGCCCAGTTTGGATGGCTCTGGGTCTGAAAATAAGCCAGCTTCTTTGTTTGGTGACTTTGTGGGTTGCCGATAGACATTTGGAATTTAAATTCATTAGATCCATGGCAGAGCGGTGGATGGAACTGACGGAGGGGTTAGGAATGCTGTGATCAGAAACACTAAGCCCCATTTCCTGTATCTCATTTACAGGGGTAAAATGACTATAAATCAACCGAAAGCTCATTTTGGCTCCCCAGATGAAGTCAAATGTACACTCTGACTTATGCATATACCATTTTTAGTTAACGCACCAATAAAAATAATTGTGCAAGCCTAAATTTGGAAGTGTTCCCAGCGTTTATGACAAAACTTAATAAAGCCAGGCGCATTGAATGTAATATGGGAATTTTATTGAAATGAAATTAGTCCATCATGTAAGCTCCACATTTTCCTCAGATTTCTTGGACTTCATAGGAGCGGTCTCCTGGGGACCCTAATAGGGTCCTGCAAAAATTCAAGTACAGTATGCAGAGGCATGGAATTCTGACTACAGCTCGGCAATGGGCAGGATGGTGCACCCTGAGCTTCAGGGCAGCAAACCACACACACTTTCCCAAGCACGCCCCTCCACCCTTCACCCCAGGGTCTAAGCGACAGACATATTGTTGTGGTTTTATTCAGAACATGGGACTCCTGGAGGGAGGGGGGCAGGAGTTCATTTGTAATTCTAGCAACCATGGTACGTGCCAGAGACCTATTATGTAATTTCCCAGGGGACCCCACATGGCAACAGCCCACTGCTTGCGTCCGTATCGCTTGGTCGCTTGACCATCTTTAGGGGGGAAATCACAGGGCCTGTGGGATACTTTGCGGCTGCTCGGAGCGGGAGGCAATAGTTGTGCCTTTGAGATTTAGGGTTGGGGGATGGTGGGGGGATGAGGAGACGGGAAGGAGAGAATTCCAGTTCCGATACGAATTATATTTCATTTACAGCGGTCCGCAAACTTTCCTGTGCACCAAGACACTTCCTGGGGTACTTGTTGAAAAAGCAAACACGTAGGCTCCCGCCTCAAGAGATCTTAATTCATTACAATCCAGAGATGCGCCTAGGAATCTGCATTTTAAATAATACCTCTGATGAAGTTAGTACAGGTGGTCCAAGGATCTCGGTTTGAAAACTACTGCTGTCAGGTTGGTTGTCAACAACAACAAGCAAACTTGAATATGTTTAATTGTTACAGACGGTATGTTTGTGTTCCTGCACCTCCAAATTCACGTGTGGAAACCTGACCCCTCAGTGTGATGGTTTTAGGCAGTGGGGCATGAGGGTGGAGTTCCCGGAGAGCCCCTGGAGAGCCCCTGGAGAGCCCCTGTAGCCCTGTGGGGACACAGTAAGAAGGTGGCCGTCGATGAGCTCAAAGTCAGGCTCCCGGCAGACCCTGAATCTGCCAGTGCCTTGCTCTTGGACTTCCTAGCCTCCAAAGCTATGAGAAATAAATGTGTTCTTTCGAAGCCACCCCCCTGGAGTTTCTAGCATCCCAAGCTGACTGAGACATTACTAAGTGTTTATTTCTGAGGTGTTACTATGTGCCTAGGGAAAGGTCTGGACCGTCTCCTCCACGGCCTTTGGCCTGCCATCTAGTTAGGAGTCTAGCCTAGTTTTTTAAAAACTCAGGGGACAGCTATTTCATAGCTTCTTTTTATAGCCTGGTCAGTGCTTAATCGTCATTACTATTAAGACTTTTTTTTTCTTAGGTCTATAGAAATGCCTGCTTGCTGAAATTCAAGCCCATTCCCCCCGTTCCCTCCTCAAAAGGGAGAATGGAGAATAATTGGACAGTTTCTTAACAGTAATCTTTTATATTTTTAAAGGAGATTGGAGTTATCTTCCCATTGATCCACCAGGCAGACAGATATGCTCATGATCAGGGGCCGGTTTCCCTCCTTAAAACTCCAACCAATAGGTCCAAAGATGGCTGAATTAGGCCTAGACCTCAAACACGTCCGGTGCCTTCTCAGATTGCCCTCGTCTCGGAGGACTCTGGGGCTTTAAGGAACTGGTTTCAGACATTGACATCTCCACTTCCACAGTTCACACGGACAAAGTAAGCCCTCTTCTTTGAGCTTCTCTTAAACTCAGTTCTTTCTACCTTCCCTCACCTTCCCGAAGTTTCATCCCTCTAATGAACAGACTAAAATTTTGCCTGACTAATGTGGTCAGTTTTTCCAGGAAATGAACTGGGAAACCAAAATGGAAATTGGGCAATGTCTTTTCCTCTCTGTGGCAGGGGTGGATAGCTCCGAGGTGGCCTCTGGGGGTTCATGCTTTTTGTAATCACCCCCCTTTGAGCGTGGGCAAGGCCTGTAATGTGCGTCTAATCAGTAGACTATAGTGAAGGTGCTAGGATAGCATTTGTGTGGCTGTGTAATGTTATATAAGACTCTGCCTGGCACGAAAACATGCCCCAGAGACTCTCCTTGATGGCTTTATGAAGTAAGCAGCCATGTTGGGAAAGCCCATGGGCAAGAAACCATGGGTGGCCTCTAGGAGCTGAGGGTACTCTCCAGCCAACAGCCGGCAGGAAACTAGGGCCCTCAGCCCTACGGATGCAAGAAAATGAATTCTGTCAACAACCTAAATGAGCTTGGAAGCAGATTCTTCCTGGTCCAGGCTCCCTGTGGGAATGCAGCGTGGCCGATGACTTCACTGCGGCCTTGTGGGACCCTGAGCAGAAGGGCACAGTAAGCTGTGTTCAGACCCCTGGCCCACATAAGCTGTGAGATAATAGGTATGCATTGTTTTAAGCTGCTAGACTCGTGATAATTTATTACTCAGCAATAGTGAATGAATAGAAAGACCCTTTGATTTGACTTACCTCGCTGTGTGTAGAGGGAAGTATGCAACGCTCATTTGAAAAGGCCTCCAAAGAAACATTTAACCTGGGATACTTGTAAATATTTCAAGTTTTGGTGGATCAGAACTGTGCTTGAAATCTCTTATGACTTTTACATAAAAGCTATTTTCCCTTAAAATATAGTAATAATTATTATAACAACTAGCATTTATTTAGCTTGTACTATATGCTAGTCACACTTTGAAATGCTTTGTATATTCGAATTCACTGAATTCTCTTAACTGTCCTGGCAGATAGGCAGTATTGTTCATCCCATTTTACAGATGAGGAAGCTGAGGCTTCCTTCCAAGAAGGAAGACCAGCAGCTCATTATTAAGTGAATTTGCAAAAAAAAAAAAAAGAAAAGAAAAGAAAGAAAGAAAAAGGAAAGGAAAGGAAAGCAAAAGAAAGGAAAAATGAGGGGCAAAAGGCAAAACAGGCTTTTGGCCTTTTGATGTCTAATTATGTTTCCATGTATCTTCATTTTTAGAATTATGTCTAGCTGTTATGAAAATTGGACATGGCGTGCGCCTCAGTAGACTTCTGAGAGGGTCTGTGTGAATTCATCACAGGGGTATTTTACCTCATGATAGCGAAGTCCCGAGTAAAACCAGTAAACACTCGAGAGAAACGTGAAAATGGTAGCAGCTCAAGCTCTTGGACCAAACGAGTCTCGCAGGCCTACTAACGTGGGCAAGTCATTTGCAATGTTGTCTCTCTATTTGTGGCTTTTTCCAACGTATTCTCAGTTTTACTGATATTCTTTTGAAAATGTAGAAACAAAAGGCTGAGCTTGGCATGGTCAGTGGAAGTGCAGTTCTGGGGTGTTCCGGGTCGTGCTGATGTTATATATCCCGGAATGATGTTAAATTACCTTTGGAAAAAGCAACACAACATCCCTAGCTGGTAGGCCTCCTGTGATTTACTTTTTTCTGCAGGCCTTAAATTTAATCAAGCATTCCCAAATTCTACTTGCAGCTTTTTTTATTTCTTTTGGCCTTCAGAACCCTATTCAGCTTCAGCGAACATGTTTTTAGTGAGTGCTAGGGGGTAATTACTAGTGTCTTCACTTTACAGATTAAAAAAACTGAGACTCAGAAAAGCCGAGCCACCTGTGGTTAACAGTTAGAAATAACAGATGACTGTCTTGCTCCGTGCACGGAACTCTGTTCACGGTACCAAGCTGAGTGCTGGGTATCTCCACCCCCCAACAAAAAAAAATCCTCAATGGGAAATGATAATGTGATGGACCACACTTCCTCTTGTCCCCACGTTCTTGAGCCGGCAGAAAAATAAAATAAAAGTTATTTATATTTGCCTGATCCTGTGCCCCAAAATGGTGTGTTTTTCAGCACACCAGAATGCTCTACCTGCCCCAAAGGGTGATCTCCACTATTACGCACTCCGCCAGAGACTTAGTCCTTTGGATCCAAAGGCTTTTTGGTCCTTAAAAGTTTCATGAAGACTTTATCAGCAGACTGTAAGAGCTAGAGCCTGATGGGAGCCGGGAGTTCAGAGCCATCCAGTGGTTCTTTGAAACCCTACCACATAAACTCTTCCCAGGGCCAGATGGAGAGGCATGATCTGGGGTGGGGGATGGGAGGGGGGGCTTGTAATGTGGCTTTCCTAGATGGGCAGGGCTGAGCCCTGCAGTGGAAGTGCCCGGCCTAGAACATTTGGAACCAGACACACCAGTTGTAGTAGTCACTGAACTTTTAGCCTCCTTTAACAAACATTTTTTTTTAATTGAGGTTTTTTAAATTTTTTAATTTTATTGTTATGTTAATCACCATACATTATATCATTAGTTTTTGATGTAGTGTTGCATGATTCCTTATTTGCGTATAGCACCCAGTGCTCCATTCAGTGCGTGCTCTCTTTAATACCCATATTTTTAATAGTTCCTAAATACAGGGGCACCTGGGGGGCTCAGTCGGTTCAGCGTCTGCCTGCGGCTCAGGTCATGATCTTGGGGTCCTGGGATCGAGCCCTGTGTTGGGCTCCCCACTCAGTGGGGAGCCTGCTTCTCCCTCTGTCTCTGCCTCTCCCTCCCCTTCTCTCTCTCTCTCTCTCTCAAATAAATAAATAAAAAATCTTTAAAAAAATTAAAAGTTGGGGCACCTGGGTGGCTCAGTCGTTAAGCGTCTGCCTTCGGCTCAGGTCATGATCCCAGGGTCCTGGGATCGAGTCCCACATCGGGCTCCCTGCTCGGCGGGAAGCCTGCTTCTCCCTCTCCCACTCCCCCTGCTTGTGTTCCCTCTCTCGCTGTGTCTCTCTCTGTCAAATAAATAAATAAAATCTTTAAAAAATTAAAATTAAAATTAAAAAATTAAAAGTTCCTAACTGCAGAAATGTAAAGGCCCCTATACCCACCCCTACTTTTGCTTTGCCTTTGGTCTAGTTTCATTACATATCCCATGCCCTGAGCAGTGTCCTGTCAGGAGAGTCCATACAAATTGAGTCTTCTGTGTCTGGGCTTCGAAGTGAAGAAACGTCCTTCCTAGACGGAACTGGGAGACCCCAGATGACCTCTCCAAGAGCCCCATGGCTGGTGAAAGAAGAGTAGAAATGGACTTGTAAGGTATTTGGGAGGATAGCAGGAGTCCAATAACAACAAAAGAAGAGAGGAAACGAATATTCACTATGAATTTCTCACACTTGGAGAGAATAAATAACCCAGCTTGACCTGTGCTGACTCATCCCTCGGCTCGCAGTTCTCATCATGCTGTCTGAAACCATGTTCACTCTCTCCTCTCACTTCATTCGTTTGTTCAACGACATTTACTGAGGCCCTCCTGTGTACCAAGCGTGATTCCAGGCAAGGGGATTCAACAGTCACCTGAATTCCTTTCCTCAAAGAAGAAATGGCTCAATGGAGGAGTTGGGCACATGAGTAAGTGATTGTAATCTAGAATAATAAATTATGTGGGATCATGTAGAAAGACAACCTAAGTGCATGCATTAGGTATTTATTGCCGCATAACAACTAACCCCGAATTTGGCCGCTTAAAACAACAAGCCTTTGTTATATCATACAGGTTCTGAGAGTCATGAGTCAGGGAGTAGCTTCACTGGGTAGGTCTAGCTCAAAGTCAATCATGAGGTTGCTACAGCCATCTTCCTCAGAGCCAGAGATCTGAGAGAGAAACAGAAGCTGCAATGTCTTTATAACCTAGCCTCCAAAGTGACTCACAATCTTCTGCTGTGTTGTTTGTTTTTTTTTTTTAAAGATTTTATTTTTATTTATTTGAGACAGAGAGAGAGAGCACAGGCAGAGGGAATGGCAGGGGGAGAGAGAGAGAAGCAGGCTCTCCACTGAGCAGGGAGCCCCCCAAGGGGCTCGATCCCAGGACCCTGAGACCGTGGCCTGAGCCGAAGGCAGACGCTTAACTGACTGAGCCACCCAAGTGCCTCTCTTCTGCTGTGTTCTATTGGTCACAGAACCACCCCTGACACAGTGTAGGAGGGAACTATGGGAGGGCATAAATACTAGCGGGGGGCGGGGGCTGGGTGGCTCAGTCGTTAAGCGTCTGCCTTTGGCTCAGGTCATGATCCCAGGGTCCTGGGATCGGGTCCTGGGATCGAGCCCTGCATCAGGCTCCCTGCTCCATGGGGGGCCTGCTTCTCCCTCTCCTGCTCCCCCTGCTTGTGTTCCCTCCCTCTCTGTGTCTCTCTCTGTCAAATGAATAAAATAAAAATTAAAAAGTCTTTAAAATAATAAATAAATACTAGCAGGGGGGTTTCTTGGGGGCCATTGAGGGGGCTGCTACCACACCCAGTCTAGGAGCATTGAGGAAGGCCCCCAACAGAAACCAAGACCACAGGAGAAATAGAATTGGAACCCCAGACTCCTTCCATAGTTCAAAAGATTTATTACTGTAAGTCTTTCCAATTCACTAACAAGGGATAGTTTCTCTCCTGCCATCACCTTTTCCTTCTCTGAATACTTAAGAAGGCCACATGCCCCCATATTGGACTCATCCAATCCCACGACCCACTTTCTGAGTCAAAAAGAAAGTGTGACACAGAATACGCTAAACTCTGGCCACTCTGAAACCCATCCCCCAGCATCAGGAGCTTTATCTGAACTCTGCTAAGACCTTTGCAATAGATTAATTGATAAATTGTATGGGTCATAAATATGGGCGTATGTCATTATTACTGATGCAATGTTGAGACCAAGATGATGTCATTCTCATGATCAGTATCCAGAACTACCAACCAAAATTGCTAATATCCAGTAATGTGTGTTCACTAAGACTTATTTTTTTCTTCCTTTAATACCAACTTTATGAGAAGTAACTGGTGGTCAGGGATGTTTAGTAGATTTCCCAGTGAATAGCATCTTAACATTTATGCTCATTGTTACAACATTGTCAGAATGGAAACAGACATCTACAAAAATTACAGTTCATTACTTCTTACTTGTCATTAATCGAGCTTCAATTATAGGTCTGGTAAAATTTGCTGACATCTGCAAGGTGTCAAAGATAACAACTGTAACAAAAGACTAATCCCAGAGACTGGTTATTTTTGAAATTGATATTCTCTATATCAATAGAAATGAGAAAAAAACTAATGAGTCTGAATTTTAAATTCATCTTTTTTTGTGTGCGTCTGTGATCTGAGTCTGAATCAGTGTGAGCCTAGCACTGTAGTCCCCAGAACACAGGAATAATGTCACTTTTATTTATTTATTTATTTTTAGAGAGAGAGAGAGACAGTGGAGTGAGGAGGGGCAGAAGGAATGGAAGAGAGAGAATCCCAAGCAGGCTCCATGCCCAGCACAGAGCTTGCTGTGGGGCTCAATTTCACGACCCCGAGATCATGACCTGAGCTAAAATCAAGAGTGGGGCACTTAACTGACTGAGCCACCCAGGCGCCCTGGAATGATGTCACACTTAAGAGAATGAAAGCTGTTCTGTGTCAAAATGGCGTGTAGTGGGCAAGGAGTGTGGAGGCTTCTAGGACAGTAAGGGCAGCATCTACCTGAGGACTCAGGAATACCCACCCTCTCTGCTCATAACCTTCAACTTCTTTGTTCTCCCTGACTCTTGACTTTACATCATCGCAATATCCAGTGCAACACCGTGCTGAAGGTGACTTGCACCTGCTCACAAGAGCCGGCTGTTAAATTTTCAGGGAATTTGCAAACCAATTATTAAGCATAGCCAGGATTAAAAATTAAATCATATATACTTACAATTAAATAAGTTACATTATGCTAAGCTAAATAAGTCAGTCAGAGAAAGACATGTATCATATGATCTCACTGATATGAGGAATTCTTAATCTCAGGAAGCAAACAGAGGGTTGCTGGAGTGGTAGGGGGGTGGGAGGGATGGGGTGGCTGGGTGATAGACATTGGGGAGGGTATGTGTTATGGTGAGCACTGTGAATTGTGCAAGACTGTTGAATCACAAATCTCTACCTCTGAAACAAATAATACATTATATGTTAAAAAAAAAAAAGAAGAAGAAGAAGAAGATAGCAGGAGGGAAAGAATAAAGGGGGGGAAATCGGAGGGGAAATGAACCATGAGAGACGATGGACTCTGAGAAACAAACTGAGGGTTCTAGAGGGGAGGGGGGCGGGGGAATGGGTTAGCCTGGTGATGGGTATTAAAGAGGGCGCGTACTGCATGGAGCACTGGGTGTTATACGCAAACCATGAATCATGGAACACTACCTCAAAAACTAATGATGTAATGTATGGTGATTAACATAACAATAAAATAAAATTTAAAAAAAGAAAACATAATACTCAAAACTCATCACTTCCTAACGACTTGGCTAAATTGTACTGTTATTGATGTTCTGGAGGCGATTTACCCACAGTGAGAGCATTTGCACCACGGATATCGGCCAACACTATAGATCAGGGATTCCCCCTGCCGAGAGAACTAGTTGTTAACCATTTGCCAGCGTCCTAGGAACTTCTTTCTATTACTCCCAGGTTTTGCGGTAGTAGTTGAGCCAGACCGGTTGGGTTTACACCTGAGTTTTGCCATTTAACCAGCTATGTGATTTGGGCATGTTAATTTCTTTGGGCCTTAGTTTCATTGCCTGTAAAATGGAGATAATATGGCGTCTACTTCAGAGGGTTATGTGAGGACTAAAAGAGTTGATATTTGTAAAGCATTTTGGAACATTGACTGAAACCTAGTAAGCGCTATGTGTTTGTTAAATAAAATAAACACTGTTTGAAGGGCTGCTAGTCCCTTCTTTGATTCTATCTCGCTTGTTTCTCATCTCTCAAAATCTATTCCATTCTTCTTCCACAATAATAAAACATCGATTTTTGTTGTACACACGACCATGCAAAAATAAAGATTAGATTTCTCAGCCTCTCATGCATAAATTCTGATCAAGACACTATAAACAGACATATTAGTAGTAGTTTCCAGGAATTTATCTTCAGTGACAGTTGGTACATTCTTCTCGCTGCTTTTCTCTTTTATTCCTTCTTCCATTCTGGTGGCTGAACTTGGAGGTGATAGCTGGAGCACAAGCCATTATATTGGACCATGAGGAAGAAAGTCACACCCTAGGGATGACAGAAATTTGAACAAAGAAATGTGAAATAAGTCAGTCAGAGTTGATGGCAAGAAAAATATAAAAAAATAGATGAAATATGTTCATGGTTTAAAATAAGAATGAAGATATACGGATTCAGGTTTCAGAGGTCTTTAGAGCTCAACTTTGACTGAATGATCTTCTAGTTCCAGATCCATGAAACCCAGCTAACACGGCTCATGTTCTTGGATTTCTGGACAATTCCATCTCCTTTATTGCCCTGTGCTTCTTTATAATAAACCTTCGTTACTTGAGTTAATGTATTTGGCATTTCTATTCCTTGCAAGCAAGAGTGAAACTAACTAAACCTTATGGTTCATAATACAACCATAAAGGTATAATTTTACCTGCCTGCAGATCTATTTTGCTCATTAACATTTTCTTGCACAGACAAACTTATACCACAGGAACAGAGGACTTCTCCTTGGGAAACGTTCTACATCCTCATGTGGTCCCTAGGCATCAAGTTGCATCCTCAAGTATCACCTGTCCCTTTCCCATCTTGAGAAGTCCCTGAGCTTTTATCCCACACTATCTGGATTGTTATATATTATTCATAATTGATGTTATCCTTGGGAAAAATTAAGTAGACAGAATTTGCTTCTCTCCTACCTCCTTTTATTGTTCATTCCCACCTGAGCTCAGCTCCTGAGTTGAGCAGGGGCAAGCACCTGTGTACCTGCTCCTCAGAGCTACTCCCCACTCAGTAATATCACAGACTTCCCCTCCCTGTCTCATCACAATTTACTGAAAACATACAATATTTTCCTCACAGCATTGCTCAATAGCTGGTCCGTTAATCAGAGACAACAATTTGACTTGCATTATGATACTATCTGACTCTATGATGAATCCTATCAGTGACTCATAGAGATGTTTTAAACTCATCCCTCCAGTTAAAACAAAGGGACATTTAATATCTGTCGAATAGTTAGGTGTCAGGCATTGTGCTAAGGACACTCTTTAGTTTAACTTTTTACAACTAATATATCAATCAAAGTTTTTAGTTGCCAACAGGAAAAACCAATTCTGGGTGACAAACAGAAAAGAAATAAATTGAAAGGATATTTCAGAAGCTCACAGGATTGCCAAGAGGGGCACAGAACCAGGCTTGGAAAATGGGCAGGAATAACGATAAGACAGTACCAGTATATTCGTTGTAAAAGTGTGTTATATATGTCCATGATATACTATTTGTGTTAACAGATAAACCATGAAATCTCAATGGCTTATAACGATATATGTTTCTCACTCAAAGTTCAATCGGTGTTTGAAGAGAAGGGGGAGAGGCTTTGTTCCAGTCACTAAGGAAGTCAGGCTGACGAGAGCTTTAACATTTTCAGCACATGACTCCCAAGAACACCTTGAGCATCAACATTCTGTCAGCAGATGAGAGAAGAGGCGGAATGGGGAGACCCATGTGTGAAGCAACATACATCACTTCTATATTCATTCTATTGGTCAGAACTCAGTCACATGACCACACTTAACTGCTGGAGAGATTAAAAATATAGTCCAGCTGAGGCTCAGCCAGAAAGAGGAATAGCTAACCCGTCTCTGTCCCAGCCCATCTCTTGTCACCAAATATCTATGCCATGCTTCCTCCCACACAGAGAACCCCCTCACCCCCCCCCACCACACACACACACACACCCCCAGGAAGGATAAACCAAAGTACCGTCCAATCACTGAGTTTGGCTCTAAGCCCAGATTCCTAGGGATGCTCAGTATTCTCCAGCAGGTCCGGATCCATGGCTCATCATGGTCCAGAGACCTAAAACCAGAAAGACAAGGTCCCTACTGCCTTCTCCCCAACACATCTGATATACTGTGGTGGAACAAGGACAGAATCATCACAGTAACTCTCCTCCTGTGGAAAAGAGAAGAGTTACAGCGGTCACTGGTCCATAAAGATTTTTAAATCCTCACAGGCAGGCTATGTGAAGACCTTGCCCTGAGAGTGAGAAAAGTTTATAGTGGAGATCCTAGATGTGCTTTCTGGGAGAATTCTCTTCATTGTTCTTCATGGCTCCTGACTCTACCATCTGGAAGTTTCTTCTTTGTCCCTTTCCTCCTTGACCACTCTGCTAGGGATAGAGGAAAGTATGTCCTCCTTGGGGGCTGCAAAACTTTCAAAATCCATATATTTCTGATAAATTTGGGAGCCTAGAACTTATTTAGATCCTCAAAGTCTTCTTTTAGTCCAGACTTATGGTTTCTTTGGCAGTATAATTTCCTCAAAAACCTAGTGGACTTCTTACCCTTTTTGCTTCCCACCAGACTCCCATGCTAGTAACTGTACCCAAAGTCCTTTCCTCGTCAGGATCCTCAGGCCTGATTTCTGTTTTGGCTTCCTGGTCCCCATGATGCCTCTCTATCTACAGCGTGAGGCCATAGAGCCTAGGTAGGAAGACCTCACCCTTGATTTGATCTGAGCAGCAGGGCTAAATGTTATACAATCTGATTTCTTACTGCTTGAGTTTTGGAAGCAATTTTTCCAACTTTTCAACACCTCTAGTTTCTGACATTCCAGTCGCATTTTTGTCTGAAGACCAGCCAATTCTTTCTTGAGTTCATCTACCTTTTTGTAAATTGCCCACTAACATTTTGTTTTCTGACATTTTCCTCTAGAGCTAACGAGTCCACATACACTTGACCTGTCTTCTGAGTTCTAGCAGGGGGCAGTTTTATCAAAGATTTTGACAGTGCATCACCTAGACCTTCATCTGTCCAGCTTCCAAACCAGCTTCCTTGCCACCCACGTGTATTTTAGGTTTTTGTTATGGCAACATTCCACTTCTGGTACAAATGAGTACATTAGGGAAATTTAGCTGCTATAAACATTAAACCTTGAAATCTCAGTAGCATAATCCAATGAGAGTTTATTTCTCATTCACTAAAATCTAATCGGTGAGGAGGCTCTGCTCCTTACAGCCATTCAGGGACCCAGGCTGATGAAGGCTGTGTCATATTCAACATGTGACTCCAGGTTATTGTGAGCATCACTAGCCAGCTAATAGATGGAAGTGGAGAGATTGTGGAGGATGTGGTAGGAGGGCTTTATAGGTTTAACTCGGAAGTGTCAAATGCATTTTTGACTGCAACTTATTAGCCAGAACTTAGTAATACGGTCACACCTGATTTAAAAGGGAGACCATATAGACATGAAAGATATAGTCCAGCTGTATGCCCAAGAGTAAGGGAAAATGGGTGAAAAACTATAGAGTATCTCCCTTAAACTAAAACCACAGCCCAAATCATGGTAAACAATAGATGAGTGAGCTCCTGCTGCATAAAGGCTAAACATTGAAGCTTGTACCACCGGCGTCTCCAGCATCAAAACACGGTGCTGTCATAACACTCTTCCCCCTGAAAGGACAGTCTTGTTGGCTACTGTCACCCTGTCCGCAGCCCCAATGGGTTCTCCATGGTTCTAGCTTCTTTAAGTCACTAGCTCCACATCAAAGCCCAGAGCAAAAGTATCAGATTAGGGGCGTCTGGGTGGCTTAGTCATTAAGTGTCTGCCTTCGGCTCGGATCGTGATCCCAAGGTTCTGGGATCGAGGCCCACATCGGGCTCTCTGCTCCGTGGGAAGCCTGCTTCTCCCTCTCCCACTCCCCCTGCTTGTGTTCTTGCTCTCTCTATCTCTCTTTCTGTCAAATAAATAAATAAAGTATTTTTTAAAAAGTGTCAGATGAGTTGAGCTCAGATCATGCGGCTACTACCTCCTTATTGCAAATAAGACTGGGAGGACCGATTCTGCATTTTTAGCTCATAGAGTGAGCAACAGACTCTGTCCCCATTATAACTCCCAAGATGAGAAATTCTCCAAATAAAGATGGGGAATCAAACTAAATCAAAGGAATTGATTTCATGTTGGAAATTTTGGCCAACATGGCAAGCTGGTAGCAGAGAGTATTTTGAGCAAGTGGGAAGTGACCTACTTTATTCTGTATATGTCTATGCATGTGGTCTCGGTTCCTATTCACCCAGAATTTTGAGGTTTTGCCCTCATCTCGACCTGTCTTGTTCACCACAGTAACTCCAGGGCTTAGAAGAGTGCTTGGCACTTAGTAGTCACTCAAACGATATTTATCAGATGAAAGAATCCTTGGCCCAGTAAGTGTGTTTATTGATGCTTCTGTTCTTGGCTCCTCTGATGAATAGTAGGGGCTGGTAAAACCTAAAGCAGCAAGAGGAATAGAACTACTGTTCAGTATTAGCTAGACCAAGCACAGACATGTCCCCTGCCGGAGAGCTGGCTGTGGAAGCCCTTGCTTAGTTATGTGATAGAGTCACATGACAGAAAGGAAAGTAAAAACCAGAGGTGGGAGGAAAGACTAGTAAACACTGCCAGATTATTTTTAAGAGTTTTTTTTAAAGTTCACTTTTCATAAAGGACATACCGATATTTCAATCTGAAAATTCAAAAAAAATAAATTTGAATGCAAAGAGGTTTATGGCCTTGGTCTATATATTCGGAAGCTTCTCTTTGAGGTGCTTCTTTTTTCTTAGGTGGCTAGTGGACTGGAGTACGTGTCATGGGAATCTGTGTCTCTTTCGGGCATAGAATTCCTTTCTGGGAGTGTAAATTATGACATCCCTTTGGCAGAAGAAGATTTGCATTTATAGACATTTTAGGTGGCACGGAAATTATATGACAACATTTTAAAAGACAGCCAGCTAATACGGGGCAAAGACATTTAATTTTCCTCTCTGACAAGACCATCTCCTTTCATCCCGTATTATTTTAGTCTGAAAAACTATGACATGCATTACTCTCTTGCACTTTTGTTGGCCCCGATGCAGACAAGGTTCAAAAGTTCTGTTCTCAATGAGATCTTTAGAAAGAAAGGAAGAAGGGAAAGATCCAATATAACTTATATTCAGAATTAAGATCCTAAAAATTATAAGAATGTCAGCCTCCATAAAAACAGGAGAAATTTCAAGGAAAGGGGTACCCCACCTCTTCAATAACCCCCTAAAACAGGGATATGGAGTATTGCCACCTGACGTGAGTGCCTTGCATTGCTGCTGAGGCTGCAGGCACAAAGCTACCATCTCTTAAAGAGACAAGACTGTGTTTTGAACAGGGTTCACCATGGCCTGGATCCCTTCTGCAATGTTTCATGGCTATGGATCCTTAGATTTCAGATGTTCATGTTTGAACAGGGCAATGGGACAAAGATGCAAGAGCAAGACAAAAGAAATGTTTTGCTCAAGCCATTCAGAAGTGGAGAGTCTGTCTGTGTTGGCCTAAAACAGGTTCCGTATTTCAAATACTTCCTGGTATTTGCGAATGGCCTTTGAGTAGGTTCTGAAAGTTTTGTTGTTGTTGTTGTTGTTGTTGTTGTTTTACAAGTTCACTACTTTTTGTTGCAGGATGAAAGAAGAAAAAAGTGTTGGAAAAAAGAATCCAAAAAATTATTTTAATTTCTGAGCACGTTGGAGTTAATGGTTTTGGCATCTCGTGTTTTACTTCAAGGCTAATATGCCACGCCATCTGCCAAGTGATGGTGTCTTTATTAGGTTACCATGGTATATGAAAAGCAAAACGCTCTGCAAAGTTTTTGAACAAGATGATTTTTATTTCCCCCTTCAATTTTTTTTAAAATGTAAATTAACATGTTTTCAACAAAACTGTTGAAATTAGAGTTATAAATATTGAGATGATATTAACCAATAATTTAAGCCCTTTATTTCCTCTTAAGATTTCATTTTTTTAAATCTGAGAATGATCCTGAGGTTTAGAGGATTTAAAAATTACGATATAGGTATGTATAGAAATTATGAAATCCATAGCATTCTTAATCATGGAACAAATACTCAGAATTATCTCCTCGGAATTTTTTTTGCTAAAAAAAAAAAAAGGACCTTTGCTCCAACTATATTTAAGAAAAGTGGAACTATCTTGTTCTTCTTTTGCGTAAGCTAGGAACAAAGTACAGAAGCTGCAAGAAGGTTGAAAGGAGAGAATAGCGACTTATTTTGCCTCCACCTTTGAAAATGCAGTTTGAGGTGGCAATCTGATTCAGCTCTAAGCTGGATAGTTTTTGTTAGAGTCTTTAAAGATAGTGTATGATCAGCGCGCCTCTTAAACGCTCAGCAAAGTTTCAGGCTTTCTCCTCCTTCTGTCTCTGGGGAAAGTTTTCCAGGCTTCATTTCTTCCATATGCTTTACAAAAAAAAAAAAAAAATTAAGTAAGAAGTTGTTTATGTCCAGAGACACTCACACATACACCAGAAGGCACACACGTATGCGAGAGCAGTCATATACAATTTTGACACACTTTGGAATTCACATAAGCAAAGAGTTGGGGGGGGTGGAGATTTCTAGCCCATCAGTCTCACTTTTATCATTGAGATGAAGCATGTGAAAGATTGTTCTGGAGAAGAATTTCTATAAACCGTGGCCTAATTTGTGATTACACACACTAGGACAGTGCCTCCCTTAAGAGATGAGATTAAAATGATAGGAAAGTGGGCATGGGTGGGAGATACAAAGTACTCAGCATCACTGCTCATTCCCAATGAAAACTTGTGTTTCTAGTGAAACGCTCGATTACTGAGCTCTGTTCTGATCCTTGCATTCCTAAAAGCAACCTGGGGAAAATACAGAATATTCCACTTTCCAAGCAAGCCAACAAAAATTTGTTGAGTGACTATTATGTAGTAGACAGTGCGCTAGGTGCCAGGAAGATGACTGAGCTAGAACCTGTCCCAGACATCTTGTAGCTTCAAGCCAGTGAGAGCTTGCCTTCCCCAATGACGGATAAACTGTGCTCAGAAAACCAAGACTCTAGAGATTAGAAGCAAGACCTCATGAGGACAGAATCTCACAAGCCTGCTATCCGTATGGTGAGACAGATTCCATCTGAGAAATGGCGGGAGCGGAAGAGGGAACGACAGAAGTCAGATTTGGGTGGTTGACTGGATGAACACTCAAGCGGCTGCTACCCCCAGGTACTGCTGAAAGCTACTGAGGTTGTCAGGGTGTGGACACATAGTTTGCCTTTTAAAGTAATTGATTCCCCAGTGAGCCGTTTGATAAAGATTTGACATTGTCTTGTCATACCTACTAGGCATCTAGTTGACCACCGCTCCTTGGAACTTGCGCGATTCTAACTAGAAACCCGCTTATATAATACTGTGTCCCCTCTCGGAGTGATTAGAAAAACATTGCTGGTTATGAGGATGAAATATCAAAGAGGTGAAAAACTGAGGCTACTGGGCAGGAGGCGTGGTGGCTGATTGGCCACTTCGCAGGTGGCTCACCAGCAAGGTTTTTGCCAAACCATTGCCTCCTCCCTAGGCCAGTGATGCAATATCACCCCACCAAAATGTTTTGTTCTCCCAGACCCTTGTTTCAGTGGGTACATCCCATTAACAAGGCCAGCAGATGTCAGTCCTGATCCACTTTTTCTCAGTAATGAACCAGGGAGGAAGAGCAGATCTGATTTCCCAATCACTGCCTTCTCTTTGCTGGCTTTTCTTCTTCCTGAGATGGAGGCCCCCTGCTTGGTTTGCTTTGTTAATATTTGCATTATTCAATAGTTATTATGTGATAAGCATGTTGTTTGCTTTAGGTTTTGGTTGGTTTGTTTTCTGGTGCTTTTATTCTTAGCTGGTGGCTTAACTTGAGTTACAGCTGTGGTCTGGATGTTACTCAGGGTGGGAAGCATGTATATTTTACGGATTCTTACCTGACGCTTCAATAATCCAAAGTTGGGCCACAAAGTAAATGAAACAAACTGAAACAACAACAACAGAAAATCCAAGGGGAAAATCATATAGCTTTTATTCTGCAAAACCATCCCCCTGGTGTCGGCCTTTAGACTGATCTCTTTTAGAATGAAAACAACTCTGGTTGGCAAATAATACGGCAAACATTTCTGAATGCACATATTTTAAAGCTTTCCAATTAAGAAATAACAGTATCCCTGCACATTCATCAAGCAAAAGTCTTGTCCTCGAGTGAAAATATTTTATGTCTAAAGACTAAGTATTTATCACGAGTGCAAAATGGAATCATTTTAAGTAAACAGATTCTAAAGCTACTCTTTATAATGCATTCTGCTATTTGTATTATACTATTTATTGTGAAAGCAGGCTTTAAATTTGCTATGGAAGTTTAAAACTTCGGGACTTGCTAGTGAAGGAAAAATGTGTTTTGCCTTTGATCTAGTACTTGTTTGTTATTGCCGATTAGCTCTTACTTGCATCAAGGTGAAATTGTCATCATATAAGATGATTTTGACATTCTGTGAAAGAATAGGAACATTGTGAGCTGGTCCGGCACAGAGTACATTTGGACAATACTCTGTTGCTTGAATTAAATGTTAAGTATTTATTTACTGACTTGCTTAATTAAAAAAAAATGAGAACTTTCTTGATTTATTAAAAAAACAATAAAACCTAAAATATATATGCAACTTTTAAATAATTCCTCTGAATAATAGTGTTGTAGTATTTTATTTCTTTTCAAAGTAATGACTATAACAACCAGAGGCGTAACATTGCCTTTTTGCACTTGAACATAACTTCTGAATTTAAGAAATTTAAAAATCTAATCCAAGTAAACTTATTTTAATAATCATCTGGGTCAGGAAGATCTACAAAATCATTATTTCTAATTCTTGGAATATGAAAAGTGAAAAACCAAAGACTAAGTACCTGCAGTTTTGTATTTCAAGCTATTTTAATTGTTTAAAAGATCTTTTCCTATTTTTTAATTAAAAACGAGACTTGATGTTAATAAAAAATACATACATAGAAAACAAAAGTATGCACGTCAAATATTTTCTCAGCCTGTACGTAAGATTTTTGTATTAGTGTTAACCACAAATCTAAGAGCAAAGCAGAAGTAATTTCTAAAAATTTGTCGCCTTAGCCTGTAAAATCACATGCTATTTCTCTGTTCAGCTGTCTAGATCGGCGATGTTCAACGGAAATATGTAATGTGAGCCGTAAACAACAAGCCACCCATGTAATTTAAATTTTCTAATAGCCACATTTTAAAAAGTAACAAGAAACAGGTGAAATTGATTTTCAAAATATTTTTTCAACATATAATCCGTATTGATATTGAAGTTGCATCTATTTAAATCGACCAGGAGATATTTTACTTCTTTTTTCGTTTGTGTTCTAAATCCTCCAAATCCTGCACGTATTTTCAACCTACAGCACATCTCAATCTGCACCAGTCACGTACAAGGGCTCAGGGGCCACATGTGGCGAGAGGCTATTGTTTTGGACAATACGGGTCCCGATGATCAAATCCCTACACTCCAACACATGGGCCGAATGACTTTATAGAATATTACCACTGCGCTGACACCAGTCTAAAAGATTTCTAGGTCAGAGCTAGACTGTCAGTGGAACAGGGTCCTGGTGTGTACGGGAACTCTTTGTTTTTGTTCTGTTTTGCTTTTAACAGCTTGCTTTGCTCCATAAAGATGCCCCAGTCACCCTCAAGCTGTGGGAGCCTCTGCTTGCTCATGCCTATGAAGTTGAGTTGCTGAGATAGTCACTCTGGAGAAAGTTACCCGAAGCAGACATTCTAAAGTGGCCCCAACTGGGAGAAGCACAGCCTACAGGAATCTTGTCAGAAATGCTCTCGGGATGTGGAAAGAATCCTCGTGTCTGCCACTTTGGGGTCGGCTGGTGCACGATCCTGAAACGTAACCCTGTGATTCCTAAAAGGATGCCAACTCTGTGCCTTGGATAGTCTGGGAGAGTCTGAGTTTCACATCGTTTGAGCAGTTTTTCTTTCAAATGCCCTCCTTAAGCCACGTGTCTCGATTGGAGGTTCAGGAAATGTGGCCACTCGGGCAAAGTTCCCTCAGGTGGCCGGGCTGGCTTTCCAGGCCTTCCGAGCTGGCCGAGGATGATTTGGAAATGGTAAGGGAAAGAATAGAAGAGGCCTGGGGAAAAATTGCAGCTATTTCAGGGAGAAGAAATAGCACAGATATTCCGAGGTTTATCCCCTTCCTGCAGGCTGTGAGTTTAGTCAAGAAGCAATTAAGCTGAAAAATGGAAAAGAACCGACAAGATGCAGAGAAATACCTTTCTTTGTCCTTTTCATCTTCTACTATTATACCCCACTCCAAAGTCCTTATCAAAAATAAATAAAAAGCCATTGATCTTTGCCAGTTCCAAGAACGTAACCCGTCGTGGTGAGGGAAATATTTCTATCCGGTAAGCATATTTCGTGGAACCTGGAACACAGTGGACACTAAATAAATGGAGGTCATTACTATAAATACATTGGTGATGAACCATCCAGGCAACATGAGAAAACCAGAAGAAAGACAGAATGGCGCCATTTCTTTAATATCTGTCATTTTTCCGTTTTATCTGTGTGCTCTGAAAGGCAGTGCATGCCCATTATATCTTCTTTGTACCCTTCTGAATGGAATCTTATTTTCTTCCTTATTAACATACCTTAATTAATAGAGGTGCATTTGTATAGCTTAGTGGAGGCAGAACACCTCAGTAGGATAAAGGTTTGGCATCATATTGCTGGCTGATTTGTTATTCCCCTATTAAGTTTAAAGAAAATATTTGTACCATAGTATAATCATGACTCCATATGGTCTTGAACGGGAATTTAATGGTTTTCTTAAATTGGTTCTGAGTCCCTTCTTAGTCTTGGGTCAGATGAAGACTTGAGAAAGGATTTCTTAAATCTTGGGGGAAAAAATTTTTTTTTATCCCCTACCCATTTTTCAATTCATAAAGAGATGTATCACATTGGATATTTTTAAATTTCTTGGAATTGGGAACTATGGGTTTTCTCCAAAATTAGCACGTACTTATTATCTTTACTCCTACCCAAATTTCCACAGACATCACTGAACAGTTGCAAGCAGTTTAAGGGGAATTTATCGAATGGCAGGAATACACAGTTATCTTCGCGTATTTACCAAAGCCTCTGCTGTTTGCCCTGATTTTTGTTTTTCTCGGAGATTGCATGAGAAATAACTGAATATAATCCTGCAGAAATGGCACAGAGTCGGACATAGTAACAGCAATCTTATTGAAGTTCAGTGTTGGTAGGAGTTGGATTTTTTGTTTGGTTTCTTTGTTTTTGCATTCCCACCCGTTGCCCACTTAATATCCGTGGGTCTTTTATTTAAAGAGGAAGAGAGAGAGAGAGAGACAGATAGAGAACTGGCTGTACAAAGTTTATTATGAAGAAATGGTGTCCACCCATCTTCCCAGAAACAAGAGGAAGAGCTTCGTTAGGATCCCCGGTTCTACCTAGATTTTGGAGACAAAATCATGTTTCCTCCTTGTTAAAGTTATAGCATGCAGGCTGGAACAATGGCCTCCCCAAATCCATCTGCATCCCCACACTCTTGGGGACACTGCTCTTCTTTTTCAATGCCATTAACAGCTCCCCAGCCCACAGGAACCTCACATTCAGCTACGGAGAATGATACTTGGTCACAGTCAGGCTCCCTTGACAATGACATTTTCTCTGAGAGTTCTGCACAGCTGTGTCACTGTTAACTTTTAATGAACATCCTTCCTTCCTTTGAAAAGTTTCAGTGAAATGAAACGGATGTGCAATTTCTGCTTTCGTCCCCACTTTGTGTGGGAGAATGTACAGTAATTCTGCAGGCTGAAGTCGTCTGTGACATGCCTAATGCGGGGCGTTTCGAAGCTAATACAATAATTTCGCCCATAGGGACACACAAATGCAAAGCAAGATTTTTTTCACCCGTGAAAGCCCCGGCCCTAAAATATCTCATCACCTATAATATTGCCGAAAAGTAAAGAGACTCACTCCCAGGCTGAATTTGGGCCCCATGGTTCATTTCAGGGGATTGCTGACTCAATGCAGCACTCTCGCAGGAGGCGTGCCAATGGCCCCTAGGAAAATCGGTGCACAGAGGCCCTGCAGTGTTATTTCGGAGCATTATTCTGCCTTGGCTTCCACAATGGCCGGGATCTGATAATTTAGCATTCAGCCTCTTTTCAACTATATGGAACTGTAATAAGGTGATTTAGCCAATGTGCCTGTCCATTGTCCCAAAGATTCTGTGATCTATTATGCGGTAATGTGTAAAAAGAAAAGAAGAAGAAGAAGAAGAAGAAGAGAAAAGAAAGAAAGAAAGAAAGAAAGAAAGAAAGAAAGAAAGAAAGAAAGAAAGAAAGAGAAAGAAAGAAAGAAACAGAAAGAAGAAAAGAAAGAAAGAAAGAAAGAAAGAAAGAAAGAAAGAAGAAAGAAAGAAAGAAAGAAAGAAAGAAAGAAAGAAAGAAAGAAAGAAAGAAAGAAAGAAAGAAAGAAAGAAAGAAAAAGAAAACATTGGGGAAAAACAAAAACCAACTCATTATCAAAAAAAAAAGATGAAAAGCGGCAGGGAGAGAGCTCTTATTTATTGGCATTTTTTTATGAATCAAGATAGGTATAGGAATCGACTGCAAAGCCTCTGGGTACATCCACATAATGAAAGCCCAATTAATACCCCAAAGCACAGCCCACTGCCGGCAACGGGGGTTCCAAGGACAATCGCTAGCTTCCCCGGCCAACACTGACAGCTGTAGTCCCCGATAGAAAACAGCTTCAAAGGCCCGATCCCCACCCCACCCCCACCCCAGCCTCGACTCCGCACTGCCTTCCTATCGCCCTCACCGAGGCAAGGCCTGCGGGAACAGATGGGAGAGCAGAAGCAACCCGTGGCTATCTGTGATGTCACCAAATGAGGCATTTTGGGATGCTGTTTGGGTGGCAAAAATGTCAAAAGAATATGAGACGGGGTGGGGGAGGGAGGGGGGCGAATTTTCGGTGAAATGAGCGCCGGCCAGAGGCAGTCCCCCCCACCCCCAGCCCCGGAGGTTGGAGAAGGGGGCCGTGGGGTGGTGGAAGGAGGTCCCACTGGGTCCAGATCTGGGCCGGCTTACATTTCAGGTTTATTTTTGTGTGGATTAAGGGAGCTTTACGTGCGTTGGGCTCACAAGGAAAGCATGTGGCTCCAGGTCCTGTAGGCCTGTTTGCTTTGGATTTATCCAGAACGCCAAGCCCGTGCCAGCCTGTCAGAGATGGTTTTCGGACCCTTGCGACTGCTTCTGCCGCCGCCCCCCACCCATCCACCCACCCCACCCCCGCACCCCATTTCTCAATCACTGCTCTCTTTTTTCAAACGGGATCCAAGTTTTCTTCCTTAAGATGCGTCATCTCTTGATTTTGTATTCGTTTTTGTTCCTTTGCTGCCACGAAATAGGAATCCATGTCCGACTAGACGGAAGGAAACACTGGGTTCTAAAATCGGACCACCCCCAACTGCTGTCCAGGAATCCCGCGCTGAGTCGCCCTGGAGGTAGTGCCTACGATGATGATGCCCCAACTCAGGCTGCCAGGCTCGTGCTCACAGCACGCCTTGATATCAGGGGCGCCCAGGGGCTGAGAAAGCCACCCAGCGCCCCTCTAGTAAAAATAGAAAAGTAAATAGATCATCTAAGAGAAAGAACAGATCCTCATAAAATTTTCAATTCTTGCAGAGGTTGAGTGGGGCAGAAGAGGTTATAAGGGGAAAACATTCTCCTTTGCTTTGTAATAAATAAGGTAATAATAATTCACTTCTACTCTTGCGTCCCTTTAGCAGGTGCAGTGATTGCCCATTTGATCTTCCCAGGAAATCCAAGATCCTTTTAGGCAATAATTGCAGGAATACTATTGTACAGAGGAGGAAGCTGAGACTCAGGGTGGTCAGTGATTGCTGATGGTCAGTGTCTGGAAATGTCGAAGGCCAGGGGTCTTTGTGAGCCTTCTTGATCCTCTGCAAGACATGGAAGTTGTTTGAAGGAAACGATCAGTGATTTTATTGATTTGTTTTTGGGGCCCAAGCATCATTTCCTCTATGAATATGTCCCTCCAACTAGAGTGTCCTCATTACTCTTATGATGACACTCATCATGTTGCATTTGTACTCATGTATTTGTCTGTCTCCCCCTGCTGCATCGGGAGATCTTTGAGGGCAAGGACTTCCTTATGCGCCCTTGAATCTCCAGTACCTGGTGTAACCCCTGGTGTGTCATCTCCATCAGTAAATGCTATTAAAAGAGGATGGATGGATGGACAAATGGATGATAAAAGTCTTATTTTAGCTATTTGCATAATTTAGCAATTCGCAGTTCGACCTCAAAACTCCCTCCCATGGCCTTGAAGAAATGGAACTTGTTGGGTTTACCCGTTCCAATATTTGCTGATTTGCCAAAAACACTGCCACTCACATTAACAAGAAACAAAAAGAAAAGATGACTGATTCTGATAAATGAGGGGGGAGAATTATAATGATATGATGCATGACAAAACTGATAGGAGAAAGAAGGCATTCTTTGGAGGCTTTTATTTTAATTTTATTTTATTACAGATTCTTGGGAATCATCCCTGCAGACAACTCAGTAGAGGCCTCTGGAGCTCTAAGCTAGGGTAGATGAATCCTCACATTTGAGTGCTCCAGTTACCTTTTGGATGGCGTCCAAATTAGCTTCACTTCAATAAATGTTGACTGGAGCACTGGATGTGCCCGACTTGGTGCTAAATGCGGAGAAGGTTACCAGGTTGAGCTGGAGTTGGCCTCAGCCCAGAGGGAGCTGACAAACCAGGAGAGATTATGAGAATCCCTACAGACACCTTCCATACAGGACTGTGCCCCCCGTGTCCCAAAGCAAATCCAAATCAAGCCCTCTGAGGGGGTGGCTGTGACTTCCAATATGAGTTGGGAGCAGGGTCAAAGAGGCTTCATGGACAAAGTAGAAGGAATGGAAGTGTAAGTAGGAGCCAGAGATAATGGGGGAAGCAAATACCAGATGATGAAATGGACTCTTCAGACTGCGGCCAGTGCTGTACACTGTAGAGATGCTCCCACATGCTAGAGGTGTGTGCAGCACGTTTCTCATAAAATGACTAAAGTTGAATTTGTTGGATAAGGAGACAGGGTTGGAGGAAAGTTGTTAAAGGAGCATTGCCCAGCGCTCTCCCTGTGCAGAGCAAGTTTTCATAATCCAGAAGCGTTGTCCAATTCATTACTCAGAGTTCTATCCTGACACGCAGAATAATGCTGGAAAAGTAAAAGTGGTGGGACAGACTCACCCAGCAAGGACAACAGTAATAGAATCCTCAAGATCATTGATCTTTACAAACACAAACACTGAAGATGGTGGGAGTTAGGAGACCCCTCTCTGATGCTCCTCAAGTAATGTGCATATTCTGCTTCTGGACTAGATTGGTGAGCAGTTCATGAATTAACTGCAATATTGCTTGCCAATAATAATTACCAAGGATTAGTTTGTGTGTGTGCCAGGCACTGTGCTAACTGCTTTAAATGTGTTATTTCATTTAACCCTCACCACCACCCTATGAGGTAATTATTTCTCTTAATGACTGTTTTATTTTAGAATAGTTTCAGACTTACAGAATAGTTGCAAAGACGGTATAGAGATTTCCAGTGTACCACCCAGTTTCTCCTGTTATTAACATCATACATCAGTCTGGTACATTTTGCCCAAGTAATGAACCATACTAATACATTATCATTAACTATGGTCCATACTTTGTTCAGATCTCCTTCATTTTTCTTTTTCTGTCCCAGAACACCACGTGTCTCCTTAGGCTTCTCTTGGCCATGGCAGTTTCTTAGATTTTTCTTGTTTTTGACGACCTAAACATCTTTTTGTTATGTTTTTTTACCTGGACAGTTCCGAGGAGTACTGATCAGGTATTTTGTAAAATGTCTCTCAATTTGGATTTTTCCCATGATTATACTGGATAATGAGTCCTTGAGAGGAAGACCACAGAGGTCAAGTGCTGTTCTCATCACATCATGTCAAGAGTGTCCACACCCAGGGCCCCTCGGTGGCTCAGTCAGTTAAGCATCTGACTCTTGATTTCAGCTCAGGTCATGATCTCAGGGTCGTGGAATCGAGCCCCCCCCCCACCACATCAAGTTCTGTGCTCAGGATGGAGTCTGCTTGTCTCTCTCCCTCTGTTCCCCCTGCCCCGCTCTCTCTCTCTCTCTCTCTCTCTCTCTCTCCAATAAATAAATAAATAAAACCTTGAAAAAAAAAGAGTGTCCCCTACCAACATGATTTATCACTGATAACGTTAAGCTGCTTGAACACATGACATAGTGTGTGCTCAGGTTTCTGAACTACACTGATGCAGTGTTTGTCAGGTTTCTCCAAAGCAAAGTTACTCCCAACCAACCTCCTTTCCATACTGTACTCTGGAAAAAATGCACAGCCCATGCTTAAGGGAAGGGAAGTTATGCTCCACCTCTTTGAGGGGGCACTATCTCCGTGAATTATTGGGAATTTTTCTATATGAGCGATTTGTCCATTCTTCCCCACTCATTGATTCAATCATTTATTTGTACCAGTGTGGACTCAAGGACACTTATTTTATACTTTTGGTTATAATCGCATACCACTTTTATTTTGTTGATTAAATTGTCTCCGATTTAGCCATTGGGAGCACTCTGAGTTGGCTCTCATGTCCCTTTGACATACCCTCCTTGTTTTGTTTTTTGGAGTTAATCACCTTACTTTCTGGCACTGCAAGATGCTCCAGGCTCATCTTAGAGATTCCTTGCCCCAAATGTGGAACTAGCCATTTCTCCAAAGAGTCCTGGTTCCCTTCTCACAGACTGGTATTAAAAGCCACGATCTGGGTGTTGGGTATAGAAGTCGCTATTTTTATTTTCTGGATTTTATACTTGAGGAGACTGAAGTTTAGAAATACTAAGTAATCTGCCCAAGGCCATGCCTTAGAAAGCTATAGTACCTAGATTAAAACTCAGGTCTGTCTGATCTTATAACTGTGGCATGATTTCCTGCCTTTCTTTCCCCTCTTGGGATATCAGTCTGCCTTCCAATGAACCTTAGGTAGTGTTGGAAGCTTTCCTAAGCTCTTGACATATGTTGTGTTTCAGTATTCCATTTCTTACTATCTCTGAGATCAGATTTTGGTAGGGTTTCCGGAAGACAATGGTACTTTGGTTAGTGGTTCTAATCTAAAATAAGTATCCCCAGAGGTAGTGCTGAGGGTCTGAAAGTGATTTTTCCATATTTTGAGAAATCTAATGGAAATCATACATTTATCCATGACACAACTGCCCAGGCTAAGGCAAATGTCACATTTCTTTGATTCCGTATCAACTCAGTGTGGCTGGCTACATGAGTTATTTCAAAGCAATTTGAAGCTCGGATTGGTTGATGATGACTTCATAGGAATTTCTGAAGTTGGAGAGGATAATAAAGAGTCTTTAGGGGTAGAAATGCTGGAAAAGGCCACATTCATTACTGTTCTACTTGTGATCCAACTCTGATTGAAGTGGAGCCATTATGAGGGCTGTCTACGTGTATGTGGCAGGGAAAGAGTAACTTTTTTGGATATAAAGTAGACATCTATATATTTGGTTTATGTTTTACCAATTTGCTGTAATGTTTTAATGTTCAAAATTCTGGTCCAAGTTACTTTTAATTTCTGCTTCATTTTAGATGCCTGCTTAAAATTTTTAAAGTGTACACATTGGAATGATTTTTTTTTTTTTTGGTATTCTATTTTCTGAAGGAAAAACCTATATCTTACTGTAGATAAGCATATGGATCTATTTAATATGTTCAAAAGCAATGCATATGAATGACTCAGAGCCTGTTTGTGGTGCTTGGATGAATCGCCTGTTCGGATGGACTCAGAAAGGTGGGAGGAGAAAGGGGGAGAGATGAACTTGAATGGGGGAGGAGTAACGCATGGTTCTAGAAAACAAAAGAAACCTGAGCACCAGAAGATAACTCGTTTTGATAGAAAGAAAGTTCTTAGCGAATATGAACAGAGCCTGGCTTTGCACACGGTTTTGTTCACATGAAACCGTATGAGGAAACAGTGCCATTAAGATGTTTAGAAATAGAGGATACCAATGGAAAGAAACTTTTGAGCTCATCTGATTCAGTGCTTCTCAACTCTGGGCAGCACGTTAGAATCACTAGGAAAAGCTTTCCAACAATACTGATGTCCAGGTCCTCCCTCTGAAGTTTCTGAAATAATTGGTCTGTGGTGCAGCCCTGGCATGGAAAAATTTTTAAACACTCAGTAATTTTAATGTGCGTCCAAGCTTGAAACCATCGATCTAGATTTTCTTTTTAATTACCAAGTATTTCAAATGCGCAAAAAAGTATAGTGAAAAAATGTATTAGGGACAAATGTATTTACTACATAGATTTAACACATAACTTATAGCCACATTTGTTTCATTTACTTTTGCTTTTCAAGAAATAGGAACTCAGTTGAGTCCCTCGCCCATGATCAAATCGCGTTGCCTTCCCTCTGTTTCCAGAGACAATTTGCTACCCTGAGGGTGGTGATGTTCTGCCCATCCATATTTTCATATCTTTACCTAATAGGTATGTAGGTACATATGGTTTTGTTTGTTTTAAAATTTTCCCTGAATATATTATGCAATAGTACACATATTCTTTTGCACTTTGCTTTTCTTGCTCAACATTATGGTTTCGCAACTCATCCCTTCATCCAAGTTCGTTAATTCTGCTGCTCTGTGGTGTTCCCTTGCAAAAGTGTATCAGAATTTATTTATTTATTCCCCTACTGATGGGCATGGAAGTTGTTGTTTCCATTTTGCTTTGTTTCTTTGTATCCTAAAAATTCTACATCGGGGCGCCTGGGTGGCTCAATTGGTTAAGCGGCTGCCTTCGGCCCAGGTTGTGATTCCGGGGTCCCGGGATCGAGTCCCACGTCGGGCTCCCTGCTGAGCGGGAAGCCTGCTTCTCCCTCTCCCTCTACCTGCCGCTCCCACTGCTTGTACTCTCTCTCTCTAATAAAAAATAAAAAATCTTTAAAAAAAAATTCTATAGCAGACATTTCTATATATATCTCCTTGAGCACACAGACAGCATGCTTCTCCAGGGTGAAGCTTTCCTACCAGCAGTGTCTCATAGTTGGGTAGAGGATGTGGAGCCTCTCAGCCCTCAGGGAAGGTAGATGGGAACTGGGCTGAATACTGGCTGCAGCCTCCTCGGTCTCCGCCAATGAGTTGTGTGAATTATTATCATTCTCTATGTGTGTCATGATGGGAAAGAGATTGGGAAACACTGCCCCAAGAAATGTACCTACCAGTGGATGCCCTTTGTTGTGAAATAGGTACAGTGTTTCACTCTACAATTATTGCTACATTATTCTCCAAAATAATTGTACCAATCTAGGTCCCCACCTTGCCGGACTTAAAATTTTCTGCCAGTCTGAGAGATGTGAAATGCTACTTTCTTCTCATTTGCATTTTTCTGATAAATCAGGGAGTCTTTTAATATATTTATTGGCATATGTTTATGGCTTGTGAATTGCCTGTTTCGATCCTTTGCTCGTTTTTCCATGGAATTGTTTGTCTCTCCTTCTTACTGATTTGCAATGATTACCCCTGTTCTGGATATTAGTATTTTGTTGGCTCTACGCATTTGCAAATGTTTTGCTCCAATCTATGGCTTACCTTTTATTTTTAGTGTCATTTTTCATAAAAATGTTTGCTCCCACATGGTGAATTGTGTAAGACTGATGAATCACAGTCTGATGTACCCCTGAAACAAATAATACATTATATGTTAATAAAAAAATGTTTGCTCCTTAATTTATGTTTCAAATGAAGAAACTTGAGGTTCATGGTTGCACACCATGTCTGCCATTCAAGCGGTGCAGCTGGGTTGAAAAGAGCACAGGTCTGAAGCCAAGTTTACAGAGGTCATCTGCTTCTACTAGTTACTGGCAAAACCAGTCTAAAAAATAATCTTTTCATACTAAGTAAATGATTATCTGATTAAACTGAGACACACAGTGATGAAAAATCAGTCACCTAATCTCAAGGCATATACATGGTTAGTGCCAAAGCTGCCAAAATCTCACACCATTTCCCAAAGTGTAATATATATGGAGCTCTATTCCTTAAGAAGTATTCTGTGGTCAATTTTCTTTTTCTTTTTTTTTTTCTGCTCTTAAAAATTTCTAAACTTATTAGTCTGTGCAATCCCCCTTTTCTGTGCAATGTCTAACAACATCTCAAGAAACTAATATCCTATGGCAGAGATGTTGAGACTCTCTTCACTTGAAAACTTAGGTCTCTAAGACTGCCTTCCCCGGTGTTGGTAGTTTGTCTAAACAACCTAGCAAATGTATGACACTATGTTATGAAATTAACTATGTTAGTATGTAACTAACATCCATGTTATTGAACTTCAGGCACTGGTATGTTATAAAGAGAAATAAGAAGGCTAATATCTTTCCCTAATGGAATCTTGTGTGTTACTCCATGAGGATGCATAATAAAACTACCCTCTCCCCTTCCTTTATGTGTGAATGCCTAATAATGCGGGAATTGTTGTGGCATATGGGATTGTGATTGCTTGTTGAGTCCTGTAGAATAAGGTATGGCTCTTTGGAAGAGTCTGACTTAGCTGAAGATCTAGAATTTTAGGGCAGAAGGCAGAAACTCAGAAGTTGGTTGTTTGCTAGGAGAAAATTTTCTCTCTGGACTCTATTCTCTTGGGTCCAGAATTTTGGTAACTGGCATATGCTTATCCAGGCATATGCTCCCAAGAAGAAGGACAGTTGGGAGCTTGGACCTTCAAACTCTGGACAGCAAGGTATCTTTATGAGTCAAGACTAAGAGTACTTTGTGAGTGAGAGATTTTTACTTTGTATTTTTCTCTATATTTGAAATTTTGAACAAGTGTATATATTATCTATTCAATAATTTAATCAATGAGATTAATAATGATTGACTATATTTTATCTTATGATTCAGCATGTTTATCAAGATCACACTGGGTTTCTGGCCCCATGTTAGGGATGCAAATTTATATATACAGAAGATTACAAATATATGAATTATGCATGGAAAAATAGCAAGAAGTATCAAAATTTTTAACTGTGGTAGTCTTTGAATTGCTAGGAATACTGGTGGGGGGTTTCTTCTTCCTTCTAATTAAGAACTTTCTATATTAGCATATGCTACTTTTCCAATGGTTTCAAAAGTTGATTTTATTTTTAGATGTACAAGAAAAAAATGTATATGAGTATACCAGATGCTGATATAATTTTAGTGTTAATATATGTTTTGCAAAGACCTCCCAGCCCACTTTGGTATAATAACTGTACCATGTATAATGAAAGGCCACTAATTGCAAGCATAATTATTAGAGGAAGGCAGTTAGAAAGTGATGATATCCACAAGCTTTGGAAATAGAGAGACTGAGGGCTTAGATCCCAAGTTTGCCACTTATTCCTGGCTGAGCTTGGGTAAGTTCCCTAAACCTCTCTGAAGCCCGTTTCTTCATTTGCTGAGTGGGTAAAATAATGACACCTCCCCCATAAGTTTGCTATGAATGTTAGTTAGAGAATCCATCAAAGCCCTTAGCCCTTAGTGTAGCGAACACATAGTGAAAATCCTGAGGATTGTTAATTTCCACTGGGAGTTTGAGCCCAAGACTTTCAGCTAAATTGAAAACAATGTCTCATTCGTGACAGACACATTAGCAGGCCTATGTGTCTACAGAAGCTGTTCACCTGGAAACTAGGGTGAAGAACTGGCTTCAGGCAGAGAAATACCATGAAACACTTCTCAAGAGAAGGGTTAATATATATTTTTTTTCTACAATAAGATGTAGGAAAAGGAGAAGGTGACACAGTGAAAAATCAACCAAACGATCTTGGACGCCAGGTATAGTGTTACCTGTGGGAAGGTGATAAAAGTAAGGAATGAAAAGCTACCAATCAGAGAAAACTGAAAAGGGTATTAGAGAGAGGGTCTGATACCAAGCCCTGAATAGAATTTCAGGAAAATGAATGATGGTCTGGGATTACCGAGTTATAAATCAATGAGGTGACTCAGATGATATCATAGACCAGACGAACAAAATTCAAATAGATATTAATAACACCTGACCTTGGATATTAACCTTCAGCAGAGTCATTTATAATATAAAATTCCTGGTTGGACCATCCAGCCTATAACCATATGGTTCTTTTTTTTTTTTTTTTTTTTTTTTTTGAGAGGAGGAGGTGGTAAGGATTGGCTTTGGAAAGAAAAAAAAAATAATTCAATTTAAAACAAGACATTTGGGCTCTGAAGGCATGAGGGTTTGGAAAGGTTCGGAACTGCTGAGGCTGAGCTATCGAGTGTCATGGTGGTGTCAGGTTTGTTTTCTGCGAAATATTTGAACTAATTTTACCAGCGGCGTTTCTCTAGGGCTATTTACCACCTGAATATTTGTCGAGGCCTTTAGAGGAAGCAGCCAAACATGTACATCTGAAATTCTTTCTATTTGGAGCACAACTTGGGTGGGGAAGGCTCTCTGGTGACAGGGGTGGGGAGCTGACAGGAGATGTTGCTGTGAGAAAGACGGGATTTCAAGAGCTGTCATCAAGATTGCGAGGTCTGGTTGCAGCCGATATTTTTCCAAATGCCAACCACACGAGGATTTAAAAGAATGTGCAAAGAAGCATGTGGTGTGCTCCTCATGAAGCAAAAGTGGGCTAAGTGGCTCGCTTAGCATCACGGCCCCCCCAGCCAATCACGAGCTCGGGCACCCCGGCCTCTTCCCTGCAAGGCCTTGGCCACATGCCCTCCTATACAATTGTGAGGAGATTGGATGAACCACAATGGTATTTAAAGCACTCTTCCATGGCGCTCTTGCAGTTGTAAGATTTCCCAAGAGGCAGTTGCCAAGATTATGTTCTTTCCCACTGGCTTTTAATTTGTAAATTTTAATGGGCTTTAGATATGGTATTATAGGTGGCACTCTGCAAGGTGGCCAGAGATGAGATGGTGTGGTGTGAATCTTCAGGGTACACCCTCTGCCATCATGAAAGGTGCTTTAAAAAAAAAAAAAAGGCAGAAAGATCAAATTCTCTTATTGTCAGCACACTGCTTGCAGAAACTCTGGTTTTAAAAAAAATCTCTAATCAGCTATGTTCTTATAGTAACTTGAACATCGCACAGTTTTGTTTAAAAGTAAACCACCCTTAAAAATGAAAAGGAAACAGACCAACCACTGGATCATATTTCTCTTTATGTTTTTATCCACCCTTATCATGCAAACCATGCTGGCAGCCTTCCCAGATTCTTAACACTGCCTCTGACACTTTTCTCTCCTCTCCTGGTGTAACAGCCCTATTTGAATTATTAATTCTGGAACACCTCCTTCCTCTCAACCTAGAAGGCAAACAGATCCACCCTATCCGAGCACCGAGAGAATAATCAATGGTATATTAGGATCTGCTTGAATTTCAGTATTGAGCCCTTTGTGAAAGGAGCTTTATTTGAGATTAAGTCAATAGCCACCTGATGAATAAACTTGTAAACAGTTTTCCTAAGCCGTTAAACTTCCCATATGTGATCAATTACAGATATTTCTCAATTTGCTACCAAGCGCTCTTTGTTAAACTGGGAGTAAGTGTTCCAAGGTTGCAGTGAGCCTGTTACCTTTTGTTTTCCAGTTTTGTCATCTTCCTCTTGCCAGATAATCCCCTTCTTGAGCTCCACATTGTCTTATTGAGCCTCAGGCTAAGCTAGTATCCCCTAGTTACTTATTTCCAAGTTGTGGCTCACGCTGTCGGGAAGCTTCCATGTACCCAGCCCAAAAAAAGCGGTATTCAAAACATGGTAGTGGGTCCCTGGGTGGCTCAGTCGGTTGAGCTGTCTGCCTTCGGCTCAGGTCATGATCCCCAGGGTCCTGGGATCGAGTCCCGCATAGAGCTCCCTGCTCAGCGGGGAGCCTGCTTCTCCCTCTGCCTCTGCCTGCCGCTCCCTCTCCTTGTTCTCCCTCTGTGTCAAATAAATTAATAAAATCTTTAAAAAAAAGGAAGAAAAGAAAGAAAAAGAAATGGTAGTATCACCAGGGCTGCACTGTCTGCCAAACCTTCTCTGAACTGTTAGTTTTCTTGCTTGCTTTTCCTTTTCTGGACTCTCATTCTCTTTTTGATGCTTTTCTGCAGTGTTGCAGCTGCCGTGCATTTATTGTGATCATTTTTGTTGCTGGGCAATATTCCACTGGATGAATATGTCACGATTTTCCATTATCCCATTGACAGACACTCAGGTGAGTTCCATTTGGGGGCTCCAACCAGCAGCTCTGCTATGAACTTTCTTGCACACATAACCTGATACACTTATGATGCAAGAGCATCTTGAAGATCTATACCTCGAAGTAGAATTACCCTGCCATGGGCCCTGCCTGTCTTTTTTTTTTTTTTTTTTAAGATTTTATTTATTTATTTGACAGGGACACAGCAAGAGAGGGAACACAAGCAGGGGGAGTGGGAGAGGGAGAAGCAGGCTTCCCGCCAAGCAGGGAGCCCGATGCGGGGCTCGATCCCAGGACCCTGGGATCATGACCTGAGCTGAAGGCAGATGCTTAACGAACGAGCCACCCAGCCACCCCTACATGTGGCTCCTTAAATTCAAATTCAAGTTCAACCAAATTTAAAATTCAGTTTCTCAGTCACATTAGCCACACTTCCAGTGGTGACTGCATGAGACAGTGCAGATCGTGTCACGCCATCGTCGTGGAATGTTCTGGTGTACAGTGCTGGTTTCAGCGATCTCTGTACCCCTGGCAGCACTGGAGTGACAACCACCTGCTCATAGGGGGTTTTAGTCATGAAGACAGGTTGGAATTGAAGGGTATGGGCTAATGCCTGGTTAAAAAAAAAAAAACAGGGAGGAGAAGCTGCAGGAAAGGAGTAAAATAGAGGGGGAAGGGGGGAAAGAGCAAAGACACAGCCTTGAAAAAAAGGAACAAAAACAAAATTTGTGGGCTCGTTGGAAGTGGCCAGGAAGGCAGTAACACCCCTTCCATTCCGGGGCGTTAAACCAGCCAAAGTCGTCGAGACCCAGAGCTTCATTCGGCAGGTACTTTGATAATCTGCAGCAAGGGAAATCAGATGTCACAGTGAAGAAGACTGGGGTTAGGGGAACAGGAACCCCAGTGTGGCAGAGACCTGGGTGATGTGGGAATAGACAAGGTGGGCCAGTGGGAGAGCCCTGCTTCTCCGACCTGGATTCAAATCCCCGCTCCTCCGCCCCTGGGTGTGTGGCTTTGTGCAAATTACTCAGATTCCTCTTCTGGGAAGCAGGGATAGAAGGGCCCCCTCTGGGTGTGATTGTGTGGATTAGACGTACCAAACCAGGCATACAGCACCTGCCCCCTCCAGAGAGGGCACCACGTGTATTGTAATGACTCCGTGTTCTAGCGCAAGGTTCAAGGCACAAGTGGTCCGGCCGAGATGCCTTTCTCAGAAAGAACTCAGTCCACCGTTTCCCGCGTATGGCACAGTGCTCTTGACTCTAGCAGGATTACTCGGCTTTCTTGTTTATTTACCCCTGTAGCTAACTTCAGAATTGGCTCAAAGTGAATGAAGACATTGCCCCTTGGTTCTGACCCGCCTTGATTCATTTTTCTATTTACATCACCAACTTACAGGGGCAAAATCTGGTGTATTAGGCAACAACTCTTCCCTGATTTGTTTTTTTGTACCTTGCTTTAGTTCTCAAGCTCTCAATTCACCTTCTATAACCCCCTGTGCCATCCTAATGAGGATGATTAAACTCACTGTCCCTTGCTTCTTCTGGGCCTTCCCAAGGTTACAGACCCAGAAGCATTCTAGAGCTAGGTGAAAGGGAGCTTTCTAGGGTGCTGTGTGCCATTCAAAATTTTCCATTGGCCTATAGCTCAGAGGTAAGTCTAGTTATTGGACTGAGTCCATTATTTCAAATATACTTGGAAAATTGTACATTATTTGGATAGAAGTAATGGCAGAAGCCAGAAGTATTCCGATGTTCTGTTCTCAAAAGGTCAAATGATGCTTTTAAAACCTATGAAGAATAAGAAGGGAATTTTGTAAGGTGAAAATAAATCAAGCTCTCAGGCAACCCTCTCACCCAGAGTCAAAGTGATGATATACCACAGTGACAGACGGACTTTAGGATCCCTGGTTAAATGGGTCAGGTTATTTACAAACATTATTCTTATTATCATGAAAATAACCAGTAAGTAGGGAATTTTCTCTTGCATTCAGAACTTACAGCACACCACAAATGGCCTTTTGTGTCTCAGCTGGTGAAACCATAAAGAGGTTGTTATTCCACAAAACAGCTTTTCACAGAAACCTAATTCAATTTTAAGAAAATGAATATGAAGGGAAAATACCTGCTTTTGCTCTTTAAATGGCTCTGTCCTCCCCCTCCACTCCTACCCTGAGGCCAGTTTCCTTTATCCTTCCCTAAAAGACCTCGGGAGTCCCCAGGTGTGAGAACAAACAGTTGGCTTTCATTGTTTGAGATGCGGCTTCTGCCAGAGGGAGATCCATTAAGGTGCACTCTTTGGGGAAATAATAGATGTATGGAAAGTTACACACGATGGTAAGATACACTGAGATGTGATCGGTTCTAAGTTTTCCTGAACTCTCTCTTTGAAGTAGTTCTACTATCAGTAGATTAGTAAGCTCTGCTTGTTCAGTAAAAATGGCTACAAGAATGTCTCTCCAGGGGGCGCCTGGCTGGCTCAGTCTGTTGAGCCTCAGACTCTTGATTTCCACTCAGGAGATCGGTGGTGAGATCGGTGGTGAGGTCAGGTTCCACACTGGTTGTGAAGCCTGCTCAAGACTCTCTCTCTCCCTCTCCCTCTGCCCCTCCCCCACTCCACCTCCCTTCTTCTCTAAAAAAAAAAAAAGAATGTCTCTCCAGCATATCAAATGTGTTTCACCTTTGCTAGATGACACACTTGCATTCTTCTCTAATGTTACTGAGATTTTTTTAAATGTTAATATCCAAGCCAAAATTGAATCAAATCAGGAGTGCAAAGTGCTGCTGTATTTTCAAACTACACTCTGATCCTCTCTTCTGTAAGGGCTGAGGGTGGGTCCCTCCAATTGACAATCACTATCCTATACTCTCCTAATTTTTCTCTTAAATGGCTATACCACGATCCATTTTAAAATATGCTGACTGTTGACCTAAATGAATTTCAATCAGTGGAATTTTATGCAGTATAAGGATGAAGTTGGGGGGGGCGCTGCATGGTGAAAATAATAGGTAAGATGAATAACTATGCGCTTGGAGTCCTACAAATGAGCCAGCCATGGTGATGAGCTTCTCACTTACATTACTTAATCGAATGTTTATAATACCATGTGGAGGCAGCTATTCTTCCCTTTAGACAGCTGAGGAAACTGAGACAAATAGTAGCTAAATAATTTACCCAGATCATACGGCTCATAAGTAACTGAACCAGGGTCCCAACCAGACAAACCCTCACTGTCTAGGGGTTTAGACTGCCTTTTTCATCTTTGCAGCTGACCCTAACTTGTTAGTTTGTCAGTTAGTTATTACTGAGGTGATTACATGATTTGTCATCCAAACTGGGACCATTTCAAGAATAAAAGAGGGAGCTCTTAAAAACTCTGCCAGGACAACAGGCATAAGTGGGGGCCCTTCCTACAGAAATCTGGATGGGTAGTCAACTTAGTTGTTAGGGACTTGGAACATTATCTTCTGTAGGAGCAATGTCCTGCATGGGCATTAGAGCCCTGGGTCAACCCTCCTCCATTTTCTTAAGGTTTTCCTTCACAGACCCCAGGCCACTGTTGCCCTTACAAGAAAATATTGAAGCGAAATATCTCCACTGCAAAAATATAGAATTCCCCTCCCCCACTAAAACTCCTGTTTAACAAGGAATCTTACTTTTTCTACTGTCCTCCGCTCTACCAGCTGAGCTATCGAAGGGACGGAATCTTACTTTTTCTAATGTAGCAGGTGTATGTGCTTATTTTTAAAATTCTTCAATGATACTTTCACTTTTTTTAAAGGCATCAAATAATGCACATGATATATGACTATTTGCGCAAAACAAAATGATTTTTATACATTGACACTCTGTGTATGTGTGTGTTAATACCTACATATATCTCTGGATAACACCTGCAAGAAATGTCTCCTCACTGTTGCATCAGGAAGGGAAAGGATCTTGAAATCGGAAGGGGGGGGTGAGGGAGTGGGGGGAGTGGGGAATGGAGACTTACTTACACAGTACCTCTTTCTGCTCTCATTGAATTGTTTGCCATGAATATGTTTATTTCTCAAATGAAGTGAGGAGAAAAACTAGATACATACCTCCCATTCAGTGCAATTGTATCATAGCCAGTAGGAAAGCAATCTGATTAAAGTTATTGCACTGATTTCTGCTCAACTAATAACTTCATGTCTTAAAAAAAAAATTGACCTTTTTAGAAGGGGATGCCTGAGAACAGAAGTGAATCTTTAATTGGTGGAATTTTAAGCAGCATAAATAAGGAAAGTGAAGAAATTCAAGTGAAGTCAAGGTGGTCACTCTGGCAGGAGGGAGGGTCCCCTAAGTTGGTGCAACTCTATGCAATCTACATACTTTATACTCTGTATAAGTTTCTTTCTTTTCTCTAATTATGAACCCACAGGTTTTCTAAAATGTCCACATTTTTTTTTTAAACGGAGGAAGTTTAAGCTCCAACCGCAATGTGGAAAAGAAAAAGATTGCAGAATATATAACCATTTATAAATATAACTTCTAGACAAGAAACGGCGCTTGCCTAATTTGGAGTCTCAAGAGTATGTGGAATTTTCTGCTCGTTAGTTATGAACACAAACACTTCCAAGATTAAACTATGCAAATAGTGGAGGAAAGGATCAATGATGTGCAAAAGTATTTATTTTGGCCATATGCTTTGAGACAATGCAATGCAAAACTGTGTCCTTAAACTAGTGTCTTAAATACTGCATGATTCAAACAGAAGCAATCCATCAGGCTCGGACACTGTATTGGCATTACAAACGTTTTATATGAGTATGACAGAGACTTCTAATTTCCCACCCAGTACTGGACCTTCCCTTATTACTACTAGTCTTAGAACCCTGATTTCATCTGGAGTGGCGATTTTTTTCCTCCTAAGAGACCACATCTTCCAGGCTCCCTTGCAGCTGGGTGTGGCCCTGTGACAAATGTCGGGCTAATGAATTATAAGTGAAATTATTTTGAGGCATTTCAGGGGAAGCTCCTTCATGGGAGTTAACTTAGGAGGGGCGTCCGTTTTATCCTCCCCTTTCCTCTTGGAGAGAACATGTAATGACTAGAGGGACATCATGGCCTAAGGATGGGAAAACAGAGATCTAGAAAAAGCCTGGGTCCCTGATGACTTTGAGAAGTCACCTATGAGCCCCAGATAGCCAGCAGTAGGATTTCTTTTCTGTTAAAAATAACCCATTGAAGTTAAGTGTCTGTCACTGACAGCTAAATGCAATTCCTAACCGATCAAACCAATTACTTCTCTTCTTTGGGAGAAAGGCTATCGTGGGATGAAATGAATTTGACATTCATTCATCATCATGCCTAATCTTGGCACTTCACTGTGCCTGCTTTTTGTTTTGTTTTGTTTTGTTTTTAATTAATTCAATTTAGAAAAGACATTTTATCTTTTAGAACAACCCAGGGGCTCCGTCTTCAGTTCCTTGCATGCTAGCAAAATTCCTACCCTTTGTGAACAACCGTCTTTCGACTCACAGAAACCTCAATTAATAATCATTTTGCTCACAAGATGACTCTAGGGGACACTTACTCAGACACTGTGACCGTCACCATAGTTGTTGGAACTGAAGTTATATACACAGATGAACTTTTCTCACTTGTTTATTTTCCATGTGGGGTGTCTCATTTAAAACAAACCCATTGTAAGTCCCCCGGCCCTAGATGTAGGCTGTGTTATGTATATCCTTTGAAACTTCTTTTTTCTTTCCTCCAGGAGGAGGGGAGGTAAAAGTTTGAGTAAAAGAAAAAAAAATTTAAAGAAAGAAAGAAAATAAAAACCATATTTTTAACAAAAGGATTTTTGAAAGCCTTGGAAAATGTTGTGTTCACTCACATAAGGCCCCACTGTTTTAAACATATTTTACTATAATTTTTCCTTCAAAATTCTGACATGCAAAGTTGAACAGGGCTCTTTCAGTGTACAACCCCGGGACATGGAGAAATAAAAAGAACAGTATTCCAACTAATGCATACTCAGTGGGAATCATAATATCGCATAATTGCTTGAAATTCACAGGCCGATCCGATGTCATCTTCAGAAATATGCAAGTTTCCCTTTGTTTTCTGACTTAGAGATATTTCCTTGCTTTAAGGCTTAACCCTTCAGTTGCTACCCCTAATTATTGAAACATGATTGGAAATGAATGTAGAGTCGCGCTTCCTAAACCCGCACCAAATGTTAGATAAGATCCCCCAAATCTGCCAACTTTTGTTCTAACAGAAATACAAAATATGTATTTAACTTTATCAGTGAACCCCAAATGTTCCTTTTTACCCGTTTCCTTTTCTACCTGTTTCTAAACACACACACACGCGCATGCACACACGCACACACATACACACACGGCCCTTTAAATTCCCACAAAAATCTTTGCAAGAACAAAGAGTTGCTATTTCGGAGTATGTAATGACATGTTTAAAAGTTCATCAACTTCCCCCTTTAAAAAAATCTGGCAATGAGTCTAAAATTCACAAAGATTTAGAGAAAAAAATATCCTTAAGACTTCTTCCTTTGTAACATTATGTAAATCATAAATATACCACTGGTCTGGAAGTGATTACAACAAGCTACAAGACAAAGGATATTCCTAAGCAGACACTGCTGACAATGGGCTCTCTTTTCCCATTAGCATAAGAGGATTTGGGAAGGTAAGTTCTCATAATAGTTAATAAGAGATTCACTCCATTATGAAGAATTCCCAAGCATATGTGTTCCAAGAATAAACTCTAAGTCCTGGGCCATAACTGATTGCATGAACTCATTACAGCAATGAATGTGTCCTCATATTCAAGGTGAATGAGTCTTCTGGTGTTCCAAGAATTCCTCCACTCTTCTCCAGTTTTCTCTTTGCTTCTCAATTGTCATTGTCCCTGACCTTCCAAACAGGATCCCTGGAGTGAAGAGGAGGCCATACTATATAAACAGTTCATTCTAGAAGTGTGAGTCATCCCTGAATCAGCTCCCCTATCCCCTATATAAGTGACACCCAGGCATATCTAAGCTTCTCCGTTACTTGTAGGAAGCTTAGGAAGCATTTCTTTGTTTTGTCTTTCTCCACACGTTTCCAGAGGGCAAAGGTTTAACTTTTTCACTCTCCTCCAGGACTTTCAACACTGGGGTTGGATATTCAGTTAACAGAACGTGGAGAATTTAATTTTGCTTGATAGTATAGCATTGGATGCTAAGGCCAGCCAACCCAAAGGGACACTGCAATGCCATTTTATAATTAAGCAGAGCACCCGCTGGACTGCATGTTATAACAGATGTTTCCTGGCCCCAGGTACTAAGCCAGCACATAGTAAAACTGCCCAGAGCCTCTCCCTGAGCCAAGATGGGTCAGTGTCTGGAACAACTCCTGTCTAGTGTCTCTTACTGTAATTAGAGAATGAGGCTAGCTTTCGGTCATTAATTCCATTTGAAAAATAGCCATGGCTAAATTAAAAAAGGAAGAAAAAAAAAGAACATCAGAGTGCTTTTAAAATTGAAAAGCCCAGTAATAAGATGGAGATAATTTATTGGTGATTTATTATTTTTAACAGTGTTTTAGACCTTATATAAATTCTGTACAATGATTTGCAAAATTCTCCAAGATGATTTGCAAAATTTTCACTCCATTTATGAAATGGATAAAATTAGAGGCTCCTTATGCTTAGGCTGGAAAAGAGTTTATAGATTGGTTAGGACCAGGAAATCAAACTCAGATCCCATAGCTTCTAGTGAGTCAGTGAACAAAGCAACCGAGGGCAGGAACAATCGTTCTGCCTTTTTGCTCTAGTTTTCTTTCATTTTCTTGTTTGCAGTAAGAGACATGGGGGCAGGAATAGATCTCTCTACTGTGAGAAAACTATAATCCCAGCAGGGCTCACGTTTAGGTGGTGTGCATCTGAGGCTAGCACCGTTCTTACCAATTGAGGTCTAGAGGCTGCTCTCAACCCAGGGTGAGGCCCATCACTGGGCATCTGTCCTTTCCCCGAGAGTTCCCCGGGGAAAGGACAGATGCCAGCAGCTGGGGAGAGCGAGACACCCCCAGAATGTCATTCTAGCGCAAAGGTGTCCATTCTGATAGGTCAGTCCCCAGGCCTTAGTAGTGAAATATTTTCAATATCACCCTTGAGTACAAGCACAATGACAAATAGCAACTGGTATTTTACCTCCGTGTAGGGCAGATGAAAGGGCAATGGAACCTGATAAAGTCGTTGGGACCCTGGAGAACCCATGCTCTGTTAAAGGGGGCAGCTACTACAAATTGAGTAGAAATAGGGGACCCGTGTAGCCAGATCTTCTGATTTCTTAAGAGAAAATAAAACCCTGTGTCCTTATATAAAATCTCCCAATTAAATTGTCACCTCATTCAAACACTGTAAGAGGTAAACAACGTGCTTTTGTGGTCCAGATCTGGCCTGGGTGCCCCAAATTTGCAATCTTTCCCATTCTTGACACAGAGGAGAGAGGACTAGTGTTGGAGTGACTTACCACAGGTCACACAAGTGATCCAGTGGCAAGGTCACAACTAGAACCTAGAGCCCCTGACTCCCTTCAGTGAGAGTTTACTTTCTTTAAAACAGGTGTTATACACCATGGAATACCCTTCAAGAGAGATCTGTAAACTGCGTAACCTATTAAGTAGGAACTTAGATGTGTTCAGTATTACAGTCGTTTAGGTTAGTGTTTGCTCCGGCAACAGCAAAGTGAAAGCTCATCTCCAAAGCTGACACATAAAGATGGAAACAAGGGCAGAAGTTCCAAAGATAACAGCCTTGCACAACTGCGAGAAAAGGTTGGTCCTCTGGTGGCTTGGAAATCACTTTTTAAACAAAGACATCAGCAGAACTCCAAGCAGGGTTTTAAAACACCTCTGTGGTGAGGGTGACCCCTGGCAGGGTAAGAAAGCATCTAAGTCTGAAGAAATTCCACTGTTGGGGTCATCTAAGTTTAATGGATCTCTAGTTTCATATGATCCTGAGACCAATCTGCTTTTTCATAGCTATCCCTTACCTTTGTTATTAAACAAGGTTGTGGCCAGGGTGAAGTCAAGTATTTGTGAAATACAATTGTTAGTACCCTTATCACGATGAGCACTGAGTGATGTATAGAAGTGTTGAGTCACTATATTGTGCCCCTGAAACTAATATAACGCTCCATGTTAATGATACTGGAGTTAAAACTTAATAAAAAGAATAGAGAACCTCAAAAAAATAGATTTGTTCATAGATTAACTCAAATTTATTCAGGACCTGCTACAGACTAGACCCAAATTCCCAAACATCTGATATTGTTCCACTTTCTACATGATTTACCTCTCTTCTACCGCTTTATACTGTTATTCACTTATTTTTCAAAAAAGCCATGTGTTCTTTTTCCTTAAATAGAAAAAAACTGGAGGCACCTGGGTGGCTCAGTTGGCTAAGCATCGGACTCTTGGTTTCTGCTCAGGTCATGATCTCAAGGGTGGTGAGATCGAGCCCCATGACGGGCTCCACACTGAGCAGGGAGTCTCCTTGAAGATTCTCTGCCTCTGCCCCTCACGCCACACGCACGTGCACTCTCTTTCTCTCAAATAAATACATTTTTAAAAGATTTTATTTATTAGAGAAAGCACGCATGCACTAGAGTAAGAGAGAAAGAGAGAAAGAGCAGAAGCAGGGGCAGGAGGAGAGGGAGAAGCAGACTTCCTGCTGAGCAGGGAGCTTGAAGCAGGGCTCGATCCCAGGACCCTGGGATCATGACCTGAGCCAAAGGCAGACGCTTAACTGACTGAGCCACCCAGGTGCCCCCAAATAAATAAATCTTAAAAAAAAGAAAGGAAAGAAAATACAGAACTATCTTTGTGTTGGGATTGCGGTTATATCAATGAATAAGTAGCCCTTGACCTTGAGAATCCGTGGACCATTAATACTAAAGAACTAAATAAACTTTTAAAATAAAAGTGATGGGAGTGCTATGATGAAAGCAGAGGGGGAGCCATTAATTTTCCTTGAGTCACACGGAGCAGTGGAGAAAGCCTTCCCCGGGATGTGATGTTGGGTTGAGCCTTGTGAAATGAGCAGGAATTTCCAAGAGCAAAAAGGAGGAGAAGGTCATTACAGGCAGAAGAAGCAGCTGGAAGAGAGGCACAAAGTCCTGCAGTGTGTTGGGTGTTTGGGGAATAAGGAGTGGTGCAGTCCAGCTAAAGCCAAGGACACATGAGGAGAGTGGTGGGGAAACCTGACTGGGCTTGGTTTTAAACATGGGATTCCATAGTAGGGAGCAGAGCCTCTTGACACCGAAGGTGAAGGGGCACGGCCAAAGTTCTTAGAGCAGGAGAACGTTTGATCTGCTCTGTGTCAGAGGAAGATAATTTTGCCTTCGAAAGGCTGGTGACGGAAGGGATTGAAGGTAAGAAGGTCAATTAGGAAGCTCGCCAAACTCCTCAGGCCAAGCATGGTGACGTACTGACTGAGACTAGCAGCTGAGACAAAAAGGAAAAGCCAGATTTGGAAACATTTTTTATTTGAGGTAGAAACAATAAAGCTTGGTGACCAGTTCCATAAGAAAAATGGAAAGAGTTAAGACTGAATCCAATATCTTTAACGTGTCTGGGTGGATAAAAATGCCATCTATCAGGATCTAGGGGGAAACAGGGCTTTCAGAGGGTGAGGTGGGAGAAGGGAGAGGTGAGGGCCTGGTTGCTGAGGTGGAGCTTGGAGATATTAATGCTGAAGTGCCTTCAGAGGACTCTGATCTCATATGAGATTTTCAACACTGAATAAAGTTTTATGTGTTTTTTAAAAAAATAGAAGACTCTGGTAGGTGAACCTCACCAATAAAGCATTAAAAACTGGAACTGGGGCTCAAGAAGGAAGATGATTAGCCAAGAGCTTGACCCATGTAGAAATACTTGGAAAATGACCTTTAAATGATATGGACAGAAACTACTTATACCGAGAAACTTATGATAATTAAATGATTTGAAAGCTAGTAGTAAAAGAAAACACAAGACAGCACTTCAGCTGGCTTCCACATTTTCTTTTGGGGAAAAAAGAAGAAACAACAAACTTGGGAGATCAATAAAGGTGCACTGGGCTTGGAATCATGCAGACACAGATCTGAATCCTGATCATGTTATTTACTAGGTGTTCGACTTTGGACGAGTAATTGTTGAATCCCTCTTAGCAAGACATTTCATGTGCTTTGAGGCAGACCCTATTCTGGGGACTGGGAATATAATGATAAATAAACCCTGCCCTCAAAAAAAAAAAAAAAAGAGCTTAAATGATCTTTTTTGTAAAACTTGAAGATTGCAACGAGACACTATCATCTAGCAAACAGCACAGCGCATGACACATAGAAAATACTATGAACCTGTCACTTTCTAAGTGCCAAGCGCTTTCTAATCATTAGCTCATTTAATTCTTAACACCAAAACAATGAGGTAGATATTGATGTTGTTCCCTTATGCAATTGGAGAAACTAAGTTTAGGCGCCTTTCCCAAGTTCATGGGGAACAAACCAAGAGTTATCTGACTCCCCAAATGCTGCACTTCATTTTTCCTTTGTCAGGTGAGTGATGTAGGCAAGAGCACCTTCTCTCTTAATGCCCAAAAGTATGAGTAAATGAACTAGAAGTTATCACCCAAGGAAGTGCCAGTTAAGATATATGGCATATTAACATGAGGATAATCAAAACTGAAACTAGTCAAGATAACACTGGTATAAATTTCTTTTAATGATATTCAGAATGACTGAGCCAGCGATAACATCCTAAAATGCTCTTCAGTAGCTCATCGATTGGCCAAAGTCCCCACAGTCACATAGGATGGACCTGGCTCTAGGTACAAAATTGGTTCCTACCTCAAATCATTTCTGGAAATAGGTAGGAAAAAAAAGAATTAGTGAGTCAATAACTTACAATTAAAAGCATTTTGGAGGGGCGCCTGGGTGGCCCAGTCATTGGGCATCTGCCTTCGGCTCAGGTCATGATCCCAGGGTCCTGGGATCGAGCCCCTCATCGGGCTCCCTGCTCGGCGGGAAGCCTGCTTCTCCCTCTCCCACTCCCCCTGCTTGTGTTCCCTCTTTCGCTGTGTCTCTCTCTGTCAAATAAATAAATAAAATCTTTAAAAAAATAAAAATAAAAAAATAAAAGCATTTTGGAGGTAATTTGCACTCATAAATAATGGAATACAACCGCTTAGAAGTCATTCTGGAGTGAGAGTCTTTACCACTCTATTTCCTTTTCATGTCTTCTTTGCTCTCGCTCTGAATCACCCTCTTCGTTTCGACCACACTGGCCCAGTTTAGGTTGTCTTCATGCCTCCCCAAGATAACTCTCGGCCACTTGTCCCCCACCTCCTTGCTCATGCTACCACAATTTCTCCAAGCCTTTAACCCATCCAGGAGCTCCCCATCACCAAAAAATATACCCACATTCATGTAAGAATACAGGTTGCTTACAATCTTTTGGCCTTCATTCAATGCATACAACTTCTTAGGTCCCAAATATGCCGTGCTATTCCACACCTCTGATTCTCTGTGCTTGCTGGTCCCTCTGCTTGGGCAGCCTTTCCTCAAGTTCATCTGATAACCTCCTACTCATCTTTAAACACAGAGTCCAAGAGTCATCCTCTCGGAGAAAACTTTCAGTCCCTTTCCATGTTCTAGTTGTTGTATCCCACAACCTTCTGTTTATTACGGAATCAGTCACACTCAGACTTTTACTCATTAACGTGTTGATTTCCCCCTTGAAAGAAGGCACAACATCCCCTATATTTTTGCATCTTCATACCCAGGAAAGACCCGGCATATGTAGTAGGAGCTCCATAAATACTCTTGTAGTAAATAGAACTGAATCCAGTTGTCATTTTCATGGTCATCACCCCCTGGTAAGTGGGCTCTCACAGGAATATAATTTGTTGGTAGGTGCTACATTTCATGCTAAGCATGGTGGCAGGAGAGACGACCAAACTCTGCTACTTCCGGCCTGAAGAAAAGAGGGCCTCTCGAAAATGGGAGGTAAACAAGAAAAGCTAGAGGAGCCTGAAATGTGCTCATTTTATCACTCTTGGAGGCCAGAAATTGGAATTTTAGTGCAGGCCAAGCCACTTATCTTACAGCGTTCTGACCAGTTTTCTGAGAAAAATAAAAGAAACAGAGTGAAATGAAAATCTGTGGTCAGAAGGTTACAGAAAGGAAAGGCACACATTTCTGCTAGGGAATAGGAAGTGGTCTTGTCTTCCGCAGCAGGGCTGTCTAATAAATCTGGAGAGTTTTATTGACTTCATAGGCGCAAGAATAACCACCCGGAGAAGACATCGGGTTTCACTTATTTTTTTGGAAAGTAATTTTTCACAGACGCGAGGTTAAAAGAAAGTGGTTGCACGGGCCTCGGCTGTGGTGGTGTGTCTTCTGGTATGCGTAATGCAACTGGATCTCAATTCTGGGACAATGCCCAGTCTCAGAGGTCTAAAGCCTCTGTTGAAAGCAATGAGGACAGAGTGTTGCCAAAATTTTATGTATGCAACTGTAGATCAATTGTCTTAGTGCAAGGATAGACTTTGATCAAGAGCGTCTGGAGGGAGGGGTTTCATTAAACGCTGTTTTCAACTCTTAATTCTACAGCTTTTCTGTCTACTTGTTGCTCAGTCTACCACAGACCCTGAATGGCCCTGACACAGAGAAGCCCCTCCCCAAGCCCACGTCTGGCTCTCAGACAGCAGCAGAGACTGGCATGGAAGCAGTTCTTGGGTAGAAAAGATACACAGTTTAGAAGGTTTTGCTTCTCACTCCCTGATTTTTGGTGTCATCTTAGACATCCTCAAAAAGGAAAATGCTTGAAGCTCTCCCTGTCCTGCCTCACGTCTGTGATTCATTAGGAAAACTTGAAAACTTCCCCTACATGAAGACAAGCTTTCCTAAGAAAAGGATTGATAAGAGTGTATGTTTGTTGGATGAGTTCTTCCTTTTAAAAGTGTCTGGCCAAGAACAGAAAATTTAGCCAGTTTTAGAAGGCTTAAGGGTCCATTTCGGAACTCCTTTCAATTGTCCTCATAATCATGGGAGAGATGGCGACTAGGTAAGGTTTCCAACAGTTTGCAACTTTCATGTTCGATTCTTGGGGTGAACATGAGGGCAACTTCGGCCACAGGGCAAGGAAAACTTTTCTTCACAAGGTCATATTTCTTTCATAAATCAAGAGCAAGGCAGATACAGGAGCCATGATCTTGGCCAGCTGGGTGGAAAGGGACACCACCTGGTGTGGGGGAGGCCAGTTATCCTCCGAGTGCCCAGCACCTCCAGCAACGTGTACTGGGATCTGAGAGTAAGATCACTGGACTGGGTAGCAGGAAATCAATCAAATCTAAAACTCCATCTGAAATAATCACCTTATTGTACAGATACAAAAGTAAACGGGTGGTTTTGAGATGTAAACAACAGAATCCCTTTTCAAAGGCAAATCTTAAATAATAGATTAGCAAACAATTCCTGGGTCCTGGACATGTGTGGGGCCCTGGGCTAAGCACTGTACGTGTATAGTATTACTTAATTTAATCTTCGCTACTCCTAAATAGGCACTGTTTTTAGAAGAGGAAAATAAGAGATCAACTCGTTCCAGATGACATAATATATAAGCCACCATGTGAAGTAGATCAAAGCAGGACTGTTGTGGTGCAATTAGGATTGGGATACCACGAACCTTTAACCGCCGCCTGCCTTCTCTGCCACCAACCTCTTCGGTCTCCCTGAAGTAACCCCAGGGCTTTGTGGACCAGAGTTTTGAAATGTTTTGACTGGATAACCCCTAAAGTTTTTTCCCCGTCTAACGCCCAGTGATCCTAACTCTGGGGATGTAAACCTCAGTAATCCTCAAAACAAGTCCCTGAAACCTGCGTATTGGCAGACCTTGCTCTTCTTTAATAGGGCCGACTCAAAGCCACTTTTCACATATCTGTAAAGAGTAGCTTTTTCAAATTGCTTTGCACCAATAAACGTAAAGATGAAATCAAGGAGTTTTGCAGATGTAAACATACTGATGCTCTAAGATTAAATGTGTTGTTTACATTAAAACAGCAGTGCTAAGGTCAGGACCAATTTTTATTTCTTCAACAATTAAGTTACTAAGTATTCTGTAACTAACATATTTGCTTATACACTCAACGACAAATTATCTCTGAAAAAAACAGCTAGATACAAGCATTAGGTGTTAGCATTTTTACCTCTCACATTAGCTAGATGTCTGTCTGGGTATCGGTTCACTCAGAGCAGGGGGTTCATCAAGGAAAGGGGGAGACTTTTGATGTCTTTGTTAGCTTTGCACAAAGGCAAAAAAACTCCACAGGCTGAACCTCTTAACTCCTAACTCACATCAGACATCCCTAAATTGCATGGTTTTAGTGTTGCTAAGGGGGGGGGCTGGTGGGGAAACAGGCTCCTTACAGTGTGGTTGAAGGTGTAAATCGGTCTAAAATTATTGGAGGCCAATTTGGCAATAGCTATTAAAAATGAAATGTTCATACCCTTTGACCCAATAATAATTCACCTCCTGGGAATTCATCATAGAGAAATATTCCTACAACGGCTCAAAGATGTAAGCGTAAAATGATGTTTGCAAGAATATTTGGTACAGGGAAAACTGGAAAGAACCCAAATGTGCATTAACAGGCAATTGGTTAAAGATAGTATGGTTTGGTCCTACAGTACAATACCGTGGAGCCATTAAAAAGAAGATTAAAAAGAAGCTCACTTTTTTCAGACTGGCATAGAAAGATGTCTAAGACGTATTACTAGGAGGAAAATAGCATGCTTTAAAGTTGAACTATAATCCCATTTTTTGTAAAATAATAAATGAAATTTTAATAAATGCCTTGAAAAAAATGTTACCTGGTTTTCTCAGCTGTGTGGGATTATGGAAGATTTTCACTTTCAATGCTATATATTACTATAGTGTTTCAAGTTATTTATATATGTGTGTATATATATATATATTTATGTAGATAGGCCATTACTTTTGTAATCAGAAAAAATAAATATTGCTGTAGCTTGGTCCCTTGAGAGCCCTGTTACAAAATTGCAGAAGGCGAGTCCAAACCCATTAACTTTACTGGAAAATAAAACTTAGCTGAAATTGGAACAGGGATGCAGCTTAACCAAAGGGAGGCCACTCGTGGAAATTCTTCTGGCCTTTAGAGTCTACAAGCCATTGTAATAATTAGCCCACAACTAAATGTTCTTTTAAAGAGGAGCTAAGGAGAATAAATTTAAAATGCAGTCAGTTTTTGGACCACTGCTGTAGTTGAGAGGACTTCTGAGGACCAGAGACTCTGAGAGGTCTCTTCTTTAACTGTGACTTGCCAGAGGTGGGATGTGGGGGTGTCATAAAAGACGAAGAAGAGTTTGTGTTTAATTTTTACACTTTCACCAAACTAAGATGTGGTGAAATTTACCCAGCTCAGGGGCAGATTCTTACTGTGGCGGTGGCGGGGGTGGGGGTGGGGGGCTATAGCTTATACAATTAAGGGGACTCTTCTTTACAGAGAATGCAAAATTACAAATACAAAATTAGGTACAGCATTCCAAAGGGGCCCCTGAAAAGGACAGGCCCTTAAGCTAAGCTTAACTAGCTTCACAGAGATCTGCCCTGCTCTGACTCAGAGTTCTTGAACCAAGATAACAGGGGAGAGAAACAGACACACTTCCTTTCCTTTAAGAATTACCCTGCCAAAGAGGAGTTTCGGGGTCACACGTGAAAGCTAGAGGCGGCACCCCAGAGCCCTGGGAGACTGTGCGATCTCTGTTCTTTTGGGGGATACTTGAGTTTCTGTGGATGTTCGAGCTCCAAAGGAGCGGTACTTGTTGACAATGGCAGACGCCCAGTTCTTGATGCTCATAAAACCATGGCAGTCAGAGTTGGAAAAGATGTATTAGGTCATCAATCTAGATTCAGGTCCAAGGCAGGATGGTTCACTATTGTAGTCATTCCAAGCCTTTGTCCAGGCAGCTTGGAAATGTCTTGAGGGCCTCACTCTTAGAAGGCTTAAGAATTTTCCTCTCTTCTGGTTACTGTTGAGGTGTTTGATGAGAAAAAAAAAAAAAGCAGTTTAGAGTTGGAGCCACACAAGTACTTAATTATATCCATTCACCTAGATTTCTATCAGTGTTTTCCACATGAAGAAAACGATTTAGTGTAAAGAAACTCTTGTGTCTCCGGCATAAAGTTGCCATCAGGGAACAAATCACTGATTTTTTCCGGTTCCTTGTATTTCAACTTTGGTGGTGAGTTTCTTTTTAGCCTTAGGAAAAAAGCTAACTTGGTTGGGTTCTCCTTAGCCAGCATTACCAAGAAAGAGTAATAGTGAAAAGCTGCTTTTGTTAATAGAAAATGACTTCCTAAACACTTATTTTGGGTCTGTTTACCTGTCTTTGGTGAACTTAATGTGTTCCCAATTTTTATTTTAGGCTTTTATGGGGCTATAAAAATGGGGAATCTGAAAGCTAAGTTTTTATTTTTTTCATGTTTTCCTTGCAGTCCATATTGATGATGATGCTAATCTCCCAAAAGATTTTGACGGCTACTTTTTTGTAGCAACGAGAGGATTGTTCTAGACTCAAAGTTGAGAGTAGACTTGAATTGTTATCGATTGATTAATGTCTGCTATATGTCCTGGTGAAATTTCTTGTCCCTATGTCTCACTTGTGTGTGTGGTTGGCCTGCTTGTTCTTTATGTATTCGGTGACTTACTGGTTTGCTTCTTGTTGTTGTTCGCCTTGCAAATACTCAGAACAATTCTTTCTTTGATAAGTAATGTTATTAGCAAATATAAAGTGTTAAACAATAATATAATATTTGGACATTTGCATTTAAAAGTTCATTTCTATTTTAAGTCAAGACAGTCGACACTAGTTTATTGATGTTAGTGACATTATTATTAGTAATGGACTCTTTCGGCAGCAAGCAATCCTCAGGAACCTTTTTTTTTTTTTTTAAATTCCCAAAGATGGGCTTTCGGTTTATCAACTACGAAGAAACTAACTGCAAGACTCCATGCTGGGCTGGGCATGGAGCCCGCTTGAGATTCTCTCTCTCCCTCTGCCTCTGCCCCTCCCACGCCAAAATAAATAAATAGATAATAAATAAACATAAAATGATTTTTTAAAGAAAGAAACTAACCACAAATACTATCTAATACTAATTAAAATTAGGTGAGTTTAATTAGATTTAAAAAGCTGACTGAGAATTCATCCAAAATGAAAAATGTGTTCATCAAAAACAAAAAACAAAAAACAACTACTTGAAAAGGTATAGGAAAGAAATAGAATTATGGGGCAATATTAATTTTAAATCTCTTGAACTGAAAAAATAAAGGTAGAAAGGATATATGTTAAAAGATATTCCTTTTATTTTAAAAAATATTCAATACAGTATGTCTATCTCTGGGACTTCCTGTGACACCATCCTTTGAGAAATGTGCCTATCCATGCTAACAAATTAGTAAGATAATGGAAAATAAAAATTCCTGAGAAGTACAAAATTACCAAAGGTACAGTGTCACTGGAAATCACTAGAAGAGGGACACCTCTGGTTGGTTCAGTGGTTAAGGATCTGCCTTCAACTCAGATCATGATCACAGGGTCCTGGATTGAGCCCCAAGTCGGGCTCCCTGCTCAGTGGGGAGTCTGCTTCTCCCTCTGCTTCTCTCCCTGGCTTGTGCTGTCTCTCTCTCTCTTTCTCTCTCTGTCAAGTAAATAAATAAAATCTTAAAAAAAAAAAAGAGGAAGGAAAGAAAGAAAGAAAATCACTAGAATATTCTCCCAACCCTAAACCATTCGATTTGCCAAAAGCTTTTTTATAATTTGTGAATGTACTTAAATGTAACCTCATAAAGAAGTTAAAATATTTTAATTGTGCATTAAACAATTCTCTTTAGGAAAAATAATGAAATTATATTAATTTAGTACTGTCCAGAAAAATATGGGCTATGTAATGAAAAGTTAATACTGCTGGTAACCTTTAGTAATGTGAGCTATCCTAAACTCCTTACTGGCAAATAAGTTGTAAGCTCTAAAATGTATGGATCTCTGTAGAACGCTCTAAACGTGATTGGGTATTGTAAGGATTTCTGGAACAAATGAACATGATTGAATTCAGGTAGATCTCAGATTGATCCCTGTTTGATATGTTTCCCTGATTGTCTTTGTTATTAGGCCCGATTTCAATAGTAACTGATCAAATTATTGTATGTATTTACAACCCTGTCCATGCAAATGTTTCCAATGTTCTCTGAAAGTCCACATATTGGTTAGGAACTTGGTTTAAAAAGAAAATAAATTAATTTGTGTAATAGAGAATTCCAGTAGTAGACTAGATCCACCTTCTCAAACAACATTGTCTGGAATGTCTCTTTCTCTCTCTAGATCCCAACTTGATGAATTTCTGTGCCGTGTTCATTCTTCTTAGGCAAATATGATGGCAAACAGCACCATTCGGCAACCCCTCAGTAGAAAGAGATTGTTCCTTTGACAATAGAAGCTGACCTCCCATTGTCCTAACTGGGGTGACATGCCCATCCCCGACCCTACGATAGTGCTCCAGTGGTGTGTGGGTATGTTTAAAGTTTCCTGTGCCTGCCATCACAAATTACCACAGGCGGGATGGCTTACCAACAGAAAAGTATTCTTTCATATTTCTGGAGGCCAGCGATCCAAAGTCAAGGTGTCAGCAGGGCCGTGCTCCCTCTAGAGCCTCCAGGGGGAGATTCTGTTTCTTGCCTCTCCAGGCATTCCTTGGCTTGTGGCTGTTATCACTTCAGTCGGTCTCTATGGTCTCACTGCCTTCTTGTCCTATCTGGGCATCTCTTCCCTCTGTCTGTGTCAAACTCCCTTTGCCTCATCTTATAAGGACACACGTGATTGTATTTAGGGCTCAATGGGATAACCCAGGATGATCTTGTCTCAAGAGCCTTAATTTAAATGCAGCTTCAAAGATCCTTTCATATTTACAAATACCAGAGATTTGGACACAAACATTTTTGGGGGGGGCACTATTTAACCCACTTCAGCTGGTAAATGATTAACAATCTCCTTGACAAAAAAGGAGAAGCCCTGATATATGGCATTTATATGGTTGTGTGGTATCAATATTGCTAATGGTCAATTTCAAGCTGCCAACAGGAAGTCATTGAACCGTGGAGCTGGGAAGAGATGCACAGTAGTGCACTTAAATCATGCAGATCCCATAGATGTAAGTAACCTTAAGAGCATGGATAATCGTAAAATGTATTCAAATAATTAGGAAGTGAGGCATTTTGAGTGCCGAATAACTGTTTTAAATATAATTTATTTAATTCTAAATGTATATACTTTAAATTTTAACGGTGATCATATTTAACAACTGGCTCACAAAATTCCTAAAAAATTTTCAGTTGGTTCAAATAAGCTGGTATGATGAGGCAGCTCCAACACGCCACTGGATAAAATGTGCTGATCGATCAGGACTGATTCATAGAGTCTGAGGTGTAGGATCAGCAATATTCAAACCACATGAACTGAAAATAAGGTGGATGGTTCTTTAAGAGAAAGTTGGGGTGCTATTACGTAAAGAAGGGGAAAGGCATATTAGGAAGACAAAAACAACAAAGTCACTTCAGCGTTGTTTAAATATATTTTAATGATTCAGGCCAAGGAAAAAATTTTCAGCAAAGTTCAAATTAGTTATAGGTACAAATATTGTGGCTATACTTGGATCTGCAAGTCAGCTCTCTACCTAAGGGAAAATCACTATTTTTCATATTGTCATTTTACTTAGCTCATAAAATCTGTTTTTTTTTTTTCTTCTTTTTGTTTTAACCATGATACACGTGTCCCGAGGTGATCAGCTTCAGAAAGAGACATAAACGCATGGTCTTTTTAAAAGTTATCATTTCTTGGGGTGCCTGGGTGGTTGAGTCGGTTAAGTGTCCAACTCTTGGCTTCAGCTCAGGTCCTGATCTCGTGGGGTGATGGGATCAAGCCCCCTTGGGGGGCTCCCCACTGAGCTTGGCATCTGCTTCAGATTCTCTCTCCCTCTCCCCCCCTGCTTGTCCCCCGGCGCGCTGTCTCTGTCTCTCTCTCTCTCTCTCTCTCTAAAATAAATGAATAAAATCTTTTTTAAAAAGGATTTCTTTAAAATAATCTAACAGCTTTATTGAGATGTAATTTGCACACCATGCAACTCACCATTTACAGTGCAAAATTCAGTGTTTTTTGATACATCCTCAGAGTTGTTCATTCCCCACCACAATTAATTTTAGATTTTCATCACCTTAAAAAGAAACTCTGTACCATGGTGCTGTCATCTTCCAATGCCCGGACTCTGACCTCCAGCCCTCGGCAACCACTTGTCTATTTTCTCTCTGTAGGATTGTTTATTCTAGGAATGTCATACAAATGAAATCATATGATACATGTTCCATTGTGACTGGCATAATGTTTTAAAGTTCATTAATGTAGCATGTAGCCATATTTCATACCATATTTTTATTGCCAAATTGTATTCCATTGTGTGGTTATACCACATTTTTGTTTATCCATTCATTAGCTGATGGACATTTAGATTGTTTCCCCTTTTGGGCTATAATGGATAATGATCCCATGAACATTTGTGGACAAGTCTTTATGTGGACATAGATTTCATTTCTTTGAAACTAATGGTCTTTTAAGTTAAAATGTTTAGCAAGGGTTCTTATTTTCCACATGTTTAAGGGAGCTGTCATTTAAGAATTAGATCAGAAATGCCACATATAGAATTTCAATCCTGTTACATATTGGGTCAGTATCCCCAACCCCTTAAGAATCTGGGGACTGGCTCAGCCCAAAGGAGGAGTGTTGCCCATACACTTCAGGGAAGAGGAGGGCCGTGTTTGTCAGGAGGAGGAGCTAGCTCAGGTCACACACTGTGCAGGTGTGGCTGAAATCCCCCTGCTGTACTAAGTCCTGGCCTGCCCACGATAGGCCACAATAATTAGTCCATCACAATGCTCCTTGAGGGACTCTCCATATGCAAAGCATAAAGAATAATAAAAATACAACCTTACTCTTTGATCTGGAAATCAGACTCACGAGGTTGGGGAAACTTGCAGGAAAGAGGGGGAATTTTAGTTTCCCTGATAGAGGCCAGGAGAGAGTTTCATTTTCTCTCTTGCATGATAGGAGAGTTCTTCAGCAGGTCCTGCAAACCTGCCATGGTGGGGTGAGGCGGGGGGAGAAAAAAAGCTCTATACTAATTTATATAGCAACTTTCTTCCAAGAAATTCAGTGTCTCAAACAGTCTTTCACTCATTTCCCTCAGGGAGTTTACATGAATGCGCATTAGAAATTAGTTCTTTTAAAATGTATACTCCCCAGTCAGCCAGCACTGGGCAGAAAGAGAACCAGAAAAGCAGACCTCTTGACCAAACAGTCTACTATAATATTTTCAGTGAGCTTCTATAAATCAACACATCTCCTTAAAAACAGGACCTCCCCGTAATATCCCCGCGACTCTACTCACTGTTGGCTACATTCCTTTCATTGGGGGCAAAACTTCCCCTTCCAAGTCAGAATCAACTGGAATGGCATGCCCCACGAAATGGAAGTGTATTACTGACTTACAATTAAGTGCTCAGGTTGCCTTACAACAGGCAAGGTTTCCCTCTAGCAGCTCAACCCTCTAAATCCAGCTCAACTGAGAACCGCTCAAGAATCCTGGGACCGACTTGCTCCAAAGCAAGAGTCCCGCTCACGAACCACAGGCAGAAAACTGGGGTCTAGCCAGTCCTCTCTCACTGTGGTTATTTGGTGTGTCTACATGTTGCCTTGACACGAGGCTACACCGCCCCGCAGAGTCCTGCTGCTCAGACTGGGGAACAAGCATCCTCCCTTCCAATGTCCAAAGCCCGACTCCAGTGCCTGGATGGGTGATGACTCTCGGGAAGCCTCCAGCATCAGCCACATGCAGGGCCCAGCCCAGCCCTCCACCCCGAACCAACCCCTTAGTTCCTTGTGTTGGGCCTTTCCTCCACATATTCTTATTGTGAAGTTCTCACTGCTCAGGCCTGAGGGGGCGGGGAAACAAAAGAATATTGGTCAGGGCCCACTAGCTCATGCAGAATCTCAGGGAATCACACCCGCAGAATATCTGTGCCTCTTTCCTCCCACCCCCAGAAAACCTCGGGGCGCCGTCATGTCATTCCCAGGGATTCTCAGAGAATGGTAGGTCGTAATCCAGTTGGTGACAAAAAGTCCATGCTAGCGTCCCACGCGACATCCAGCTTCAAACATATTTTGTTTCGGCCCCCATACAGTGAACCAGGACTTTATTTTAAATTTGTGTTAGTTGTCAATAAGGACTAACCTACATAGTTTGTAGGGCCCAGTGTGACATGAAAATGCCGGCCCCTTGTTCACAATTTAAGAATTTCCAGATGGCCGCAGCAGAACATTAAACCAAGTATGGAGGCCCTTCTCGGGCCAAGGATGGGGTGCTGTGTGCATGTCCATGAAGCTAGCCCTGCTCCCAACATTTGAAAAGCGAAAGATTCTGAACCTCTCTTAAAAACTAAAAAAATTGGTGACTCTAGGTCCACATCCCTCAACGGGATCCCCAAAATTGGCTGGCGCCAGGTTGCAACTTGTATTCCTTTGCCAGGGTCACCATAACAAAGTGCCATAGATCGAGTGGCAGAAATTTATTTTCTTACAATACCGGAGGCTAGAAGTATGAGAACAAGTTGTCAGCAGAAGGGCTGCTCTCTCCTCTCCCCTGCCGGCTCCCCTCCTGCCGCATCTGGAAGAGTGACACCGTCTATTACATGACCACGCCTGCGCCCACCCTCCACGTCTGCAAGACGACTCAAGTGATCCTTGGCAGGGCTCTAACCAGTTTCTTAACAACAAAACCCAAAATGCAGCCATTACGCAGAGATCGGAGTTCAAGTGCAGCGACGAAAGAAGAAATTGCCATGAGGTACGACTGACTACTCATCCCAGTGATTAGACGGCAGGTCTTAGGAGGGGGAACTCTCAGCCACTACAGAAATTTTTCCTGGGGCCGAGCCGACTAAAATCACGTGACCGGATAAGGGTTGGCCCTAAATTTCAGCGGAATCCCAACCATACAGCCCCGGAGAGAGAGCATACTCTCAAATTGGTCTTTGTACCCTATTTGTAGAAATGTTAGCCAGATTATAACTGAAAACTCTGCTAATTCTGGGGACGTTTTTTGGTCTTGTGCCTGGAACTGTTGAAGCATATATTCACACCTACCGCATGTAACACTCAGTAGCATAATTTCCAGCACGACACTTTCCTACTTTATTTTTAAAAGAAACAGAGCAGAGACTGAAGACCTGCTCATTCTGTTGCTTTTTGCAGGAGCCTCCATAAAAGGTGGAAGGGACGGCTTCTGTGCTGAAAAGAGGCATATTTTGCCTTTTTATAAGGAAAGGGGACACAAAAGCCTTTGCTCGGCATCAGGGAGCTCATGCTGAAACATAGGACATGTGTACCTGCCTGCTAATAAAAATAAAAATAATGTCCAATCTGCAAGGCTCTTGGAGAATAGTGTAGTAATTCATAAATCCCAATATTGGAGCTTGGGAAAGCGATTAAAAGCATGGTACTCTACCCCCTTTGATTCTACGACGAGGAAAGCGAGGTTCTAAAATGTTGAATGACTCACCCCAGACTGACACTCCACCTCAAATGCAGGTTTTTTTCTCTCAGGTCCGTGGACTTCCCACCCCACCAGGCTACTTCTAATCAGGCGTTGGCCTCTTGCCTTAAATTGCACGTAAAACAACAACAAACTCCCCCTCTTTCTCCAGCAGAGTCTCTATTTAGACTCCAGAGTCGAGAAAGCAAAGGCTATTTCAACTTCAACTCCCTTAGCAAACAGAAGAAAAAGCGTCCGCCTGACCCGTGGACTTTTCCAGCTGGACCCCGGAGCTCGCTGGAAAGTCAGCGAGCGGTGCTGACTGCCAGTCTGACACCAGGGGGCGCAGCATCCTTTGTCCTGACACAGGCATTGAAGGCAGGCTCTGAAGTCTGGTTGGGCCTCAAAAAAAAATCTGACTTGCCCTCTTTCCACGGTTTCTCTCTGGAACCGGCCCACTCCTCAACCCCCCCTCATTCATCTTAAAACTTTTGTTTCGTTTTTTTTTTTTCCTTCCTCCTGGACGCTCAGACTCTCCGTCTATATTATCTCAGATTTGTGCATGTTTCTAGAAGGGCTTTTCAGAGACACCAGCTCCTCCCCAGCGGCTCCTGCTCTGCAAAGCCCTGGAGCCCATAGCCACTGCCCCATCATTTGCTCTCACCTCGAGCCTCCCCCCGCCACCAGTTCAGGATTTGCTAACAATTCTTCCAGAATGAAGAACTCTCAAGGGCGGGACTAGCTTTTCGGGAAAGAATGATTGCATGCATCCTCCAAAACCCTTCTTTTTTCCACTCACAGAAATAGTAACAAACAAATGAAATTATTGGGTTCTGGAAAGCTCCTGCGGCCCAGCATTCACCCTCACTGCCCTCTGTCTGCTTCTGAACGTCTAACATCAGCCTACCCCAAGGGACAGGCTGAATCATCCTTTCAGACACACTTCTTACCGACCCACTGTGCACCCCAAGCAGGACCAGTGCCTCCTTCTGCCCTCACCAACTTGGCTCTAAGTGTTCTCCAGCAGAAAGAAATCCACTTCCCGTTCACCGCCGTCTCTGATTCCAAAGGCTCAGTGTTCCCCTCTTTCACAGATAAATGTACATCCCTTACCACTTTAAGACACACTTCTATACCTGCTTCTATAGACACAACACAGCCAAAATGCGAACCCCCATATCCGACAAACACACGCTTTTGCAAAGAACCCTAAACATTCACTATTTTGAACTGAAGGGCCACAGGGGCCTAAAGCAGGCCTTTGAAAGAGCTGCTCTAGTTACATAATGAAATATCAAGTTTATAGTCCTCTCCCTAGCTCTCATTTGAGCCTCCCAACAAACCAGAGGGACAGGCAGGGAAATCAGAAGCCTAAGGAGCTTGCCCCAGTTCCAGCGCTAGGGCAGGCTGGAGGCAGCACTGGGGTAACTGCCGGTAGGTGACAGGGGCCCAAGAAAAGCTGTCTGTCCAGTTGCACCGAGGCCCAGAAGGAACGCAGCCCTCACAAATGATCATCAGGTTACCTGCACCAAGCGAGTTTATGGTCTCAGCTCCTGAAAAACTGTAGCATTAGTGGGTGCAGGTGGAGAGGAAAGGAAGGGGTGATGTGAACTCTGACCTGATCCTTCTTTTAAATGTGGCTTCACTACTCACTTCTTGTTTCTCCCCACTCGCCTTTGCTACCATAGAGAGTGATGGCAGTGCTGGGTGGGAGACAGGTAGCCACGGCTGGTGATCCTGATTGGAAGCCTCCCTCTCCTCATTCAGAAAGTAATGGTAACATCTATTAGATATGGACAGAGCCACTAAAGGGATGAAAAATACCAACATCATTCTGGAAAAGGGGGCAGAGTAAGACACTTACTTTCAGTTTAGGCCCTTTTGCGTTATTTGAGGTATTTTGATTTATGTATTTGTTACTCTTATAATTTAAAAGAAATTTGTTGGGGCTAATAATGCTCTTTAGAGTTACCGTAATGATAACCTATGTAAAGTGTCTGGCATGGCAAGTGGCCTGGCACACGAGGGATGCTTCCTGAAAAGTAGTGTATTGTCAGCTACACCAGCCTCAAAACTGAGCAAACGGACTTTGAACCAAGCTTCCTGGGGTCTGGTGCAGACTCTGCTCTCGGCTCACTGAATGCCCTTGGGTAAGTCAAGTCTGTTCTTTGTGCCTCAGTTCCCTCCTCTATAAAATTACAAGACATGGTCCAACTGAATTGGAAAATAATGGGAAGGCCAGAGCCAAGCTCACCACCAGAAGTGCCTAAGGCACCCTCTAAAATGCAGCCAGTCCCTGCAGAGGAGGCCTCGCAAACTGGAGCTCATCAGGTACAAATCCTTCCCATCCTAGGAGAAGCTGGCCTCTAGGGTGGGCAGAGAGGGCTGGAGACAGCTGAGCAAGTTCTGGAGATAATACAGTAATTAAGTGAGAAAACTAAAATGCGCGAACACCATGCAAAGCCATCAACTTAGGTAGGAGCTGGGGAGGGAAGGTTTAGAGGGTTTAGGCTCCTTGGGAGCAGTGGGCACCATGATCATTTCCAGAGAGATGCCCTCGGTTGTCAGAGGCGGGTGTAATTCAGGAACAGGTCCCCTGGCCCAGCCAGAGCCAGCCCCAGTCCATGGGTTGGATGAGAGTTCTGTGTGGGGCACAGGGGCTAGTTTTGGTGAGACCAGACTCTCCCCTTAGCACCACCAGAAGCAGAGCCGGCTGTTTGGATAAAGTCAAAAGGAACATGCTGCCCAGGAGAACTGGACTAAAGCACCTCTGAAGTTTTATCCAGCGTTACCTTTATCTGCACAACAATGGAAAAGTGGAGGGACAGGGCCATAGGAAGTGCACATGCTCAGGCACTAAAACAGGGGAGACCTGTTCTGGGACACCCCAGCCCCTGAGAATCGAATAGAGATTTGTTCCTGGAACATACAACTGATTCATTTCCCATCCTGCTCCCGAGATCGCAGGTTTTCCTTATAAGTCTCCTTTGCCAGCGCTTGGCCTTTGGGGACCGGAGGCAGGTAGTCTGGTGGGTAGGAAGGTTGTGACTTTCTTTCCCCCCCTCTCCCCTCCGCGGTCTCCTTCCTATTTAAAGCAGCACCGCCTGCCATAGCAGCCTCGTGCCAATATTTGCAGGCAGGAAGATTTTCTGACATGGTGGGGGGGTGGCGATCAGAGCAGATGGGAGGCCCTTTCCCAAGGCCATCAGGCAGGGCAGAAATCGGTTTCACCTGCACCTCAGGAGGAATCACCAGCCCCTACTCTCACGGTCAACACAGAAAGTATCTGCGTTTATATTAAAAAAAAAAAAAAAAAAAAGAGGAAGAAGAAGAAAGGGAGAATTTTTTTCCGTATCTCTGAATTATTTGACCACGCCTGTTACAATGACATCTCCCCACCCCCCCCCCCCAAAGCCCGCGTTGTCACTGCCTAAAGGGGAGGTAGTGTTTTCAACTCTTGAGGGATCTGGAATAACGGTAGCAAAGTATGCAGACACCTGGAAGACCCCTCCCTTTTTTTTGTGAGGCCTAGCCATCTAAGAGGGGGGTAAGGGAGGAGGAGGCGACTTGTAGAGAGGCTTGGGCAGGTAGCAACAACTCCGCCTGATTTCCAGAGGCAAAACCAAATAAATAAAAATAGTTCCAACCGTCATACTTTGACAAACCTCTATTTCGCGGATATCTGAAATTTTGAAAAGCTACCTTCCACTGTACATTACAAGTCACTTTCAAAGACAGTTCTGAATGTATGGCCACTTGCTAAACTCTCTCTGGGCTTGCTTTTCCGCGTGGTTCTTTTCTGCGCCCGTTTGTATCTCTAATAAGCAGCATTGTTTATTATCCTTGGGTCCGTGCCCCTGGGATGGAAGTGAAATAAAACAGGAGCGCCGAGGCTGAGCGCTGGAAAATACGCCGGGTCGCCCAGGCCCGGGAGGGTCCCGGGGCAGCCGCGCGGCTGCGCCGGGAGAGCCCACCCGTGCGTACGCGCTGGGTGAAGGGCAGGTCTGCAAGAGTTTCTCCGGACGCCGAAAGGTCCTGGGCAGCACGAAGCCCGGGTGAGTGGGCACAGGAAAGAGGCACACTGGGAAGGGAAATGCCACTTAAGACTGGGAATAGGGGTGTGACTTCGGGGCCCGAACAGGCGAATACTGCCAGGATCATAAAAGACTGCGGCGCGGGAAGCGTCCTGCGCGGTCCTTTAGCTCGAAGTCTCAACTCTAGTCCCTGGGCAATAAATTCTCATTAGTAAATTCTCGTTCTCCCGCGTAGCCCAGCAGTCTTCGCTGTCAAAACGAGTATCCTAAACAAGATGAGGCTCACCCCCCTTCTTCCCTGCAGTGGCCTAATATTTGTCCCCATTTCGTTTTAAGCCGAGTGCTTTGTGACCGTGGAGAATGTGAGAGCGCGCCCTGAGAAAGAAAGCTCCGCTGTGACCCCCGATCACAGAGAAAGGCTTCCGCGTACCCTCGGACCCCAAACGGGCCCGTCGGTAGGGCCTCTCGCAAGTTCCACTGCTCCCAAACCTGAGCGGGGTTCGCTATCAGTAAGCAGAAACCCGCATCGGAGGCACAACGCGGAATGCGTTCCGCGTCTAGGGGTAAATTTCCCGGTTTAGCCCCGACTGTGCCTCCACATCCCTCTGATGTCCTGTAGGTGCCGGCTCCGCCGGAGAGTTTGGCGGAAAGAATGTAATTAAACGCGCGCGCCAAATCCGGGCTGTGCGCTTCCCAAATGAGACTTCCAGCCCCAGGGCCCGGCCCGAACTGTCCTTCCCACAGGTTCCAGTGAGAGAGCAGCCCCCTGTGCCCCAGCCTCCAAAAATTCCCCAACTGGCTACCAAGACTGCTCAAATTGTTATTGCTAGCTCTGCTTCCTCGTCCAGTTAGGAGATGCAGAGATTCTGTCTGCTCGCAAGAGCAGAGTGATTTCCCTCAAGCAACTCGTGCAGGAGCTTCAAGCTGCTTCTGGGTTGCCGCGCGTCCAAGCGGCGGCGGACTTTCCCGAATATTAAGAAGTAGTTAAGTGATGTTCGGTGCAGGAAAAAGTGCTGGGGGTTGGAGTGCGGGGTGGGGGTGAGCGTCGAAGAAGCTGCCAGGAGGCTTCTTGTTTTTTGTTTTTTGTTTTTTGTTTTTTGTTTTTTTAAGTTAGACTTGCACCAAGACGCAAACACGAACCGCACCGCTTCGTGGTTTCCGAATTTCGAGAATCGTGCCGCGTTTGGGCGCATCCCTGCGGCCAGGGGCCCTGCACAGCGTACCGGGGCTGGCTTCCAGTTCCCAAAGAGCCAGAGCAGTTCTCTGGGTAGTACCAGGCGCTGTTGACTTTGTCCGCTGCTCCCGGCTCCTCTGTCCTCTCCCCTTTCGTGCCAAACCCAGAACCATCCCGTCGCTGCCGGGATTGCGCGGGAGAAAAGTGGGCCGAATGTCTAGACTGCGCATTCTCCCAACAGGTAGTTTCACCCCGGAGCTAGCCGGGTTTCAATATTCAAGGCTGGGTCGCCCGGGCCCGCGCTAACCTGGAACCCAGACGCAGACACCTAGGAAGCCTTGGAAGGAAAAGTCGCGTTCTGGGAGTCACTTTAAATAACCTAGTATTCTCTCCATTCTCCAACTTCTCCCCAAATAGCGTGAGCTGCGCGGTTTGGAATGGAGCTCAGTGAGCCCAAATACGCCGCTTCAGACTGTAAACTCACATCTTTTTTTTTTTTCTTTCTTTTTCTTTTCTTTTTTTTTTTTTTTTTTTGGTCTTATTTCGCCCCAGCTGGGCTTTAGAGAGAGAGAGAGAGATTTATTTGAGAATTGGGAGATTCCCCTTCGAAATGCACTAGGCTGCAGAGCAAAAGAGGAAAAAGCTGCGTGGCATTTGAATGCTATAATTGAATTATGCCTTTCCCTGGTGCTCAGTGAGGAAAAGCAGAATGCCAGGCCGGGTGTGGAACAGGCGGCGGCGGCCTCGCGCTCCAGCGGGCGCACCACGCTGCCTTCCCAGGGCGCAGGGAGAAGTTGGGTTGGGCCATTTTGTCCTGCCCACGCCCCCCCGCCCCCCGCAAGGGTGCGCGGGCTGGGACGTCGCCGAAGTCTGGTCCCGGCCGCGTGGCCCCCTCCCCTGCAGGGGCACTCGCCCAAACGTCCCCGCCTGAGGCCGTGGGCGCACGTGGTGCGCAGAGACCCGAAGCGCGACTCGAAACCGCGCGCGTCGCCCCAAATATCTCTGGCGCGCGCGGCCCTCCCTGGGCTGGGGAGGATGGGGGCCCGGGCCCCCGGGCGGGCGGATCTAATCCTGCCTTGGCAGACGAGCCTTTGCCGCTGTTGCTCCGAGCCGTCTCCGGGTAGTGCTTTCGGGCCCTGGCACAAACCGCCGGACTACCGGCTCTGTCTTGTCTGTCTCTTCAAGAAACGTCCCGCAGGCAGCCCCTCGAAGCCTCTGGGGCCGTGGGCGGACCTGACCCAGGATACTTGGATCTTTAACCACCTCGGGACCTGGCTTCCTCATGGCATCCAGCCCGCGCCCCCCCACACACACCCACCCCAGCGCTCTGGTTTGCCCTGCGCCTCCACCACTAACCGCGCTACCTAAACTTTCCAAAGTTTTCTCGAGCTCTGCCACCGCAGTCAAGTTCGCCTCGGCTGACGCTGGCAGGAGGAGAAAGAGAACCACCACTTCCTCCACCACCAGCCCCCTTCCCTCCACCTAGCCTCCTCTCCTCTCCCTCCCGCCCTCCCCCTCCCCCGCGAGTCCAAACCTTGCGGGTGGGAGCGCGCGGCGGTGGAGTCCCCGAAGGCACCGACTCTGCAGGGGATGGAGTTCGTTTCGCATCCCCCACTCTCCGCGCCTCGGCCGTTCCCGCCCCCTCCTCCCCCACCTCGCTTGCGGCGGGGACCTTCGGGCTTGTAGTTTAGTTTTGTTCAAATTTATTTTTTTCCTCTTTTCAGATTTTTTTCTTTAGGGTTCCACCCTGCTGGAGCCTCGAGCGTCCCCCTGCCTTCCAGTTCCCCGGTGTGGGGTTCGGGAGACTCAGTCTTCGTGCTGGGCGGGTTGGCTCCCGAGTGGGGGCCAGGGGCACCCAGGCAGCGATTTCTCCGCCTCGGTTTCGTCTCCCTGGGAGACCCTATGTCTTGGTGTGAGGCACATTCGTGCCAAAGCTCGGGCTCTAGGCAAGCTTCCTGTGCCCCTTGCCCTCCACCCCACCGGAGCTGTGGATGCGGGCCGGTTTAGGGTGTTGTTTTTATACTTCTTTAGAAGACAGGAGTAAGCGATGGAGAGGAGACCCGGCTCTAACACCATCCTGAGGTCTTCCCACACACTGGGAATTAGAGGTAGAAAGGTTCACTCCCTCCAGGTCCCGCAGCTCCATGTGCCCAGCCAGGAGACCACCACAGAATTTGCCCCAAGTTGGTTGGTTTGTGGTCTATTTTGTTTTTATTTTGTCTAGGATTAGCGGGGTTTGAAATTTTTGTGGCCAGCCTTACTACCCCGGGGCTTCAACTTTCAAACCAACCAGTCAACGGGAACGTTCCGGCGAAACTGGATCTCCGGGTGTGCTGCTGGGACGCGTGCGGGGACTAGAAACGAAATCCTCCTCGGATGGCGCCGGGCTGACTCCCGGGCCTGGGGTTGCAGGGCGGTTTCTGAACCCCGCTGGACTGGGCTTGGAATCGGACTTGACCTCGCCAGGGGCAAGGCCAGCACTTTGCTTTGATCTTTCCATGTGCCGGTGGTGATCCTCTGATCATTGGCCACAGACGATGCCTGCCGCTAAGCGACGTCCACAGAAGCTAACGGGTTCAGCGGCGCTGCGCCTACGTGCCCAAATCAGAATCAAGTTTACGCTCAAGGTTAGAAGGACGTCGGTTACCTCGTGTGACCCGGGACGTGAGACGTCTGCCCAAATCAAAGCTGGCTACAAATGCCCCCTCCCACAAGAGTCTCGGGAGACCCGCGCCCCACAACAGTCTCTCTTTCCAAACTCTGGGCAAACACGTGTCCCACGTGCTCCCTGGGTCCTTTGGGCCGCCCCTCCCAGAGGCCTCGCTCGGACTGGGCCCACCAGGAACCAAGGTCGCATCGCCTTGCCCCCCAGAACTCCTCACTACGGGCTGGTCCCTGCAAGCCTTGGCCCACGTTGTCACCGAGATTGTTTCGGAGAGGGGGGCAGCCTGGAAAGGCGGGGGTTCCCTGGATCCTTTTATTGACACTTTCTGCTTCTAGCAGAAGCAAAACTTCGTGGGGATGATGGCGGGACACCTATGGCAGCTTTGAAGTGGGGAGGGGTGCGCGGAAGCCGAGAGGAGAAAAATACGGTAGGGGTAGATAAGTTGTGTGTGTAAGCAGCTTGCTTCTTAACTCCTCACTCCACCACCCCCAAACGCGAGCGGCTGACGGAATTGTCTATCTTTAATTTTAAGTATCAAAATCCCAGAGGCTGGGGCGGAGCTGAGGGTATGCTGTACCTCCAGAGCCAGCCTGCACCCTACAACTGTGGCAGCCGCACTTTTGAGGGCAGAGGCGTCCGGTTTGTGTTTGCTTGGAATATAAAGGATCCTGTTCACAAAGGGGCACCCACTTCCCTCTCCCACCTCCAGCCCCCCTAACCTTTCCTAGAACCTAAAGCGCTTGGATTTTATGCATTGATTTTTAATCTGCCGTCACCCTAGATTTCACTGAGAGATTTTAAGATGGGGAGGAGAGAATAAAGTTAGGATTAAGAAAACGGACTGGGCATTCTTTTGGGGGGAGGGCTAGAGAGAAATTCAAAATTGAATGTGGATGAATTTGGAAGTGTTTTGAAATTTCATTTCCTTCAGAAGCCCTCTGCTTTAGGCCAAAACTTATTTAAATTCTTATGAAGGACAGGAAGCTGGGGGTCTCTGTGGAAGGAAAAAGTCAAAGGCTTGCAGGATACCCCTTCACCGGACCTCTCCTCAAATAAAGAAAAAGCAGCTCTCTGCTCAGCTGAGTGACTCAGGACCCTCCAACACTGGCCCTGGGCCCCCTGAGTGTGTTAACAGTCCATTCCTTCAGGAAGGCCAAGCACCCAGGCGGTGACCCAAGCCGGGCTGGGCTCTCCAAGCCCCCAGCGCAGTGTCTGTCCTCTGGGATGGAGCCTGGGAGGGGCCTGCAGGAAACAGGCCCCCGGGGGTGAGGCCCGGAGGCCAGCAGCGTCTTGCCATGTCAGAGGAGAGATGTCCTAGCCACCCCTGATGCTTCCGAGCCCATCTACTGGAGCTTATTTAAGGCCTCAAGTTTATATTTCTCATCTTGTTAAAAAAAGGTGGGGTTAGAACATGTACCAAGGTTTGGAGTTATTTATGTATGGTCTCCATTTACTTTTGTTTGTAAGGTTTTCTTCTTTTTGTTTTTCCTTCCTTCTTCCCCCTCCCCAACCCCCCGCAGTGTTGGCAACCTTGGATGGAGGAGGCTTGGTGGGGGGAGGGTGAACTTGACCCGTTTATTCTTGTTAACTAGTCACAAAAATAGCATAAATACTAACCCTCCACACTTACTATGATCTTTTAAAATATGGATCTTATCTATATCTGGCCAGTTAGGTGGAAACTGGGTAGGACTAAGACATCTCTGAAACTGTACTGGTACACTAGCTAATCCTGTCCCTTTAAGAAAAATCCATAAAGCGCTTCCATCAGCCCAGTGTCTGGGAAAGGAGCAAACTAACCGCTTGGAACAAAAGAGACAAAGAGGCCAAACAACAAAACAAACAAACAAGTCCCTCTCCCCCCCATCCAGACGACAATGGACTAGACTCAGCAAGTGCAGTTTCTGCCCGGCCGCTGCTGTCCACCTGCCAAGTCTCCCGCATTTGGCTGGAGACTTTCCCTCTCGCCCCACTCCCACCCCCAGCCACCCCCCTCTCCCAGCCCTTTCTGTCTTTCTCTGTGTGCGACTCTGCGTCCCTCTCTCGGGGTCTGGCTGTGTGTGTGTGTGTGTGTGTGTGTGTGTGTGTGTGTGTGTCCCTGTCTGTCTCTTCTGCCACTGCTTTCTCTTGATGTCGCTCGGTGTCTCGAGACCTCCTTTCTCTCCGTCTCTTTAAAGGCCCGCAGCATATTAGCAGACTCTGGCATCTATTTATTTATTTGCCAGGCCATGTCGGTGGCATCTCCAAACTGCCTGCCTCCTCAGGACTTGGGTCTCTCTGAGTTGTCACGGTGGCCTGTTTCATATTTTGTTCGCCGCGCTCTTCGCCAGGAGGATCCCAAAGTCCATTTGCACTTCAGCTTTTCACCATTCCTCCTGTTCAGATCTTTGCTCTTTTTCTATAAGGCTTTTGGCACACCCCACCACCCCCCTTGTCGCCACCAGCCCTTTCTCTGCTTCTTGGCCACGGCTTGAGACTCTCATGCATGCCTGCCTCCCCTTTCTCTCCCTCTCTCTTCGGCGGCCATTATCACCCCCCCCCGTGCCCCCCCTCCCCAAGTCCAGCCTTTTTCCTTTCTCTTCCCTCCTCTCCACCAAACTTTAAGAAAAATACTGCAAACACTTTTGCCCGGGGATTGATTGCTTTTTCTTTTTGGAGTGAATATAAAACCTTGGAAAGTCGGGAGTGGAGAAAGGAGAGAATCAATATATGGAGACTCCAGGCAGCAGAGGCTGAGCCCGTAGCAAGAGTCCCTGCCAACACCCCATCCCCTTCCACATGGTTTCCCCCCCTCCAATAAACCCTTTTGTGATAGCATCTCCTCCTGAAGCATCTGGGTCTGCTCTAGGGAGATGCAGGGAAAACCCGGCCACGCTCTTCTCCACTGGGCAGCAGGTGACCAATGGGGAGGCAGGCTGCAGCCTCATCATGCACGTTCCCACCTCCAGCGCCTCTCTCCACTTCCTCTCAGGAAAAAAAAACCCAAAAAGGTAGAGTCCCCTGGCAACTGGGGGGGAAGGGGGGAGGCGCGAGGTCTGCAATTCCTCTTTCAGAGAAGTAGAGAGAAGCTTCTCCAAGGATGGTTGCCTCTCAGTAAGGGAGGAGATTTCAACACAACTTCTTGAGGGTAAAACAGGGCTGAACTCTTTTATCTAAAGCAGACCAGGGAATTCCCACAGGGGCGCAGTAGGGGGTTGGCAAAATGGTGGCCTCCCCCACCCCACCCCACCCCTGCCCCCCCAATAGTCTTTGCCCAGTAAGCAACAGAACGGGGACCAGTGATCTCCCTCAGCCCCACCCTCCCTCTTTTTCTCCTTTCTTCAATAAAATACAGGCAAAGCCAGATGAAAACAACATTAGGGGCAACTCTGAAGAGAGGAAAACCATTTATAGTCTGAGAAGAGGACCAAAAAAAAACCCAGAAATAGGAAATTTACCCTCGTTGTTTGGTTGCTTGGTGATAGGGCAGTGTTCAGAAACACTTAAATTAACACAACACACCTATGCACATGCATATACACAGGTGTCCATGTATGTATGTTTAGTTGGTGGAGACTAGTTGTTAAGAGGAAAAGGGAAGAATTTTGGAAATCAGATAAACCTGGATGGACTATAACCTGGCCATTTATTAGCTAAGTAACTACACCTACCTCACAGTAGTGTTGTAGAGACTAAGTGGAATTCGTATATGAAAAAGCCAAAAGCAATGTCCAGCAAGCTGTGTGTGCTCAATAAATGAGTCCTCCCCCACCCCACCCCTGTTTTCCTCCCTCCCTCCCTCCCTCCCTCCCTCCTTCCCTCCTTTCTCTGCGGGCTTCCTCCCTGGCTACCTTTCCAAGGTGCAAGCAAAGGGGAAATCGTCCAAATTGCCCCAGTCTCCAGATCCCAAAGGAAACTCTACTGCCCTCTGAGTCCCGATATTGGAGGAGTGCAGACCACAACACAGCCCACTAATTCTGTGCCCAAATACCACCTGGGATCATTTGTCCTTGGATGGGATTATTTAGCTTCATTAGCCCACTCTCTCCTCTAGAGTCTTTCTTTTTATCAGTTAAGGGGGAAAGAATCCTTACTCAAAAATCCAATCACTTCCATGTTTTCAGTTGAGACTATGTGCCCAGAGAGTCTCTGTTTGGGGGACTATATTAAAAAATCACGTCATAGCCAGAATGTCTAAGGGAGAAGCAGAAAAGAATATTTTCTAATGGAGTGTGGTCCTGACCCGTAACTTCTCAATAGGGAATGCTGTTTTCTTGGTATTTTGACCTTGTCAAAAATGACTGATATTTTTTCCTCCAGAGGAGTCACTCTCTACCTAAGCTGTTTCTCAAGAAGTGTTTTGGGACAACAATTCAGTGCATCTGGAAGCATTCACTGGTGGAGGCGCCTGTCCTGGCCCTCCACCAGTGACTTGCTGTTGGGGTTCCTTCTCGTTCTTTCTCTCTCCCAGAAGCTGAACCAGGTTGTAACAGCAGCCGGCAAGCCTGTGAGCTGTGGCTGGGGCTCCACCTTCAGTTGGTAAGAGAGTGAGTAGGTAAAAAATGTTCTCACTTTACACTTCCTTTTTCCCTGGGTCTTACTGTCTGTTCTACAGATATTCCATGTCCACATTTCACTGGCTTCCTGGACATTTTCCTGTGTTAGCCCAGCCTTAACAACCGTCCAGAGGCACTGATCCTGGAGCATATTTGGGGAGGGAGGGCAAGCCCCATGACCCCTCCCTAACGCTTCCAGTCATCTCTTTGCTTTTCTCTCTTTTCTCCTGTTTTCATCATGAGGCCTCTGGTACTTAAGACAAAGATGTGGAAAACTGTTGGGTCTTTATCCCTCTTCGGGTACCCTAATTTGTAGCATCTTTCTGTGAACTGCAGAGAGAGTCGTCTATCCTTCCTGGAAACACGGCTTCCTGCTGCAGATTGCAGCCCCCGTGTACCAGCGCCCCCCCCACTCGGAGGGGGGCAGGGAGTAACCCATTTAGAGATGCCCCCTAAAATGCAGGAGACCACAAAGTGTGACACCAGAAGATGAGCAGCTTCTGAAACCTTCCAAAGTCTTGTCTTTTATTCTCCTTGGGCTCTTGTCCAGGCAGAAGCCTGAGATTATGTTTCCTTAGTTTGTCTTTTTTTTTTTTTTTCTTAGTTTGTCTTTGACCTACATTCTTCATCTACCCGAGGCTTCATTGTCAAGCCAGTGGCAGGAAGGCATTTGCTGCAGCAGTGGGGACAGTGGGGACCAATGTGGAAATAGCAAACCCCTCAAACCCTGGTAGGTCCTCTGTCCTTGGCTTGCTTTTGCTTCCAGAGGGCCAGCTTTCCTCCCCAGCCAGTAACTGGTGTTAGGGCTGCCTGAGAGCCTTGAAGAGGGCCCTACTGCTGCCCCAGTTCAGGTCTGGAAAACCTGCCAGGTGTAAATACCCACCACCAGATGAATAGATCCCAAGTGACATCATTCTGAGGTGGCGATGTAATTTGCATTCCTTACCAGGGAACCATCTGAAGGGCAGTCAGTTGCCTGTTTAAGAGAGAGGTTTGCTCCCCATTTGCTAAGTCACAGCAGCTCTGTACTGACCCGATTCTATAGAACAAGAAACCTCCCAATTTAGGAGCCTTTGGAAAAACACTTTATCCTCTGAGGTGGCTCTTAGCTCTGGCTGCACATTAGAATCACCTGGGGAGCTTTAAAAAATTACCAGGGCCTGAGCTTCTCCTCAATCCAATTAAATCTGACTTTGTAGGGGGTGTGGTGTGGGCATTGGTATTTTTTAAAAGTTCCCCTGGGTGATGCTAGTGTTTAGCCAGGGTTGAGAACCGCTAATACATAGGTTGAGAGAACAGGGCATCGTGGTGAATAATGCTCTTTCCTTTAACGAGTATGTGAAGAACCCCTACTATAGACGGTTTGCTGAAGACAAATAGATGAAGTTGATGGGCACTGTGCTCCACGAGTTTAGGATTTAGCGGACAGATGCTGTTGTGCAGGTGTTTGAGCAGAACCTCTGTGAAGTAAGATCAACTTTGCTTCTATCCAGAGTGTGGCACAGGAAGTTCGAGCCCCAAGTTCCAGTTCAGGTTCTATCACTAACGAGGGAGGTGACCTTGGACAAGTCTTTGGGCCTTAGTCTGCTCATCTGTAAATGAAAGTGGCTGGAAAGAAAACTCTCTAATTTCTGTTGGTGTACTCTAGCCTTACAGTGTATTGCCAAATTCTCAGAAACCCATAAGCTTAGCCAGGCAATTACCAAATTCTTTTGGAGGCTGGCTCACTCAACTCATGCATACTACAGACACCGTCCTTCTGAGGTTCCACCAAATCCCTTTCCAAAAACCCTAAGTATCAGAGTGTTAATTTTTAAATAATACTGGGCTCCCTTAATTCTCTCCCCTGGTCTCTTACAAATTAGCAGATGAAGGGACTGGAGTAGTGGTAATGTCTATGAGCAGTGGGTAATGACTAACAGAAGTTTATCCAGTTGGATAAATGTCTAGTGGATTGCTGGTGGGGTCAGTGTTAGTTCTGGTCTTAATTAACATCTTCATTAATAGTGTGGGAGAGGGAGTAAACAATAGCTAATGATATTTGCAGATGGTGGTAAATTCAGAGGTGTTGCTACTACCAGCGAGAGCTGTGAGAGCCATGGGGATATCGGAGATGTGAACAAGAAGTGATTATAATGATGTTTGTTCTGGAAAAGGCAGAATGAAACGTTTCGAGGGGGAAATGACAAGGGAGACTGAGAAATGCTGAGGGAAACAACAACCGCTATCGTCTGTAACTTGGGTGTGCCTTTGGCAAACGAGGCAGCCGATGGCCTCGCAACTTCTGTTGGGCGCACTGAAATGTCCCGAGCAACAGTAATAATAATGACACGATGATCCCAGTAATAATACCCAACACTGACTCAGTGCAGACAATAAGCCAGACGGGGTTCTGAGTGATTTATATGGAGGCTATTTTTATTCTTGATATTTTAATCACCATAAAGTTCTCCTAGGCTCTCTAAAGATTCTCACAGTGGCCTTACCAGGGTTCTTGGATTTCTAGGGCTGTAAAGACCTGTGAGTTCATGGGAAAATGAGGAGTATGAAGGACAGGCAAGTAAAGTGGAGGATGTGATATGGGCTCTTTCTCCAGGCTCTTGAGCAGAATCTTTCTTTCCACCTTTGATTCTTCCTGTCCCCAACCCACCTACCATCCTTTTCTCTCATTAAGCCATTGCTGGATTAACATGGTTGGTGAAGGTAGACGGAAAAATCTTGCAAAATGGAGGAAGGAAGGAAGGAAGGAAAGAGGGAGGGAGGGACAGAGGAAAGAGGGAAGGGAAGGAGAAAGAAAACTAACATTTTTTGCAGCCCTATCCCAAGTCATGAAGTAGCTGTTGCATGAGGTGTTAAACATCGTACATTGCACAGATTCTTGTTTAACTTTTACATGTCTAATTCTCACAATGACTCTCTCTCATAGTTGTTGGCCTTTACTTCTATTAATGAAAGAAAAGACTCAGAGAGGTTAGGTCACTGGCCATGAACACACAGCCTATCGATTGAGCAGAGGTTCAAACTGCAGTTGGTTTACTCCTAAACTCATGTCCTCTCCAACCATGAATACATATTTTCTCTTCTTTCATTTCAGCCCTGCCTGGTTAATGACAACATACAGCCACGCAGAGAGAGCCAGAAGATAGAAATATTAAGAAGAGAATAAATACTGAGGAGCAGAGGCATAAAGGGAAAGTAGCCAGTATACACATCCACTGCCCAATTCAATGTGATTGAATTATTTATAATTATATTTTGAAATTAGAAAAAATGGAATTTGCAAACAAGAAAGGCTTCAAGACAATGGAACCCATAATAATGTGGATTTGACCTTGAGGGAATTTGGCAGAGAGCATTAGTATCTGAGACAAAAGTAAACTGAGAAGAAAAACATTTGAATGCTATAAAAGCCAAGACTCTTCTTGGCAAATGTGAAGCCCAGGGCCAGATGGATGCCAAAGGTCTTCAAAATTATATCAAAGGAGCTTTAGGAAGTTGGAAACATGTGGCCTGGGCATGCAGCTCCCCCCTTCCCCAACCTCACTACGAAATGGGGCTCCAAATGCCAACTCAGAGTTAGAATTAGGAACTGAGATTTTTTAAACTGATGAGATATACATTTCAGAGTAGATACATAAAAGGTACAGTTCAAGGAATAAATATAAGGCAAACACCATTGTAAACATGACCCAGGTCAAGAAATGCAACATTCCCAGGACCTTAGGAGTCCCCTCCCTGATTTTTCTTGTGATCATTTCTTTGCCTTTAGTTTTTTTTTTTGTTTTGTTTTGTTTTGTTTTTAGTTTAGTTTTAGCACTTAGGCAGGTCTGTTTTTGAACTTTATATAAATAAAATCATTCTTTCAAGACTTGCTTCTTTCTTTCAACCATATGTTATATATAAATAAACTACAGTATATTTAACCGCTCTACCTTTGCAGGGACTTTTGGTTGTTTCTAGTTTGGAGCATTCAAGAACAATTTTTTTTTAAAGATTTTATTTATTTATTTGACAGAGAGAGAGAGATAGTGAGAGCAGGAACACAAGCCGGGGGAGTGGGAGAGGGAGAAGCAGGCTCCCCACCGAGCAGGGAGCCCGATGCGGGGCTCGATCCCAGGACCCCAGGACCATGACCTGAGCCGAAGGCAGCCGCTTAACTGAGTCAACCAGGCGCCCTCAAGAACAATTTTGATGTGAACTTCCCATACATGTGTCCTGATGCATGTGTGCAGAGTTTCCCTAGGGAGGGGCGAGGAAGCTACCACCTCCAGGCCAAACAGAACTCATTGCTTTTTGTATGACTTGCCACCTAAGAACAGTTTCAATGTTTTTAAATGACTGAGACCAAAATAAAAAAAGGGGGGGGAATATCTTACGATGTGTAAAAATAATATTAAATTGAAATTTGAATGTCCATAAATAAAGGTTTATTGAAGCACAGCCAGGCTCATTGTTCAAATATCATCGACGGCTGTTTTTGTGTGACAAGGAAAGAGTTGAGTAGAGGCATCCGAGACTAACTGTATGGCCCGCAAAGCCTAAAATCTGAATGATTTTCTGGGCTGTGTGAATGCACAGGTTAAGGCCTGTTGGTCCCATCTAAAACATTTGGCCCTTTAAAGAAAAGGACCCTGCTCTAGAGCATAGTCCTAGTGGGGCAATTATAAGGATCTTAGATAAAAGAAGATGCTAAATGCAAAACAGTCCACACAATGCCGGGTAATTTGTAGGAGTCCTATAAATCTGAGACTCCCTTCCCTCTCACCTTCCACCTGGGTTTCCCCACCTCCAAGAGGTCAGTCGGAAGAATCCCTTTCCAAAAAAGCCAGATTGTCAGCTGGCTGTCAGTTACCATGATAGCCGATGACTATTTGGCTTAATATCGTCGCAACTCCACTCCCTTTGGGGTTCGTGCATTATAATAAAAGATCTTTGAATAAAAATGACTTTTAAGCCTAAAGGAACGATGGCATTAAAATCCAAAGGTGTTATTTCCAGTTCCAAGTTGGAAGAGTGTCTGTCTGAGTAGATTCAAGATTTCTTAGAGAAAATTTGTTAAAAAACAAACCAAGCACTAGAAGAGTTTATCCAAAGAACAATACAACAGAAGAGTTCATCAAAAGACAATATTTAAAAGAACAAATTTAGGGATGCCTGGGTGACTCAGTCAGTTAAGAGTCTGCCTTCGGCTCAGGTCGTGATCCCAGTCCTGGGATCAAGTCCTAGATCCGGCTCCCTGCTCAGCAGGAAGCCTGCTTCTCCCTTTGCTTGCTGCTCCCCCTGCTTGTGTGCCCTCGCTCTCTCCCTCTCTCTCTCTCTGACAAATAAATAACATCTTTAAAAAAAAAAAAGAACAAATTTAGAGAACTAATTACCACTTGATTTCAAGTGTTCTTATGTTATAGTAACTAAGACAGTGTGTTATTGCCATCAGTCAATCAAAGAAATAGAATAGACCCACACATACATGGACAACCGACTTTCAACAAAGGTATAAAGACAATTCAGTGGAGAAAAATAGTCTTTTCAATAAAGGGTATCAAAACAATTGATATCCATACAAAAAATGAATTTTAATCCATGCCTTGCACTATACATAAAAGGTATCTCAAAATGGATTATAGACCTCTATGTAAAACATAAAATTATAAAAAATTCCAAAAGAAATAGGGAGAAAAATCTTTGTGCTGTTGGATTAGGCAAAATGTTTTAGATATAAAACCAAAAGCACAATCCATAACTTTGACTTCATCAAAATTTAAAAATTCTATTCTTCAAAAGATATGGTTAAGAGACTGAAAAGAAAAGACACAGTTTGGGAGAAAATATTGCAAATCAAATATCTGATAAAGGACTTATGTCCACAATATGCAAAAAATAAAACTACAATAATTCAACAATAAAAAAGCAAACACCTCAATTTTTAAAATGAACAAAATATTTGAACGGATACTTTACCTAAGAAGATCTAAGAATGTTAAATACACATGTAAAAAGATGCCTAACACCATTAGTCATGAGGGAAACAAATATTAGGTAAACAAATATTAAAATTATAGTGGAACACACTAAATAGCTATTAAAATGGCTAAAAATTAAAGACTTGATCATACTAAGGTGGTGAGGATATGAAGGAACTAGAATTGTCTTGCTGATGGAATTGTGAAATGGTACAGCCACTTTGGGTAACAGTTTGACAGCTCCTTAAAAAGTTAAACCCTTAAAGAGATACCTACCATGTGCCCAGTAATTTCATTCCTAGGTATTTACCTGAGAGAATTGAAAGCTTATGTCCATGTAAAGTCCTATACATGAAATGTTCATAGCAGCTTCATTTGTAAGAGCCCCAAACTTTAAACAATCTAATTGCCCATCAACAGGTGTTGGCTAAATTGTGCCATACCATACAATGAAATACTACTCAGTAGTAAAAATAAATGAACTATTGATATACATAATGACATGAATAAATGTCAAAATATGCTGAATGAAAGAAGCCAGACAAAAAAAGAGTACCTGTTGGGTGATTCCATTTACATAAAATTCTAAAATATGCAAACCAAGTTACGATGACAGACAGCAGATCAGTTGGGAGTGATTATCAAGAGGCACAGAAAACCTCTCAAGGGTGATTGAAACATTTCCTATCTTGATTGTGGTGATGGTTTCACTAGCGTATACATATGTTCAAACTTATCAAATCATACACCTTAAATATGTACAGTTTAATTATATGGCACTAATAATTAATTAACAAATGTGCTTTTTAAAACTCACAAAAATATTACCACATTAAATGAGTGAAGTTGCAAGCTACAGAGTAGGAGAGAAATCTGCACCAGATGGAACGGACAAAGGTCTCATGTCCTGAATGTATAAAGAACATCTACAAGTGAATAAGAAAAACACAGAAAAGCCCAACTAAAAATGGGCAAAATATTTGAACAGACATATCACAAAAGAGGCTGTCCAAATGGCCAATAAACAGATGAAAAGCAGCTAACCTCATCAGTCATCTGGAAATGCAAATTAAAACCACATTGAGATATTATACTCCAGAAATAGAAAAAAAGACCAATTAAACAGTGTTGACGAAGATGTAAAACAACTAGGACTCTCATACACTGTTGATGGGAGTGTGAATTAGTACCATCACTTTAGAAGGCTATTTGGCATTATCTACTAAAACTTGTCATGGGCTACTTCATAACCTGGATATTCTACTCCTAGTTTTATGAGCAAGAGAATGCATACATATGAACTCTGGAACACATGTAGAAGAATGCTCATCCCTCTGTTATTTGTATTGGCTCCAAACTGGAAATAACTCAGTGATTGTCAAGTATAGAGTAGGTAAATTGTGTTGTTTTCATACACGAGAATCCATACTGCAAAGTTGGTGGGGGGGACATTGTGATCGACAATAGTGCAATAGCAAGAAGGAATATCACATGGAATGTTGAACAAAGTAGTTCAGACATAAAAAAGTGACTATCATATGCTTCCCTCGATAAAAAGTTCAAAACCAGACAATATAACTTTGTATGGTTAGAAATCAGGACAGTGGGTATCTTTGGGAGGGATGGTAGGGTAGTAATCGGCAGAGAGCAGAATGTGGTTTCTGGATTGCCAGTAATTTTCCATTTCTTCATGTGGATGGTGGTGACATGGATCAGTCATCTAGCTATACATTTAGGATGTGCCCTTTTTGACATGCATGCTATAGAGAAGTTTGTTCTTTTTGTTGCTATATAATGATCCACTGAATGATTGGGCCACAATTTATTTATTTCTTTAAAGAACAGGAAGAGAGACAGGGAAGTCACTGTATCTCACCTTGGAGGGATTCAAAGAATTAGGCCAAGGCTTCTGAGTACTTCCTTTCTCCTTAGTGATTAAGTCTTGGCCAGATTTCAGTGTCATGTTATATAGTTGTGTTAGGGTTGCCCACATTTATGGCTCCCTGTTAGGGAGATGTGGGGCCTAGAATGAGCCCTACAGGAAGGAGGAGAGATTTCAAGTTTGAGCAAAGCCACTCCATTGAGGGTGGGGCATGTAGGGGAGAAGAAAAAGTCTGCATGAAGTTGGTTAAGAGCCAAGGGTCTGGAACCACACTACCTAGGTTCAAATCCTGCCTCTGACACTTGGGAGCTATTGGCCTTGGGTAAGTTATTTACTGCCCTGTACCGTAGTTTTCTCATCTGTAAAATGGAGATAATATTGTACCTCTACTATAGGGTGTGGCAAAGGATACACCAGGGTGGTTCTAGATCAGTTGCCAAAGAGCTACAGAGCCCCTCAGAGGCTGTTCTTATCCCCTATTTTCAATAGATAGATACCCCTGATTTACCGTATGTTGCAAAATGCTTCAACACTCCTCTTTTCCATCTTCTGATAAACACTGCTCTGCAAATTTTCTAGAATTCTCCAATCACCCTTCTGACCTCACAAAGAAGCCTGACAGGCTTATGAATTCAGAGCAACACTACACAAGGCTTCTATTTCTGTTAACTATTCCAGTACTTTCTTCTCCCTCTCCCATTTTCAGGTCTCTTTCCTCTGTGCTAGAATATTGTTTGTGTTGTTCACTCTGAATCTCCTGGACACAGCAGGCACTTATTTGTTGCCTGAAGAGTTACAACCTCTTCATCAATAGATGAATGACACTGTGTCAATGGGTTCTGAGGTGTTCTCAGTTCTTATTGTTGGGGTAGCATCATTCCCTGCCTGTCACTAAACCAGCCCTTTGGGCACTGTTCTTGACAACAGGAGCAGTGTCACATGTTCCACCCTCCTTGAGCCACAACTTGCATAGGGCAGGCACTCCATAAATGTTTAGGAAGGGGCCCATGCTCAAGCTATATTTCCTACTGTTTTTGAGAGTCTAGGAGTAAACGTGAGGTAGAAACTACCTACCACAAACTTCAGACTATGCCACAGCCTCCTTCAAATCCACCTTCCTGAGCATCAGGGAACCCGGGACCTCCATCTTGGTTTTTAAACTGTAATTGCAAATAATGCCAAGCCCAGCGGCACTCGGAGGAGCCCTGAGGCCTGATCATTGTCACAGACCATGTTAACTCTTGTTGACCATCTCCCACTGCATTCAAAGGACAAGGACAGAAATAATAATCTGATAATCAGATTCAGGAAATACTTCTTGAGAAAAGACTACATCTCAGACACCTCCAGATGTATTTTGACATACGAGAGTTTTTGATCTCCAAACCACACTGAGGCAGGTACTTTAGATTTTTTTGCTCTTTTTGAAGGTCAGGCAAGCTTGGCTATGAATTATTACATGCCTTTCCTGGAATTACATAGCTTTCGGGTGACTAAGTCAGAATTTGAACCCCAAACCATGGTGCCTCTAAGTCCAAGTCTATTCCCTTCTGTTCCTCTATGCCATTCCTTCAGAAATGCTGGAGAATGAAGATAATCTTGTTATATTCTGTCATGCCTTGTTTGCGCCCTAAACTGGTTTACCCAGCTTGAGAGGTTCTTTAATCACCACAGGGTATTGAATGAATCATAGCTATATCCAAAACTCAAATCCACATTCAAAGGAGGAAGATCTATCCCATTGATAATATTTAAAAGAATGTGCCTGGAGTTCTAAAGGCAATTTCAAAAGAAGAGTGATAAAAATGCTTTAAGGAATACTTGCAAAGCCTTCCAAACTCCTGTGAAGGGGCCACACTCGCCTGGGTGGTTACAGTCTTGTACTACGTCCTCACTGCACGTACCAGTCAGCTTTGGCCATAGGCTTTGGAATAGAAAGACCTGGTTTAGGAGCCCCATAACCTTTCACAGTTACTCAACCTCTCTGAGCCTCAGGCTCCTCATCTTTAAAAGAGCTGAGATAAATGTGACATACTGAGCACAGAGCAGAGCCATGGTTAGATCCGAGTACACGGTAATTATTATCACTTGTTATGACACTCATTTTAACCTAAGGTTGGGGAAAACCATTGCCTTGGGGGAGACCTTGCTTAATTAAGGTGCTGCCATTGGTCACAGCAAAGGAGAAGATCCAACTTGTAGGTAGTCATCAAAAATGCGGTGGAAGGAGCTTGCATCTCTGGGCTGCAAGGAAACCTGGTACACAGGGTCTGGCCTTTTGCATGCACAGTGGTGAACCCACGCTGCTCAACTAAGATGGCGCTTTGGCCAGAATAAGGGCTACTAAGATCACTTCTGTGAATGAGCCTAGAGCCTGAGTGAATATGGACCTCTTCTGTGCCCACCAAGAGAGTAAAGATAGACGCCCCGTGTACATAATGTCTGAACTTCTCAATTATTTACCATTTTGACTCTGTGACGTCATATGCAGGAGACATCCATTGACGTCCATTTGGGAGAAGAACCCAGAGAGGGGATGTCCAAAGCACTACAAGCAAACTGCACAGGACAGAAACAACAATGACAACATGGCAGTCACTGTAATCAAATCCCACAGTCTGGGCATATTTCTTTTTTTTTTTTTTAAAGATTTTATTCATTTCTTTGACAGAGACAGAGACAGCAAGAGAGGGAACATAAGCAGGGGGAGTGGGAGAGGGAGAAACGGGCCTCCCCCCAAGGAGGGAGCCCAATGTGGGACTCGATCCCAGGACCCTGGGATCACGACCTGAGCCGAAGGCAGACGCCCAACGACTGAGCCACCCAGGCGCCCGTCTGGGCATATTTCTAAGAATTGCCCACATGGATGTAGAGATCAGGCACTCCTAGATGGTACACATGTTTAATATTTTTCATAGAGCCCATTTATTAACCCATAGCTAACAATGATTCATTTTTACAAACTTGTGTAAAACTTTTCAAAATCTTAAATTCGTTTCCAAAAAAAGTTCTTAGTTGACCATGTGTCCTAATTTAACATTCATAAAATACAGTCGCTGCACAGGTAGGGGAGTTTTAGATATTCTAGGATAGTGGTTGTCTAATAGGGTTGGGGCAGAACATCACACCTTTGTAAGATATGTCTGATAGGAATATTATAAAGTATTTTATACTTTAAATCTCTATAAAGTGATCAGCTTCCCTCCCTTGCATTCTGATATTTTCTTTTTAAAGAGAGAACGAACTCTGAGTACAGCCAGGATTTATGGAGGTTCAGGTGTCTGGCTTGCGGACATCAAATGTTAATTACGACCTGGAGCATAAAAGGTGGTGAGTGACTAACCTGGGACATTTCAGTCTATAGAGGAGCTTGCGGTCACGGTAGCTCTGGTGAGGTTGTCATGCTGACGCACAGAACCCCGCTTCTCCACATGCTCTGGAATAAATATTAATAAAAAGAGCACTTGTTTCAAGTCAGTGGCCTCTTCTCTAACGGCAGCATGGCTGCTAATTAGCTTCATAGCCTTAACCAAGTCACTTTATCTCTCTGAACCTTGTTTTGATTTCTCATCTATAAGAAGAGCAGTTGGTTTACATCAAGGGTTGTAAACTCGTGGCTGTGAGAGGCAGTGGGTAGACCCACACGAGGGAAGCGGGCCAGTGGAATGCAACAGGGGGGCCAGGAGATAGAGCCCTATCTAAAGAGGGCAGCGACTCTGCCCCAACCTTTTAAATGGATTCCAATATTCAAAAGATGACAGGGCAAAACACAGGATGCTGCCAGTTTTGTTTCTTCATCTCTTGTCTAGAAGTCCCCAAAGTCTCTTCTAGTTTTAGCATCTTACAGTTTTGCACCCTTTCGCTAATATCAAGGATACGAATAGAAGGTTAAGTGGAAGAGTTCCGGAACAAAATTCTATCGACCTTAAAATCTTATAACTCTGCCAAATAATACATAAGCACAGAAGCAAATACTGGATTGGAATATATGCAAATGAAACAGGTTTTTTCGGTGATGGGACTGTGGGTGGATGTCATTTACTTTGCTAATTGTTCACTGAAATTGTCTCTACTCTTAAAAAAAAAGATAAAGGGTCTCACTCTTGTTTGCTTGTATAACAACAAGAAAATTAAAAAGGTATTGGTAAAAGAAATACTGAGGGCAGCTCAGAATGGTGCCAGACATGAAGAGAAAAAGTGAAGGGTAGTGATATTAGGTATGTTCTTGAAACTTGTATTTCTACCCTGTTCTGTGTATTTGCTTGACAACCATCCTTAAACAATAAGCTGTTAGGACAGTGTTAATTGCACATAGGTAAACTCTGTGCGCCTGAATTTTTCCACCTAACGTTGCTCCTCTTCCCCCCGCCCCCCCGTTGTTTACAAAAATACTTCCCACATCATGAAGAATAGTAGTATCAAAAATTTCCTGACTTTGTTAGTTTGGCTTTTGAATGCATTATTCGAGGGTTTGGTTTTGTTTTTAGTGGGTGGGTGGGGGTGGGAAGGGCACCTGACTTACCGTCCCTAATTACATTTTTCTTTGGTTTCTATCCCACATCAACTACCCATAAAGGGAGCAAAAAAAAAAAAAAAAAAAAACCCAAAAAACAAAAAACAAAAAAACCCCAAAGGTTGTTATTTAATGTGTTTATTTGAAGGCTTTTAAGATATCCCACAGAAAGTTTACTCTTTTCTCAATGAATGTAGAAGAGAATATTAGCACAAAGCAGTGGAAGGCCTTTGTACCATAAATGCAGAAATCTTCAAAAATGTATTCATCCTTGCACGGGAGTGCCCAGCCCCAGGTCAAGACCCATATTAAGCATGTGATACATGTTTGTAGAAGAATTGCATTCTTCCTCTATGCCCCAGGCTGTATCGAGGCTTTCTTAGTTATGGAATGAAGACACAAAATGGGGTTATTGATCTTCTTTAGTAGTGGGCAATTTGAAATGATGTTGCCATGTTCTAGATATGCCAAGAAGTATCTTTGACCCTGAAGATAAGTAGCCACAGGATGTGGATGCAGGGGACTTGACTTTCATTTTCTTGTTGAAAATGGCCCACTGAGCAAAAGGCAAGATGGTCCTTTGCCAGGACTATATTGAAGGATCAGTAGACTGTCTAGCGCTTTCTTGCATCCTGTTGCCTCACTGATTTCTGGATTACCAGATGCTTCTGTTTTTTGAAAATGGTTAAAAAAATACCTTAGTGATTCTGTTGTTTCAGAAACCTTACATATGGCACAAAATATCCCGAACATTTTTTGAGAAAACACTTGTGTTTCCTTTGCTCAATTTAATCATCATTACAGCCTAAATTCATTCAAGTTTATTGTTTTCTTTTTATGGGCATTTTGATGGTTGAAACTAAAGTTATACAGAAGTGTGAGGAAGCAAGATATGAAGATTTAATTGTTCATAGCTTTTCTTTCCTAAAGTAAGTCTTCAAAACCTAAGTAGGCTAGGGAAGGTGGATACTTCAAATTGAGAATTCGTAACAATTGAGATAAAAATGGTTTTTTCAAAGCTGGGAGACATCCTTGATTTATATCCATTGAATCAGAGAGCAAATTTTTCACACAATGAGTCATAATTAGAGGCTTTTTTTTTTTCCCTTTTGGTAAACCACCTCAACCTGCTCTTGAAAACTCCTGGTTCCTGTACAGAATGAGTCTAAGTCTGTCTCTGTTTTGCCTGTGAAATTTAACAACCATAGCCTGGGGTTGGGGAGGCTGTGAGCCATACCACCATCTCAGGTTTTTGATGACACCACAAACCACTTGAGATTTATTATGTTAGCAGTTGTCATCAGATATATGTGTGCACAGGTGCAGCGTGCAGTTAGTGAAAGAAGGAACACTGCGTGTATTTATTTTTGTACCTATATCTCAATGGTCAGAAAAGGACCTGGTGTGCCTGTCTTGGGCAGTGTGGGGTTTCAACTCCATTGCAAGGGCTTATCTGGTAATCTTTTGAAGTCTTTTCCCCAGATATAATTCTGTAGAATAAGCAACTATGTCTTGTGGGAAAGACGTTTTGTTTATTTTTTACAATCAGTGTCTGAAGAAGAGGCACAATGGATTATAGCTGAAGACTGCTAGAACCAATGGAAAACAAAAATAATTACCAGAGGTTGTTGTTTATACTCGGGTATTCTTCCACAACAATATACTACATATGCATTCTCCTGTCCTCAGTAAGAGTTGTACAAAGACAGCTCTCATCTACAGAACTAAAACAAAGTGCCAAAACTTGGCACTTTATACATGTCCTACTTTAAGACTCTCTAAATATTTTTAAAATAATTAAGAAATTTTTGAAACTATTTCCTGGAGGCGATATGCAATATGAATGCTTACACAGGTTTATACCTTATGCAGTTTTTAAATTCTTAAAAAAATTATCCAATTGTTTTAAAAGATGGTGTGTTTTATTTAGTATCATGTCTTAAGTATTCCACTATCTTTATTATATAAATTAAGTTTGCCCACATGCTAGCATAATAATGACTAAATATAATAATCTAATAAATTAGTGTGTGCCCTTTAATAATAAAAAATAATAGAAATAAAAACACACTTCCTATATTTTTGAGAAATAGTGAAGTAAGATAAAATAAACACCTTTGGGGTAATGACTGAAAATTACTGGTTTAGATGGGGTAGAAGAATTACTTCAATTATGACATAAAGCATTGTAATAATGCATGCTTTTAGAAATAATTATATAGTGATTATTCTCAAAGATAAACACATGCAGATGTTGTAGTACATTAAAAAATTTTCTTAATTTGAAGAATACATACAGAAACTGCATTACCAGTTAATTGGCTTTAAGAAAAAACAGAATCTATCTAAAGTGTCAGTGTTCTCACGAATCTTCTGGTTAGTTCTAAGGAATCAGTTGTGCCTGTAACTGAAGGCAGAAAAAAAATAGCTTTTCTACTGGAATCACTTCAGTTAGATGTGTCAGAGGGCCAAAATGCCCAAGTAACATTGGACAGTCCTTATTTTTAAAAAATGACTAGTTATAATTTCTAGAAAGATGAATATAAAAAGATATTTGACCTTAATTATATTCTAGGAAAGGTTTTTAACCAAAATAATTTTAATTTAAAAAAAGCACTCTGTAATTTCTATATATCAATTTATAATGCAAAATATGAAAACTGGAAAACCAACCAAGTGTAGATTAGAAGACCATTATCATTAGCCAAATAAGAGACTTAGGAGGAACAACCCGTTGAGGGGACTACAAATTAGTGAGTCCGATTTCTCTAAGACATGACTGGAAATCAGTTTCTTTATTTTATGAGCATTGAATATCATTTACTTATGATATGTGTACATACTTGACAGACAGAAGAGTAATCGGTAGAAGAATAAGTATTATAAGCGTCACATGTCAAAAGAAACAAATTACATGCAAATAAAAAAGATAATCTATGAAAGACTGCACATGACATACAATGGTACATTCTATTACTAAATAATATGGTTAGGCAGAAATCTTCTGACAGGTGACACTAGCTCCAGATTCATTCAAGTCATCACTAGAAAAGCACAGGAAATCCTTCCCGTTCCCCTTTCCTATTCCTTTCCCCATTTTATGCCTTTGGATATGTCTTAGACAAAACTGGATTCTTCCTGTAATGTAATTTCTCTTTTGCATGAAATTGATGTTGGGAAGGATTGGTATAAACTCCACTATGGACTTCAAATAATTGCAAAAGACTTTCTGAGGCATACTTCTGTACAAAAGTTTTAGAATTTGGTAACACTGCCCATTTAAACACTTCCTTTGCATCCTCAACAATTTTTTAAAGTTTAGCTGCATTGAATTTTCAGAGTCCAGAGTGCTAACCATTACACCATGGAACCCCACTAAAGTTTAGCTGCATTGAATTTTCATATTTTATATTTGGTTCCTTAGTGCTAAATGTGATTTACTTCACCATGAAACTACTATTAGGAAAGGCTAGAATGGAAACAGATCTGTTTGTTACCCACTTGAATTGACTGCCTGAGTAGAATGAATTATAGCTACCCTAGCTGAGTGGTTAAAATTACCGAACTTGGATCAAGATAGACGTTAAAAAATTAATTTTCCTTGGGAAGTTATAGCTGAATGTGGAGATACATATACACATACATATATATATGTATATATATATGTACATGTGTGTAATCCCATCCTCAGCTCCCTTCCCAAAGCTATATAGATAATACTGTGCTAGTTTTTCCTAGAGGGGAAATTGGGAACTGTTAAACCTTCAGTTTAATAACCCATTTTTAAATTTGGCATTTTCTGAAGTCCAATTATGTCAACACAATTACTACTTTTCCGCTTATTATCATTGATATTACTCACATACAGCCAACAATCTATACTGTGTGTGTGTGTGTGTGTGAGTGTGTGTATTAGAAAAAACCTTTTATTTTTTGGATGATGAGGCCAAAATATCTTCCTTGTTTTATAATGTGTATTGTAGAAATCAAGAACCTGAACAATGTTGTTTAAGTTCTCTTGGACTTTGAGGGTAAACATAACTGGGATTAAAATACTGCCATGCTCACATTTAGTGGAGAGAGAAGAACAATTCATCGGGAGCTATTCCGGTCCCACTGGTAATCACATAATTGAACAGGGATTTTAGAGGATATTTGAAGCCATTGTCTGTTGTGCAATTACATAATTAGTCAAAATCTCTGTAATAAAATCTTTTCTAAGCACACGTGGGTTAGTACCATGTAAATGTAGGGCTAATGTTATATTTTTACTTCTAATACTTCGATTTGAAATTAGAATTATCTAACAACCGTTAAGCATTTCGCCACACCACAGACGCTTAAAATGAAAATAACTGGATTACTTAAAAACTAAACAAATCCCCTACATCCATTTAACTTAAAAAAAAATACTAATCAAACCCAATTTGTTTATGAACACTGTCTACCAAACCTCACCTAGAGTGTTTACTTCTGGGGCCCCAAAGGTTGTATATTTCTTTGGTGCTAATTTTTTCTTGCACCTACCCCTAGATTATTGACATTCACAGGGATGCATATAAATAGAAGGCAAGAGTGCTCTCTTTCTGGTGGCTTTTCTGTAATGATAAAGCTTGGCTGGGAGGAACATTTCCGAAGTCCTTTTACACGGAAACAAACGCGACCTTGCGAAGTTGACCGAGCAACGTGGCGGGAAGTAGGGGAGTACCACCAATTCCGTCAGCATCGCTATTATTTGGTGAAGAGTCTCGCGCCGCAGCTCGGCCCGGCTCTCCGCTTCCGCAAGCCGGCGGGGAGGCCCCGTGACCCGGGGAGCACAAAGGCGCGCGGAGCGGAGCGGCGCGACCCCGCAGACAGGCGGCGCCGCCTTCCTCGCCAGCCCTCGCCGCGCTCCTGCCCCGCCCGGGCCGCACAAAGAGCAGAGCCGCCACTCGCGAGGGGCGCCCGCGCCGCGCAGGCCGCCACACCCACTCGGGCCCGCTCCCGCCTCCGCCGCCTCGGGCGCCCTGATGAATATGCATGACCGCGCGCCCGCCCCCCCCCCTCCCCGCCTCCCCCTCCTCCTTTGGGCTTCCTTCCCGCCGCCAGGCGGAAGCGAAGAGCCGCGCTTCCCGCGCACCGGGGCGGCCGGGGCGGGGCGGGGCGGGGCAGGGCGGCCGACGAGCCGGAGAAAGAGAAAGGCTCGGAGGCGGCGGCGGGACGAGGGTGGCCTGGGCGCGGAAAGGGTGCGCGGGCGGGTGGCGGTTCCGGGGCAGCCCCGCCGCCGGCCAGGCCAATCCGAGGGCGGGGAAGGGTTGAGCGTGCGACCCCGCGGCCGCACCCGCTGCCCCTGCCGAGGGCGCCCGGAGCCCGGGAGGGGAGGCAGCCCCCTCCCCTAGAGCAGCCCTCTCCCCTAGAGCAGCCCTGCTAAAACAACAATAAAGAGCCCACCGAACAGACACACATACACGCCACACACACGCCACACGCCACACACACACACACACACACACACACACACACACACACACACACACACACACACACACACACACACATCACTCTGGACGGCGTTCACGTCAACCACGAGAAAGTCTTCTGCAAGTGAGAGGAAGGAAAACTGGATATCCAGACTGAGGGGGCTGCTTGCTTTTAGACTTGACTTTTTCTTCTCGGGCAAAGAATTGGGGCTTTGCAGACATAATAATTTAAAAAATAAAAGACTACTCCCGGATTCCTTTTTTTTTAAACTAAGCACAAAAAGCGACACCCAAACAACCCTTTAGAAAATCCACAAATCTGTACCTGAGACACGTGAAGTCCGCGGCCCAGGGTTCTGTTGCAGACTCAAGATCTCTTTTATTTAATGCAATACAGTGCAGTGGTATGTGACTTTGAAATGATGGGTTTTATTTGCTTGTCTTGATCGTCCCTTGCACCCCCTTCACCCCAAACACAGTTTTTTCTTTTCTTTTTTTCCTGCTTGTGCATTGTGAAGTGACTGTTTTACCTAAATGTCATCTGCTTTACAGGTTGAGTTATAATGCTGGATTTCCAGGCCAATGCAAATACTTCTTCTTCTTTTTTTTTTTTTTACCTTTAGCAACTTTAGTATATGTATCACACTTTTATGGCGGGAATCAGTGGATAACATTGTGAGCCCAAACTGTGAAATGTAGCATTTTCCCTGCTTAATTCCCTATTTTCTCCTCCTCCCAAAGCTGGAAAATAATTACTGTACAAATGATATTTTAGTTGTACCCTGTAGTCCATCTCTCTTTTTATAGCATTCTTTACTTTAAGGTGAATATGCACAGCTTTGTTACATATTCTCATTTAAAAGTGCATTTTTTTAAATAAGTGAGGGTAGTACTATTTAGTTAGCTCTGGTTGTGTGTTAGGAGTTTTCAAAAATCATTATTTGTGCCCAAGTTTAGTTCCCCTCCACCTTGTCCCTGAAGTTGCAGGATCCAAGTGTTAGTGCTCCCACACCTCCCTCCCCGTTTAAAAAAAGATTATGATGGATTTCTTCCGCTCCTAATACTTTTTTTTTAAGTCCCGCTAGTTTTGCTCTAGGATTTTTACCCCTTTAAGTGTGTGTGTGTGTGTGTGTGTGTGTGCGCGCGCGCACGCGCGCGCGCCTCTCTTTTCCCTTGTGCTCTCTTCGCCAGTATGTCTGGGACACATTTTAATGCACAATATCCCATCCATTAAGTTGTGGTTGAATGCGGAGTGTGTGAGGACTTGGCAGCTTTCAGGTTGAAGGGGGCGGGGAAGCCAGTTTCGACTTTGACACAAGATGCCGAAATGGCGTGATTGGAATTAGTATTAGGGCTGTGAACATGGCCATCTTCTCCTCGGGTTAGAAGAACTGCCATTGAACTTGAGACGGGACAGACAAGATCTCCAAGTCCCGCCCCCCCCCCCCCCAGTACAGTAGCTGGCAGGGAAAAGGCGCCAAAATACACAAGATTAACTCTAACGTTCTTTGAATGAATCTTATAGCACCATCCTTTGTAATTTTAATTTTCCAACAGGCGGGAAAAAGTTAACTTTTGAACCCATACTGAACAGACATTTAAATCAGCTCTAAAATGGAATAAATCCAGAAAGCCATACAGGCATGCTTATGTGGTTAGAAAAAGAATGCACGTGTAAATAAGCAGGGTGCATGTGTGTATCTGACTGGGTAGTTCAAGATTTAATCAAAATCAGAATTAGTGTGACTTTTGAATACCTTTACTGTATGGGGGGGGAATCGTGAGGCTAAGAAGCTGACCTTTAAGCAGCCAAGTAGAAACTGCAAAGAGTTGTGAAACACAAAACGTTGTGGTTTCCAGTTTTGCATTTGAGGTTTGATGTTTTCATTTAATGGTATGAGAGATGGAGAAAGCTCCAGCGCTGAAAAGTCCCTATTAAATCATATGTGGGCAAAGGTCAAGTACTCCAACTCACTGATACAATATACTGCAGATTCTTGCCTAACTGATGGGGAGTACAGGAAAAAGTGCTTGGGCAATAAAAGTATTAGAAGGGTAATTATCGTCGTGGTTGGGACTGCATTCTTGTGCACTGGGAAAAGGTTTTTACTGGCCCCGATGAATTTTAAAGCTGAGTATTGTTGAAAGCTGTTTTAATAGGAAATTGATTAGCTGAGTGTTTCATACAATAAATGGTGACAGTTTCATTGTTTGATGTCCAAAATAAATTCCTTTTATTCTTTACAGACATAGACATCTATTTAATTTTAATATGATCAGACTGAGCGGCAGCATAATTATGAGTGAATATGATGTCCCGAACATTTGTAACCTTGCTTTTAGAGCTTTTGACATCACACGATTTGACAATATTATTGCTTTGAAATTTATTAACTTTCTGTGTTGTTAAAACATTTCAGAGATAAAGTTTACTGAACATATATTTTGTGTAGTCCTAATTGTTTGTCTTTTCCCTTTGTAATTACACAATTGTTTGTTAAATTTTAATTTGAAAGTTAAAATGCACAATTCTATTATTATGCGTTATTTTGATTTTGAAACAGAATGGCAGTTTTCAAAGGAAGAATTGGAGAAAGGGGTGCAGAAAGTTTGAGTTTCTTTGCAGTACACCTTCTGCACTTCTTTAATATAGAATGTAAAGACTGCTTGGCTATTTTGGAAAAAGCTTTTTAAACATCTCCTTAAAACCGATCTGTTTTCATGTCACAAAGGTGTATGCAGATGGGTAACAAAAAATCGATTTATACATAAAAATAAGATGATAGTATAGTTTTACTTTAAAGGTCAGCTATTTTGAAAAAGGACGATAACTACAACACTCTCAGTCTCAGCAGAGAAGAGACTGGGTATTCAGAGTGTATGTAACTTTTGAACTATTGTGAGTGAAGCAAGGCAATTATTACCATGATTTTCAAGGTTTAAAATAAATCATGCAAAAGTTTCAGGCAACTGCTGACTTTGTAATCCAGGAGCAAATGTCTTCAGAAGTTGGGAATCTCTGCTGATGAACTGGCTTCATCTCTGGAGAGAAGTGGAAACCGGCTAACCTTAATAGAGGAATCTGGCCCAATCGCTGTTCACATTCAGTCGTGGCTTGTAAATGTGCCCGAAATGTAAGCACACTTTAGTGGGATAGTATTTTTTTTTTTAAACAGTCGAGTACAGGCATTTCAGCAGCAACATTATTAACAGCGTCATTTTTCTCATTTAGTTTTGTCCTCAGGGGACACCAAACAGCTCCCAGAGGAGGGAAGAAAAGTCCACGGTTATTTATTCGTTTCAGTGAAAGGCAAAGCACTGGCAGTGGGGGGGGGGGGGGGGGAGGAGGGGGAAGCTAACCAGTTGTGAATTTCCTAGGAGGGAAAAATTGCTACCCTAATTTGACAGTAGTAGTTTAAGGGCTGAGAGAGCTGGGCATGATTTTGCAATTCCCATCAAGTGCAGGCAATTTCAGTACTTGTTGGTTGTTTATGTATGTGCTTTTGAGTGGATTTTTGGTGTTCCTGCTTGTGGATATGAAATTGTGTTTTCCGGGCTACACATGTATGACTTTTGTGGTTCATCTGGAAGAAGGAAAGGTTCCTGGGCATGGTGTGGTGGATACTTGCAGTTTTGCAGGCCTGTTTCCTGGGGTCAGGAGGTCATCTGTCTCTTTTGTATTTAGTTTTAAATTATTGATATTGGCGATGGGGCGAGGGTGTGTGGTTGTTGAGCCTCCCCTCAAATCACATTCAAGAACTAAAAAAAAAGTCATCTGGTATATTGAAAATGACAGCTTTGTTAAGCTCCAAGAAACCTTTCCCTAAAATGCCCAGGATTTGCAACCTGTCACTGAGTTTCTTTAGAAGGGAGAAGGTTAAAAGAAAATCAATATTGATAGATACTTGAGATGTCAAGTCCTCTCTGGAGGTCGGTGAAAGGCTCCAATTGGGTAACTTGCTTAATTTTTCAAATATACGATTGAGTTTTGAAAAATCCAGTCTCCTGAAGCACTGGCATTCCTTCTTGAAGTCAACAAACTATCTGTCAGCAAAGAAACTTTTTTTCCCCTCTAAGGTGGCAGGGAGTAAGTGATCTAGGGAGGAGATTTTAGTAATTCTGAAATATCAAATATTCCTGTTGCTGCAGGAGGCTTTCACTTCTTTCTAGTTCCTCAAACCAGATTTTGGGGTGAATGCAATTGGCTTGTCATTACCTTTCGGTGTGGGGGAGAGAGAAGAAAGAGGGTTTAGGGAGAGGTAAGTATCCAAGGCTAAGAAGTGTTTGGCCCATTTTAATAGTATCAGAAACTTCTCAGAGATACTTTAACACCACTCTTAATACCATGGCACAGACATGCTGAAAAAAGGGAAAGTGAATAAAATGCATGTACTTTCTCACTTCCTCTTTCTACTTTTCTACCTGGGATTCAAAAGATTGGTACTTCTCAAATCAAAGGTAATGAATGAGTGTTCTGAGAGAAGCCAGATGTCCTCAGATACACTCAAATCTACCAGTCTCTCTTTACAAAAGTCTCCCTTAAAGTTCATCCTGGGAAGGCCTGCAGTGACCTTGACATTGGCTGGACAAGAAGCAGTGTTTTTTTGGGGGGGGGGGAATGTCAGCCATCCTGCCCATGGCTCCCAGGCCTGAATGGCCAGGCAAAGCCATATAAACTGAGCACCCAGGAAGGAAGCCCTTCCAGGATGTCTCTGTTGCTCATTCTTTCTTCCCTTTTCGTTCATCCCATCTCACCATTACTCCTTTCTCAATTTCCCTTTTCTTGGAAACAAATCAAAACTCAAAACTGCCAAGCATCCTCCATGCTCATCAGACTGTCCCCAACCACCAGCGCTCTACAAACCCGCGGAGCACCTGAGAGAGATGTGAAGCCCTCAGGGATAGGCCTGGGAGGCCCCACACATCTTCACTTCTCTGGGATCTTACCTGGGTCTGACGCTGCTTCTTCACCCCTGGTGCTGCTGCAGATTTGTGGGCTCTTCTGTGTAACAGTTGTCAATTTTTCGCTTCTCTTTTTTAAGCTTGTGAGAAACTTTTGGATGCAACCTAGTTTTGGTGGCAGAGGGAAATGGTTTCTGTTGATAAGGGAAGCTAATAGGGGAGGAGGGGTACGATGTCTGCAGACACTTGCCCAGGGCTCAGCCCTGGGCCTCTTTTGCCAGGGGACAGCGGCTGGGTCTGGGATCTCTGGCTGAAAGGAGCGCTCTCTGGGTGCCAGGATTTCACTGGGGGTGGTGTGGTGTGGAGGGAGGGAAGAAGGGAGGGAGGGAGGGAGGGAGAGAAAGAGAGAGAGATGGGCTCCGGATTTTTAAAGAGACCCCGGAATAATGGCTTCTGTAAGAGTCCAGGCGTTCAAAGAGGTGTGTTCAAGGACATGAGTGCATTCGTGCCAAGGGGAATGTCTTTTATGGTAAATTAACTCCGGTTAAATTGAATATTTGTTCAAAGGGAAACTCCAGTAGTTAAAGCTGGTATTATCAGTAACGCTTCCCCGCCCCCTCCCCTCAGACTTCGCTACGAGAGAAGAGGGAGGCAGCATAATGTGCGATACAAAGTGATGCTTTGGGGTTTTAATTTTAATCTGAGATCGCCTAAAAATTTCTGAGAGAGAAACGAGTATTTATTTGGATTAATCCTGACTGTCACCTCATTCCTTTCATCTATAAAGACTGTCAACTTTATCCTGGCTTTTCAAAAAGAAGAAATGACCCACACAAAGGAAATTAACGTTGTCAGAACGCTGACTGGAGGATTTGCCTCCGGGGGGAGCAGGGAGGCTGCTCTCAGTGCTGTGTGCCCTGAAGGGTTAACTCCAGGGAGTTCTCGAAATTTCCCCGACTTTACCTGTCTTCCCAGATCCACCGCTCCCCCTCTCTCCGGCCTCCTCAGCTCCCCACCCCCCCAGCGCCTTTCTTCTTTGGGCTCTGGGTTTACGGGGGCTGCAGCTGGTAGACTTGGCAAGCTCGCCTCATTAAGAGCGCTCTTTGAAAACGGACTGTGTTTGAGCATTTCCCTAATGAGGACAGGACGGGGTTAAAAAGTGACCATTTCATGGTTGACTTGAACCTGCCTACTTTTCTTGATGTGTCGTTGTGAAATGCTTGATGTGGATAACTCCCACTTGGTGAAGGAAAAAGTCACTGGTTCCTTCAGGTCCGCTGGGGGGGACAGCGGGGGGGGGGGCGTGGGCAGAAGCGGGAGAGAGCGAGAGAAAGGAGAAAGTTGGGGAAGAAAACCGAAAGAGAAGAAGAGAAGAAGAGGGAAGGAGAATCAGGGAGCCCCGCCAGACCCCAACAGCACAGTTGGGAACAGGGGCGGCCCCGCCCTGGGGCTGGGGCAGTCGAGTCCCCTTCGTGGCCCCAACCGCCCCCGGCAGCCCCCAGCTAGGTAGACGCGGAGCCCCTGGCACTCACTTTTCCTCTCTCCATTGTCTGGACAGCCTTTGCTTCCACCTCTTCCCCACCCACCCCTTGCCGAAAACCGGAATTTGGGGGGCGGGGAGTGTGTGTGTGTGTGTGTGTGTGTGTGTGTGTGTGTGTGTACGCGCACGCGCCCGCGGGCGCGTACAGAAAGGGTGCAAGGCAAATCGCCTTCCTCCAAATACCCAAAATCAAGTTCATTCACTCGGGACCCCGCGGTTAGCCGCCGGGGTGGGGGTGGGGCCCTCCGCGCGGGAGCGAGGCCGGCGCGGCCGCCTCTGCAGGGCTGTAGCGGCACACGCACCCCGCTCGCGCGCGCGCCCGCCCGCCCCGCAGCTTCGGGCGCGCCGCCGCCCCGCCCTGCCTGCACCCCGGCGGGGAGGGAGCCGCTTTCCGCCGGCGCCCCGGGCCCCGGGGGGTGGGGATTGGGAGCGAGCCAGCGGGGCTGCAGGAGGAGGAGAGCGGAGCGAGCCGCGGGAGGAGGAGGAGGAGAAGGAGAAGGAGGAGGGAGCAGGAGGCGGCGGCGGCAGCTCGGCCCGATCCTCCCGCTCCGAGCGAGGCCACGTGCACGGGGCACCCCCGGGAGCGCGGCAAACCGCGGCGAAGCGCGGCGCGCCGCTTCTGCCGAGCTGCCCCGGGGCGCGGGTTCGCGCTGGGGAGACCCCGGAGGACCCCGCCCCCCGCCCCTCGTCCGTGCCGGCGCTCCCCAACTACTTGAGCCGAAGTTCGCTCAGGCCCCCGCCTCCTCGGCCTGCCCCTCCTCCCTTCAGCCGGCGGGCTTGGCGGACCGCGCCCGCCCCGGGTGCGAGAGTCGGCGCCCCAGCCTGGGCCCCGGGGCTGCCTGGGTGTGAGGGAATTTTCCATTCGTTTCTTCCTTGGGCCCAGACCGGCTCAGTGCTTCTCCCACTCGGATGTTCCCGCGGCTTAAAGAGTCCGCAGCGAGCACAGAAATACCTCTTCTAGGGCGGGTTTTCGGGTGTGTGTATGTGTGTGTGGTGGTGTGGGGAGAGTGCGGCACTTGCCCAAAGGGCGGAAAGGAGATCTAGTTTGGAAAAAAAAAAAAAAAAAGTCATGGTTCTGTTGCACCGAAATGAGACCTTTAACAAATGAGAGGGAGAGAGAGAGAGAAGAGAAAGAGAGAAGGAGGAGGAGGAAGGTGGGGGGCGGGGGGTGTGGAGAGGCTGGTGCAAAAGGAATGCGCGTTTGCAGGAGGAGGAGTAAAGCGATGATTGTGTAATTAAATAATAAAACAATCCTTAAGTCTGATTTGGAGAGAGCTCGAGCGGGGTCCAGAGGGTGGAACCGGTGAAAATTTCAACTTCCAAGTTTTGCAACGAAAGAAAGCGAGAGAGGGAGGGGAAAAAAGAGCCCAGAGCAGAAAAGAGGAGTTTGGAGCCGAGCGGGAGAGCGGGATTTATCGTTTGGGATTTTTCAGGAGCTCGTTCCGATCCCCCTGGGCTCTGGGCAGCGGCGGCGGCAGCAGCAGCCTCCTCGCTCGGCCGGGTCAGACGCGGGGCGAGGCGGGCGGCCGGGCGGGCGGCCGGGCGTGGAAGAGCCGGCGCGGGCGGCGGCGGCTGCAGCCGGGGGCCGTGCCGCCAGCCTTTTCCGCCCGGGAGACCTGCGCCCGAGCCCCCTCCCTCACCCCAGCCTCTCCCTTCTCCCCCACCCACCCCGCCCCCACCCGGCCCTCTCCCGCGCGCGCCCCGCCACCCGCGCGCACTCGCTCACGCTCCCCCTCGCGCACACACATGGTCGGCTCGCGGCAAAGTTTCGCCTGCGATCGCCACTCCGGAATCCTGCCGCAGTGCTCGGGGCTGTAACCTTGAACTTTCCCAGCGCGGTGACACATTCTCCTCGCTCTCCCTCCCGCGCTCTCTCCTGCGCCCCCCTCCCCGCCTTTTTTAAAAAAGCATTTCACCACCAACCACCACCCCAATCCAACCCACGCCGAACCTTCGCGCACCCCTTAGCCCCCACCACCACCACCAACAACAACTGCAAAACAGAAAATAAATCCCCAAACCCAGGCGAAAAGCAGCCAACACCGGCGGCGGCGGCGGCGGCCTCGGCGAGCAGGGCCAGCGCGCTCGGACTGCAAGAGGGTTAAAAGTGTAGATTGGATTTCACCCCGGGAAATCTAGCACGCCGAGTGAACTTGAATCTTTGGCTATTTAAGGAGGACTGGGTTTGTTGTGAAGTTGCGGTGATCCAGCGCAGAGCCCCGTCCTGATTGAACGCATCGCGGGGCTCAGATGACTGTAAAATGAATAGATGAAATTCTTGCTTCTCGAAGATTTTCTTGGGCATCTCCGGGAAAGTGCGTTTTAAGGCGAAGTCATGATGTATTCTCCCATCTGTCTCACTCAGGTACATGTCTCGGTCGCTCTCTCGAGCTTTCTCTCTAGTCCGAAATGCCTTTGTTTTGTTTTGTTTCGTCTGCGGACAATTAACGGCTTTAGTTAACCTCCGTACATCCCTGTCCTTCGCAGAAGTGGCCTTGAGTTTGCGGCGGGATTTGCGGGGCGGCGTGGGAGCCGGCGCGCGGCCGCTCGCCCGAGGCCACTCCGCGCGCCCGGCCCCGCGTCCTGGGCTCGCGGAGCGGGCGCCCGCGCGCTGCCAGGGCGGCTGGGCCGGGCGAGGCCGCCGGGGGTGGGCAGGGCCCCGGCCCGGGAGCGCTAGCCCCTGCGCGGCCCCCTGAATGCCTGCTGCTGTGCGGCGCCCCTGCCCAGGGTGCCCGTCGCCCCTGTCGGTCGCTGGAGCGCTGAGACCGACTCGGGCTTTAGAGGAGCTTTACGGGGGGACAGAGCCCTTATAAACAACCAGTGAACTTGGGCGAGGGGACTGTAGCACGAGTCCTTGTGGGCGCCTCTGGACTCTGCTGCAGGCAGTGGGCGGGCGACGAAGCGAGTCGGAGGTTGTGGTCCGGAGACCCATTCCTTTGCTTAATTTGGGGATCTGAAACTCTGGTCCATCGTGATCCGCACTTTGAGGTTTCCAGTGACCACACCACAAAGGCAGTCTTTACGTTGACACGAGTTAGTTGGTCGTGGGGAAAGTTAAGGACTTTAGAACATGTTCATTTTGTGGAGACCTGTTCATTTGATACTTGGGCGTAGCTCGGAAGGCAGAAAGTAATGCTGGAAACGTAAGGTCATTTTTTAAAAAATTCACTTTGAAAATTGTCCTAAGACTTTAGGAACAACGTTATGAAATAAAGCACTGGCTTGATGCATTTTTAAGAACACAATTTATATAATTTTAAGCCAGACGGTCAAATGGAAAAGTGGTGAGACCGAACGGACTTACCTGGGGGCGGTTTTCATCGCTGCCCAGCTAACTAACCAACTGGCGAACTAACTAAATATCTTAGCCCAGAGTTGTTATTTGAAGCATTATTTTAAACCGCCAAAGGTGTGGGGCTGTTGACTTCAGCTTTGAGGAGGAAATGTCACCATTGGTAACTGATAACCATTTTCTTGGACATTGCCATAGAAAACTACACAGTTAAAGAAGTGTCGCCAGGTCTTGGTTGTGTTACAATTTTTAAAAAATCCAATATCACGATGATACATTTTTATAATGGACAAATGATTAAGATTTCAATTGTATGACAATTAGAAGCCATTGTGATTGGAAAGGACCGAGGCATTCATAAATTGTGAATGAAGATGAAAACAATGATAAGGCTTATTCAGTGATTGGATACAGTCCTGTAGCTTTTTGGCTGACACATTTTTTATTGTTTATATTTTGTTTGGCATCTGAGTATGATTAACTTAGATATGGCTATTTTCAGCAAGTAACGTGCACTTTAATTTAACAAAACTGGAAAAATGAGTTGCTGAGTTATTTGTATTTTAAAAGCTACAAATAATGGACAATAAATATGACGATGAAACTGTTTCAGGTATAACGAATTGCCTTTAGTTGTAAAAGTTACCTTTCATATTACCTATGAGCAGGATATTTTTTTCTTTCTGGTAAACCATGTTCATTTGGTATTATCTCTACATTATTGAAGCCTAGTTCAAATAAAACAAATTGAGGTAAGCTTTTTCGCTTACAAAGTACTGCATCACTTATTCTCACCTGCAAGGGATTGCTTTTCTATATTAATTTATATTTCTAGCATCAGCTGCTCAGAAACCTTGCTAGCGATTACACTGCATTTTTTAATTTCCTCTAAATATGCACTGTAAAGTCACTAGCTTTATCTTAATTTCTGTAAGTTGGAAGTAACATGGCAGCGTCGTGACATATGGAATATTAGGAGCATATACAGCATAATCTCAGCTATCACATTAGTATTCAAGAACACATACTTACCAACACTAATTCATGATGACTAACATTCTCTCTTGTTTTAATAATGTAAATCTAGGTTGACGTATTAAAACTGTTTTGGGGGATTTCAGGCCTATACTTCAGAAGGAATTGTAGCTTTCCAATTCTCAGTATCTCTATGACTTTATAGGTAATGTAAGGTGTTGCAAAAAGTAAGAGTACATTAATAGTGTTCCTTTTATATCAGACCAGTAGGTTAGCTTTGTGTTGTAAGAGTCTATTAGCTACAGCAAAATGTTTTTTAGGATGCGTAAATACAGAATAGAGAAACATTCTTAATTGGTTGAAAACTTTACAAAGTGTCTCAGCTGTTGCAATAAAGTATCTAGGTTTTAGAAAGAATTTTAATTCAAAAGGAGCTACAGTTAAAATTGTTGATATTTAGCAAAATGTTATATAAAAGTGTCAGTATATGCTTATAAATCAGTATTTATACTTCAGTACAAATCAGATATAGAAGGAAAACTAAGAACCTTCATATATGATTTAATATTTTGCTTTTTCTAAAAATAATTTAAACCCTTAATAAAACTTTCACTTGGCATGACTGCGTTGAATTATTAAAATTTCAAGTTCTTCATGGAACATATTTTAAATGGTTTATTGTTATATACCCGTGCCTCAAGAATATCTAGTATTTACTCTTCCACCTCTTTATTGCTCTAATTTTCCATCCCTTTCATGGAAACCATTGTTTCTGTAAAGAAAAATAAATATTCTTGGTGGAATTAGGATTGTTTACTTTTACATTTGATATTTGTAACTTGGTTATTTATTTTATGAATTTAGTTCAGCTAAAGGAAGTTTTAAAAGAGAAATGTCAATGAATTTTAATAAAAATTCTAAAAGGGTGAGGTGGCATATTACCTTAGTGTAGAGCCATTATATGCTTAGCTTAAAAATAAAACCAACTTTCATAATGGTTTAAAGTGTTATTGTGATAACCTATTAATTAGGACATTTGAATACCTTAATCACTTCTTTTTTTTGGATGAAGACAGTTACTATGCTTCATATGCATGTCACTCAAAATTACTAAAAATGTATAGCAACTCAGTGTTAGAAAACAGTCACACTTGGGAGATGACATTTTAGGCATGTTAATACAGAAGTGTATGTGACTTATAACAAACCTCTACTTATCATTTTTTTGGAGGTTATGTCTCCTTGTCAAGTGTTTCACTTGAAAGGAATCCACAGAATAGTAAAACCCTGAAACATTTTTATAAGGCAACTTTGTGGACTGAGAAAGTTTGCTGTTTCTATTTGTCAGTAAGAAAAAACACTATATTTTAAAACATTATTTGGCAGCATTGGCAACAAACTCAAGGCAACCTTGAAAAAAAACCCCACATTGTTTTGTGTGCATTTGCTAACAAATTCCAAATTCAGTTCTCAAATTTGCATTTTGCTTGTTTAAAATAATTTATTAAAATTTTGGGATTTATTACATGACAGATGATTTGAAACTCAAACAAATTTAATCAAAAGTATGTTTGATGTCTTTATAAGAAAATGAAATGTCACTGAACATAGTACTTAAGGATGTAAGCACTTGAGAGTTACCGCACCGCTTAATATCTGTTGCAATAATACAGCATTTTTAAAAGCGTGGCAAGGGTAAAATGAATGAGACAAAGCTCCCCACCCACCCCCATGTATTCTTTACATTCTCAACTCCTTAGCTGATGAGTATGTATGTGTGTTTTTTAATCATATCAATAAATCGTAGTAAACGTCAGATTGTAGGAAGTGAGTTCCCAAAGCATGTTTAAGTCCACACTTCCTTAAACGGGGCTTCCTTTGCATTATTTCTAAGGGGGATAAACAAAGTTTTTGTAGTTACAGTGAAGCTGAAAGCATGGCATCAGAAAGTATATGGAGATAGGGAGGTCTTATCATGGGCTGTGGTTGCTGTGAGCAGGGCTGCCTTCCCACACAAAGAACAGATTGTGGTTTAACTCTTTCCATGGCCTAGTTTAATGTGCTTGCATAGTAACCGAATTGTTCAAATCTCTGCTGGAAACTACTGATCGGTTTAATGATTTCCTCTATGGCATTTGGTTATGCCTCATGCTGTGATGTAATCATCTGCATTCTGTATTGTTATAAAATTTTGATTTATACTCATTCTGCCAGAGGAACGTTTTACAGCAATATGTTAAAACACTTGATAACTGCGTTATTGATTGGATGGGACATACACCTTTTCCGTGTGTGAAACGCATACCGCAAACACGCTGTAGTCTTTAGCACCGAAAACTCGAAATTCATCTTATAAATGGATTCAAACCCATAGGGCATTTTCTTTGGCCACCTTCTTTGTTAGAGTGTCATTAGGTGTACTTTCTTCATCTTTACCCTCATGGCATTCATCAGACTGCTGGTTAGATAGAATTTATTCCACACAATTCAGGGTGACCAGCCCTAGTGTGTCAATTCTAAGTTGGGATAGGATAAGTTAGAGAAAGTTATTTTCCTGGTTGGGCTGACGGTGCATTCAGTGTGTGCAGAAAAGTGGCCACGGTGGGAAGTTCTTATTTGCTTCGGATCTTGGTTTATTACACGCGTACAGTATGCCTGCACAGGATGTTAGCTCTTTCTCTGAGCAGTAATAGGCCTAAGCTTATGAGACAAGTTTTACCTATGGCAGGAAGTAATGAAACACAAACTGCTTTGGGAAGTAACTTGAAATATCTGTAGGTGAAGATGACCTGCCATTGCTCACTGCCTCCCTCCCTTAAAAAAAGGCTTAGATGGAACAGGCAGGAAAAATGCAGGAGCTAAGGTAAAACCACTTCATTCAAGAGACAGGATACTGTAGAGTTGATACACGTGCAGACTCACAAGCCATGCATACATGCACCCACTCTCCAGCCGGAGAATTCACATGCGTAGCAAATGAATTGTATTGATTCCACAAAAGCAGTAAGTGACCAGCGGTGCACTCCTGGTGTCACCCTGCCACCGCATGCAGAGACACAAAGCATGTAAAGTTGGTGCCAAGTTGCCATTTTTCATTGTTCACCTCAGATTGATTTTTGTTTAGAAGAATTGCCATACTCATGTGATCGGTTAACAAATTAACTGACTCTGTGGGGCTTCAGATTCTATAGGAAAGCTGCCGGAAGAACATTCATATAATTTTTGTTTTCAACTTTGGAAACTTTTATTGAAAAACGAAAAGAGTGTGTCTGTGAGAGAATAGGAGAGTGTGAGAGTGAGTGAGTGTGTGTGTGTGTGTGTGTCTGTGTGTGTATGGCGTGCGTGCGTGTGTCTTGGAGGCGAGTGCTGGTGGTGGAAGGAGAGAATTCACTGTTCAAAGTATGGAAACCTTCTGTTCAGGACACTGATACGACAAGCTGTGTCCTTTGCCCACTTTCCCTTACTGTATACCGGTTTCTCTAGTTACCACTCTTGGAATGGTGCTGTTTCAGTGTTGGAATGTTGGACGTTTGATAAGAAAATGGATCAAGTTTAATGGCGCATGCTCTTTGTGCCACCAGCAGCCTCTTGCTGAGAGCATGCTCCAAAAGCGGGAACTGTGTGGCATTACACTGAGCATCTATATGCTTTGTGTTTCTGTGCCACAGAGAAGAGAAATGAACTGTGGCATCGCTCCTGCCTTCTGAACAGCTCTGCTCCGATTAAAAAAAAAAAATCTCACTGTGTTCTTTGTAAAATGGTACTGCTTAGTGTTAGTTGGTCAATCAAATATTTAAATATTAAATTAGGTGCCAAGCACCTTGGTTATTTATGTTTTAAAGAATGTAGGATGCATGGTGGGAATGAGGGGGATGGGGCCAGAGTGGAAATACAAATATAAATCTTATTTTCTTTTTAGGAGGCAGAATCAACCTGTAAATTTTGGTGGAAAAGGGGCTGCTTGGCATACTTTATTTTCTTCTTCTCCTGCTATTTTGATAATTTTAAATAAGAAAAGAATGTGATTTTTATGCATAACTTTTTGTAATGAATTGGGAATGGACTGTAGTTTTATTTATTTATTTATTTTTTGAGCCTTTAAAACTAAGCTGACTGTGTCTGTCTTCTTTCTCCCCCCCTCCCTTCATCTTCCACAGGATGAATTTCACCCATTCATCGAGGCACTCCTTCCACATGTCCGTGCAATCGCCTATACTTGGTTCAACCTGCAGGCTCGGAAACGCAAGTACTTTAAAAAGCACGAGAAGCGAATGTCAAAGGATGAAGAAAGAGCAGTCAAAGATGAGCTTCTCAGCGAAAAGCCTGAAATCAAACAGAAGTGGGCATCCAGGCTCCTGGCCAAACTGCGCAAAGACATCCGCCAGGAGTATCGAGAGGACTTTGTGCTCACCGTGACTGGCAAGAAGCACCCGTGCTGTGTCTTATCCAATCCCGACCAGAAGGGTAAGATTAGGAGAATCGACTGCCTGCGACAGGCAGACAAAGTCTGGCGTCTGGATCTAGTCATGGTGATCCTGTTCAAAGGCATCCCCTTGGAAAGTACCGATGGAGAGCGGCTCATGAAATCCCCACATTGCACAAACCCAGCACTTTGTGTCCAGCCACATCATATCACAGTATCAGTTAAGGAGCTTGATTTGTTTTTGGCATACTACGTGCAGGAGCAAGGTAGGAGCAGATTGTTCTTTCTTCTAGTACGGCAAACACTGCCCACAAACCCCATATACGGAACAGCTGGCTTGGGTTAGATGGTCCTCGAGGCCCCTAGATCTCCTTCACCCCTTCTGGGTAGAATGGCCTTCCCTCTTCCGCTCCCATGTCCACTACCATGGGCCAGCCATGGACATAGGCATGGAGCTTTCATACCCGGATAGGCGTGGGTATTTTGGGAAAGACCACAAAGAGATGCGTTTTCAAATGTTTTTGAAATAATATACCTTTTCAAAGACACAGACTAGTCTGAAAAGTATAGTTTATTACAATTCACTTTTTGTCCTCGGCTGCATTCTTGTGTCTAGTCATTTCTCAATTTGAAAATGTAACTTTATTTATGAATAGTCAAACCGCTTTTTAATAATCTTTGTATTGGCCTCATAACTAACAAGGTAGATGAACTTTGCTCACGAATCTAGTCCTATTGCACCGAAAATAGAATTAACGTTTCCTATTACAAAATGCTTAAGATAGCCAATACCAGAAAGTGTATTTTACGTGGACCTAGATTTATTTAATTTGAATATATCTATCAACACCTCCTTTTGATTGTGTAATATTCTCCATAGATTAAATGGATTATAGTTCTTGTTTAAATAATTTATGGTATAATATTTTCCCAGCGTGACTTGGGAATACTTAATATCATTAGTTTACTTGAATGTGAATTCACAAAACTTACTGAGGAGAAAAGTTGCAGCTCTCCTTACAGAACAAAAACAGAAAGTGGACTGGTTACACTGGTTTAAAATAAATCTCAAAAAGAATGCAGAAACCACATACCATACCTATTAAAAAAATACCTGATAAAGACAGTGGTATAAATGTTGCCTGGTTGGGTCAAAAATGAGGGGATATTTTTGCTGAGTATTTTTTGAGTTCATGAAATATGTTTCTTTATTATTATTTTGTATTTTCCTTTAAATAAGTGAGGATTTCTTTTCTTCAAATAAATGTGTCAAGATATGGATTTCCATGTATTAGCAACATCATTTTAAAAAGCAGCATACCAAAAGCGGACTGAAGTTTGATCTGCCACAGATGGTGGGTCATTTCCTAACTTGGCCTGGTGGTAGGGAAATGGTCTGCAGATACTGAGGTGGCAGACGGGTTATCTGATATTCGTTATATAAATCTGGGATTCAGTAAATTGGTATGAACTTTATTATTATCCAAAAAAATAAAATACCAGAATTACTCTTTTGACTCAGAAATCTAGGTACTTGTTACGCGCTTGTCTTTATAATTCCTTGATATAGTGTTAGAGATATGCTTAAATGTCATTTAAAAATTTTTAGTTTGATTTTAAATAAGATGCTGGACATGATATATTTGAAACTATTACTTATTTTGTTGTTGTCGAGACATTGCATTTGCCATTACCATGCATTTAACAGTTGAAGTCCAAGTAATGATGGTTTAGAGAAAAATATATTTTTGCCCTGTGTGTCCTAAAGTAGAAGCTCATAAACACATGACACTTAATTTGATTGACAGCTGTCTAGGAGGTGACATCCTAAGGTGGGCTGTATATCTGTGCTGGATTGACTGTGAATGTGTTGTAAGCGTGTTGTGAAAGTCAAGGCTGGAAGTAAAGTTTTAAAAAGTGGGCCATGCAACTTTTTAGTGCAGGGAGGGAAGATTTGCAACCACTTCACTGCTACTTACATTTTAACTTGCTTGAAGGCTAGTCCTTGAGGTGTGCATGCATGTACATTCACTCCGGAGGCAGGCAGCCAAGTCTCTTGGTTGATGAACTGACAATAAAGAACATATCCTTTGGATTTGTGAAGATAGATTGAAGAAAGAAAAATGCATAAATGCCTTCTGCACTGCACCATTGGTCATGATAATCATGAAGTTTTAAGCAACTCTTGGAGACCATGTTTTCAGATAAAACATTGATTTTGTTGTTTTTTTTTTTGAATCTCTATCATAAAAAGCTTTCATTATTTTACCCTGTACATCTAATTTGTATCCTCTCCTACCTGCCAGCGCGTCATCTCTTCTTAACATCTGTTGGCTCTTTCTTTGAAAAAGTCACATCACGATGCTTTTGTGTTTTCCTTTCTTCAAAATTTATATCTTTTTTTTTTTTTTTGGTCAAATGTAGGTTAATTATGTTGTTTTGCAGTGCAATTGATTGAAGAAGGCATTTACAAAGACAAGTCTGTAGTCAATCAAAGTGCTGCCTATCTCCCATCATGACTCTTTATTTCTCCTCTAAGTACATGAAAACCCACTTAAGTCGGTTTTATAAATCAGGCAAAGAAGTATGAAGGAAAACATGTAGGAAAAATAAGAAAAGGGAACTGTAATGTTTACAACAGAATGAGCAACAAAATTACCTTTCCCCCCCTTTTTCTCCATCTCCGCACTTCTAAATGACTGGGAGGAAAACATGAGAAAGAACAGAGAGAATGCCAAAGATGGTTGCCACTGGTACCAGGATTGGCATCAGACCCTCTTTGTTTAGCTCAGGATGCCTGTGATTTGTTAGTTGGCATCCGCATTGCAGTGTGGAGTGATGTTACAATATATTGACAATTTCCAGATCTAGAAATGTCAATAGTCCTCTTGGTTATTTATACAAGATCACAAACTGCATCTCTTCTGGAGGAGGAAATAAAGACCAACATATAATAAAGTTCCATTGTTGGCCAACTTCCTATGCTTTTCTTTTTCCCTCTTTCTCTTTTGGTTCAACCCACACTTTTTTTTTTTTTTCTTCATGCCCAGCAGCCTCATCTTTTTTTGAAATGTGGAAAGAGTTACTAGAGCTTTGACACAAGCTCTAGTACTACATCTGCATCTGATATGGTTTTGGGAAAAATTTATGCATTTTGAATCACTTTTGATATATAGTTCATTAGACCTTTGCATCACATGGCCACAAAGGCAGTATTTTCTTTAAAGCTAAATCTCTTTGTTATTCAGCTTCTTCGATGCATATAGCCCGACTGACCGCAATTTAGTCCATTTTTCTATTTCTCTACAATTAGTAAAAGGTCATGTTCAATACAGTCATTTATAAAATTATATAAGCCCCCCACTTTACCTCAAATATACACATCATGTGGGAGTAACTGCGTTTAAATCCATAAAATCATTTGACGTTATTGATTCAGAGGGCTGCGCTTCGGCTGTTCCGTTGCTACAAGAACCGCCATTTTGTTTGTGAAGTGCCAGGCGAGGGGGAAAAAAAAGGCAGACACTGTGCTTGATGCCAATAATGGTTGCCAGTGGCACCGAGGTTGGCATCAGACCCTCTTTGTCTAGTTGCTGAATGCCTTTGATTCGTTGGTTGGCATCCGCATTGCAGTGGGCACACTGGAAAGTTTTTGACAATCCCTGAATGAAAGCTGCTTGCTTGTTTGCTGCAGCAAACCTTAGCTAATATAAAACCCTTCCTTTTTATTTTTTAGGTTGTTGTTTTTTGTTTTTTTGTTTTTTGTTTTTTAAGGCTGTGATAGATTAGAGGAAAAAACAGCTCTAAAGTGGCCTCCATTTTCCCAATGATGTTAAAGATGTCCAATGATTCTTGGGCAGGTGGTACCTATTCCCCATATTGTCTTTGTTATTGCATTCATGAAAGCAAAGCAAAACAAAACAAAACAAAAACCAGGCAAACCCTGCACAGGACACCTTTCTGGGACATAAGTGTGCTGTAGGATGCAGGGTGTGCGTTGAGGGTGTGGAAGACTAGCTGAATGTAGTGATGTGTAATGCATTCATTATGACTGACTCTTGCTTTCAGTCACATCACTGCTTATTTATGTAATCTGTAGTTCCCTCAGTTTCCAGCTATCCAAATTTTATAGTAACATGTTGAGAGGATTTAACTTTTCTTTCTAGTGACTAACGTGGAACAGTGTAAATGTTAAAAAAGAAAATAAGCAAAGCTTTATGAGGAAACCTATGTGTTAAGGTCTGATACAAATCCTCCGTTCCTGAATTTCTCAATTCTGCATCAAAATGTTGCCAGATTCTCAGAGCACACAGTTCTGCACACCAGGAAAACCAACCAAAAGGCTAAAATAATTTTGGTTGACATTTCCTAGATAGTGAGCATTAATATTGCTTTCCGGTTAACCACCATTATCTCATTAATTAATAAGAAGGATTAGCAGTTCTACCCCAAAGGGCTGCAGAGAAGGAAGTCTGGCCTATGGGAGGCCTTGAGTCCAGGCTGTGTCCTGTCTGAAAGGGAAACGGGGGTGGGGGGTGGGGTGGGGGGACTGGGCTTTCCCTGAGGCAGGGAAGGGTTTTGAAGAAGGAGGTCAAAACACACTAAGAAGTTTAAAGATCTCAAGAGATAGTAACTATTGTCCTGAATTTAACAGATCAGAGTTTAAGTCAGCCTAACTGATTTTTGGACGGTACTTTTGCTCCCCTATTAAACATGTTTCACATACTGAAGAGAGTCCAGGAACCTCTCATGGCTTATGGCTCTCATCAAGGAGGAGTTTCCTTTAGCCTTGGGGAACCCTTAAAGTCAGGATCCACTGCTGGATGGCAACTTTCGTTGTTTTATTGTTAAACATTATGATAATTAAAGTACATTTTAAAGTTGTGAAAAATGTGACTTGTTTACAGGGGAGGTTGTAATCATTGTTACTGTTTTTGAAATAGAATCCTTCCCGGTTGTCACATATCATTAGTGAGGAAGCAAATGCTAAGAATTATTTTCCTCCCTCAGTTACTGACTTTTAGAATCCTTTTGGGTAACCATTATTTCTTTATGAAAAGCTTATGTGGATAATTGTTTGCAAGTTGACAGCGTATTTTAACATTTTAATAAATTTCACTTCATTTGCAGGTATTTCCCATTATGGGGAAAACTAAGCTCTTGTAATTTGGTGAAATGAGGCTGCCCTCCAGAATGATCTGGTGTGCTTGAATTTGTGAAGGGCTCAGAGAGCATAAAGTTTGTGTGCATGTGGGATTTAGGGGGACACTGCTAAGTTTTCCCATCTAGCATCCTGTCCTTGACTGAACTCCTGAGCTCCAGGGCACATTGGTTTGCATTCTAGCTCACACACAAGTCACCAGATAAAGAGTGGCTCTTACTGGCATGTCTTACTCCGAGGCTTAATGAGACTTTTGTGGGAACATATATTATAAGGTGAGATACTTAGCCATTTTCTCATGGATAAGGGGCTAGAAGCTCACCCTCTGTGCCATGATATCTCTGCCATAAGAGAGAGCTCTGCCAGACAATTCAAGAGTTAAACTCGGAGGCCCCAGTTACCAGCTGGGGAAGCTTGGCATCTGTGTTCTGATATGGCAAACTAAGCTCTTGCATTGCTGTTAATATGATTTCACTTTTCAAAGGGAAAGGAGTTGGGGGGGGCAGCAGCTCATTTGTTACATCAATTATGATTTCAAATATTTAAAAAAATACAGTGACCCACTTTCTGGAGGCAGCAAAGGTTGGAAAAATATCCTACTGACAGCATTAGGCATCCCTCCCACCTTAGGCCCTCTCCAACCACCCCCCCCATACACAGCATTGCACATTTTATAATAAAAAATATTCACCTAGATATGGGTTGGATTTGCAAATTTGGTGCACTCTGCCTCTTGTGTGGTTAAATGACTCTATATGTAAAAGAATGGAGATGCTGTTCATTATTCAGGAATAATGGTAATTTGGGGGATCTGTGAATTGCAGTGACAGAGATGGTGGTTGGGTTTCCCAAGGGTTGACTCCTTGACAGATTCAGCGTGGGCCTTGGAGCTGGGCAGGGCCACTTAGGGAGGCTACATATAGCCACGGCCTAAGTTCTTTAAAGTTGCTGGTTTCCAAAGTGGAGCAGAGGGAGTGTTTCCACGCAGAGAGGTAATATAGAGTGGGTAGGATCTCTTATTACTTAGTTGTTTTTCCCTAACTGTGGAACTTAGGAGGGAATTGCCAAAAGGAAATTAAAGTTTTAATCCTCTGTTAAATTTTTCCTTTCAAATTTGGCATTACAGTTTGAAACAGTCCAAGATATCTGACTTCGTAAAGACTTTCTCCCCGTAAACGTTCATTATGCTTGATTGAACTGAAAAACTAGGCCAGTGGGCTTAAAAAAAAACTCTGCAAGGGCACTCTTTTGCCCTTCACATCTCTGCTGACCTGTTAGGATTTCAGCACCCTGAAGAGGGAGGGACCAACCCCATGTGAGGTTGAATCAGAATTCTCTGGAATTCTTAAAAGTTGAGTAAGTTTTCATTTCTGGCATCCCAGTGGCTTCTATGATAACTGACTTTAAAATCACAGGAATAATTACTGCTTTGTTGGGAGCTTAGGGTGACAGAGAGTGGAAATAGCATAGGAAAAACTTTCTGAGATGGGAGGTTGCTAACGATCTGAAATTCCGGGGACAAAGTGAAGGGTGATCCCTTGCTGTGAAGCTCGCTTTTTGGGTAGAAATTTCTCTTCAGCTTGGGAAAGAATAGCATTTTCTAGTTTGAAGTTGAAAGCAGAGCCCTGCAACACTCGAGGCGTTTTTGTTCTGTGCTAAGGCTGAGCAAGTGATTAGCCAACGTCATGTTCAAAGCAAAGTTTTCCAACTTTTTTCCCCTCCATCCTTGTGGAGGAGGAATAATTTTAGAAATCTCAAGGACTAGTGGTTATGCGATGGGAAGCTGGAGTGATTACAGCAGCGAGCCTCAGCGCCAAGCATAGCAAGAGGGGGGCTTCCTCTGAATCATGCGCGCTTTTCTGTGGCAGCGTGGTATGTCGTCTCATTTTAAAGAACATTCTTGGGTCCTTGAACTCTAATTATGTGATGTGGTTAATTTAACTGAATTCAGTTGTTAGGATTTGGCATAGGGAATAAATCATCAGACTGCAGAGAACTTGTGAAAACGAAGTGCGTGGAGTGAGGAGTGAGTCTGTGGGATTAGCTTGTATTAGACTGAACGGTACAGGATGTGAGGCTAATGGGACTTGAATGGCTGGGCTTTTGGTTGTTATATTATTCAGAAAATTGGAAGAAATGGCTAGCAATTAACCAATGAGGTGGAAAGACCTTGAAGCTGAATTGAAGGCCACACATTGAAAAAAAAATCCTCAAAATTTACATCAAGCAATATTCCAAGATAGGAATGCAAACTCTTCTTGTGCATAAATATATTGTTTATAATAAAACACTTAGAAACACATATTCTCTCTTTTATGATGATAGTTTAAACAGGACAGCATTGATGAATCACAGACAAATTAAAGAACTCTGAATAAGGACTATATAATTGAAAATATGGGGTGATGGATGAAGTAATTTTACTAGCTGAGAGTTGCCCGGAGGTTGTATATTTTCAGAATCCCGTTTTAAGGCAGTTCAGAGCATGTAGTAAGTTATGGATGAAGCACAAATCATTTGAAAATGGGATTTGTTTAAACAAGTGCAAAAAAGAAAGTAAGAATTGCCCTTGAAAAAAATTCTTTATTCTAAGTATGTGCAGTTTAAAATATTTGGTTAGCTTTAACTCTGTTTCTCAAAATAGAACATTTAGTAAAGAGTATTTCAACTGAATTTTAAAATACACATGTCTCCCCCAAAACTACACAAAAGCATTTAACAAGCATCGGTTAATATTCAGTGACACTCATATATATTCTGATACTGAGTGAAGCTGAAGATTTCTTTAAAAACTTGATTTTTCAAAACTCACATTGAAAAAAAATCCATGGAAAAATGTATCACTGTTAACAGGGAATGGCAGAGTTCAGGACAAAAATCTAATCATGAGCACAGATGTTAAGAAAGTTATTTGAAATGGGGTGTATTCTGTAATTCATGTGAATAGGGGATTACATTTATGCCTATGTTAATAACACGAGTATGTCAATATGAAGCCTATACCCCTCTATTAGTGAAATCTAAAGTGTGAAAAATGTTCCTGCTTAGGACAACTTGTATTTTATTATTCTGACATCTGCAGTTTCTGGATGGATTACCTTAAATTTGCTATGCTATGTTAAAAGCCTTGTTTTATGAGGTCGGTCTCAGCTTCTGGCCTTGGTGTCAGGAACCCTGCTACGTGATGCAACTTGCCTTGTTAGGTTTAATTGACCAAAGCTGATGTGTTAAAACAATTCATTTGTGCTGTAACTTATGCCCTGGCTAAGTTGCTACCTGAATCCTTTGACCTTGACTTGTCTGGGTCACGAAATGGCTGCAAGCTGTTTGACCTTTCTATTGTGCTGTAATGTCACTGTTTCCTCTTATTCTTTTATGGTAATAGCTGACAAAAAGCCCCAGCCCTGACTTTACACCCCAGTGGATTTAAGGCGTCCCTCTGCAGTAGCTACGTCTTCTGTTTGACATGGTCTGGCTGTAGAAGTGACTTTCTTTTGTTTGCTGACAGTGATGGGGACAAATTTGCAGCCCTCCTTGCTACCAGAGGTGGGGGATAGTATTCTGGTATTTGGAGGGATTTGAATTCCTTCTGCTTAGATTTTCAGTTTCCGTGTTTTATGATGATGCATATCACGATTTCCTTTTCCCCACTCTTCTGAGGTCAACTTTGCAGCTTTTCATATTTATGATTTCCTTAATAATTGCTTTTCAACATTTTCAGCTGTTACAATAAAAATATTCTATTGTCATTACATAGGGTAAAAGTGATAAATTGAGTTATGCTTTTGGTTACCGATATATAAGTCCTAAAACAACGGACATTTAAACTTCACCCTATAAATCTTTGCCCAGTATTGGAAAAAGCCTTATACCAACCGTGTAGGACAAGACAGAATTTTTAAAAAATCAGAGTCATGTCGTAACTTTATGTATCCCACCTTACAACTCAGTTTATAGTTTTAGGGGAAGCCTATTCTTTGTGACTTAAATAGCTAAGTCTCCCAATACATAGTAGCGAACCCTTAGTAGATTTGAAGTTTTTATTTCTGTGGGGACTTTTGCCAGCATGTGAAATTAAATATTTATTTTAATGAATATAAAAATTGTTTTTCTATTCTTTATGAGGACCCATATGCAAAAATGGAGTTTTACCTCTGTTCTCTTCTGAAGCAGTGAAATAATTTTATTTTTAAAATACTGGAAATGCCTTCTAAAATGTTAAAACAGATATTTTTATCCTACCAAATTTTTCTTTGCCAAATATGACATTGTAGTTCATGATTTTTCCTATATTTGCCAGATTAAATATTTAAAATCCAAGCTGTTACATTTTATTTTTAAATTATTAGAGGAAAAAAAGGAAGTTTAAGTTAGAATGTGCATTTCCTTACTTGTGTGCCGCATACTGTTTATACATGTGTGTGGATACACTGACAGATGAGAGACAATGTGGCACAGGCACTAGAACCTTGGGAAAAAAAGCCCTAGATTTTTCTATTCCCATTTAAAAAAATAATCTGAAATGGCAGGTGAGAGGATTTTACTTTTTCTTTTCTTTTCTTTCAATTTTTTTTGGGGGGGTGGCAGTTGTTTTAAACTATTTCCCCCCCCCCCCGGGGGAATGTTCACAAGGTTAAGGAATTTAAATGCTTCTCAGCATTAATTGTGTTGATAATCCAGCATCCCAGAGGTTCGAGGAAGAAGGGTGAATGAAATACACTGAATCTGATTTTACTCAGGAGCCTTAGTTTCTCTCTGTTCTATAAAAACCAGTCTAGACTCAAAGACACATCTCTCTTGACTTTTTGTTCCCTCGTTGGCTTCCTCAGTGGTAGAGCCAACGTAGTTAGTTGGGTTTGAATGTGGTTAGGGGGGCTAATGGGTCAGATGCAGTGGGACCGTGGTTGGAAAACAGTGAGCAAGCAGCCCCTGAGGATTTCAAAAGTGTCTGTGACTTCTTGAAGTCAGCCTCAGTTCCTCCATTGAAAGAACTTACAATGGATCTCAGCTGTTGAGTTAAAGAGGTTAAGTTCCGGGGCCATGGATGCTGGTGTGCTTGTGTGCGTGCGCGCGCACTCTAGAGATTTGAAGAGGAAAAGTGAAGCTGGAAAAGAAGAGAGAGGTAGGGCTTAGATCTTGCAGGAATTACTTAAGAAGAATAATTCCTAGATAGATTGGAGAGCAAATACAATGCGGTTTAAAATATTCTGTCATCCTTTGAATTTGGAATTGCTTTTGGAGTTGAGCACATCTCCCTTCTTCCTGCCGTTTTAGATTTTTCCAGCATTGAAAATTAAGTGCATATATCTGACATTTAGGGTCTACTCTTGGTTCTACCCTCTCTCAGCTTTGTGAACTTGGTCAAGCCCAATAAGCTCCACGTGCTTTGGTTTTCTGTTTTGTAAAATGAGGATCAAAATGTCTACTTCACAGGACTGTTTTGGGATTAGATGAAATAATTCATGTAAGCAAAAGCAATAGTATTAACAACAGCCATTATTACTCTATGTAAAGGAACATAGGATAATAGATGCTTGCAGAGAAACTAGGCTGATGTTGGAGAGAAGAGGTGATTGGGTGTTGAAGCAAAAGGTCATAATTAGTTTTTACATTATCAGGTGATAAGACATTCCCAAGAGAAAATGAAAGTCTCTGATCACAGTAATGTTTGTAGATATTTGTTAGTAAAACCTCTGAATGTAGGCGTATGAAGTATGAAGTTAGCTAGTTGTATATAGTTTTAAAATCTATTTAAGTTAGGATTACTGTACAGTTTTAGCGATCCTTTATATCAGATTTACCAGAAAAGTAACTTCTTGATCAAACTAGGAATATTTCAAAGAAAGGAGTAAAATAATTTTATTAGCAGATCTCTGAATAAATAACTCAATTTTGGTATCAAATGAAGGGTGTCCTAGCAAGACTTGTAATTCACTGCATTCCAGTAGAAGCAGAAGACTTTTGTTTACCAAAAAACTAAATTGCCAACATTTGGGAGAACTACACTTAAGTTTTAAATTTAGTTGGACAGAAGTGATGATATGTGGCTAGACTGGATTGTTCTTGACGAAGAGCATGCTGCTGGTTTTTAGACTCTAAGTCTGAAAGTGTGTTATTCAAAAATGACCCCTAGTTGGGTCAAAACTCAAAATGTTTAATTAGTTACATGAATTGTTTTGACTTTATTACCATTTAGCTCCTTCTCCTTTAAGTCAGTCTTCCCCATTTATCCTTTTTATGGTGTTAAGCAAATTAATTAAATGATCTCTAGAGGGGAAAAAGTTCTTATTTCTTTCTTAAGGTGATTTCAGTTTTACTAAGAACAACTGGGAGCCAAATGGGAGGGGGTTAAAACAATTCCCTTCTTTTCAAGCTAGATTTGGAATTAGTGTTTGACTTTAGTGGCTCTGGGTGGCTGCATACTTGTGGTCACAAAGCCACTTTTGTGGGCCAGGTATGTGGGGAGCTAGACATGGCACTTGTCCATGGCCAATGGGTTGCTCCCCTCACTCTCTCTGCACAGCAGGTTTGGAAAGTGAATGGATTCACCCATATCCATGGTTTCTTCTAGAGAAGTGCCTTAAATCACATGTCACATTGGTGCCGTACAAAAAAAATAAAATCATACTCTTACGTGAAGCATTTTATAATAATACCTGGAGGTTCTAGCCAGGAGTTAATAGGAAAAGCTGTCTCACTGTTGGTTCATCAGTTAAAGGGTAACTGGGATGTGCAGCAAACAGTATCAGAACATTGATTAGCTTGTTTAGATTCTGGCACATACTTTTAAATAATCTCTGTCATGGGTTTTCTTTTTGAGAACATACCTTGTATTTAGTTGCTCTTCTTCTGTTCGTGGGATACACAAAAATAAAACATCATGTATTTTAGTACATGAAGCAAATTATATTCAAAATTTTTTAACATATGTAAAATGGATTATTGTTGATGGCAGAAGGATTTGGCATTTTATCTTTCTAATACCTTGGAAAAGCTTTATTTGCACTTATGATTTAAAGTCGGTATCGACCTAAAATAGCAATGCATATATGGTTCGTGGCTCTTAAATACTGGTTGCCTTTCATAGCCTCTTGGAGATGCTAACGTATTTCTTTAAATTTCCTGATGGTAAAGTATTAATATTTTTGGATAAGACTTAGAGTTATCATGTAACAATATCTGTTCTATTTACAGTCTCCAAATAAGGGAAAAGCTGCTTATAGTAATATGAGGATCACTGGTCTTACAATAATTAAATAGACTTGTTATACTACATTAATCCCTTTTGGAACATTTGGAATGACTTCTTAGTACTAACAAACATAGCATTAGGGCCTAAAGTTAATCTGCTTTTGGTATCCAACATTTTATAATATAAAACATGTGTATAGAGAAACATATTTCGGGTTTAAGATGAGTTCATGGGAGGACAAAATGAAATTATATTGGAGTATGATTCCAAGTACTGATAAAATACGGAATTCATTTACAATCAGCGTAGGTAGACAAATTGTTTTTGCTGAGTTTTTGTGTTTTGGTGAATATGATGTTTGGGCTCTCAGAATTACTTTCCCCCTGAGATCCAAGTTTTGTACATGATCTACCAGATATACGTGGCATGAAATGGGAATATTTCCATCCAGTATCCAGGAGGTTGCATTAACAGCTTGTGAGCTGGTGTTTCTTGGTTGCCTGCATTGATATGGTTATTTCTCAATCCCAGAGAAAATGAAGTGGACTCAATTTTCAAGCCTGGTCCAGTCTTATTCTGTGTTTTGTAGAAATGGTTTAAGTTAGTGGCAGACTCTGCATTCCCACAGCACTATTCCAGATTTGCTGAAGGGACTTCTGAGATAGGGTTATGTGGACATCTTCTGTTGTGGAAGCTCCATGAGGCATAATTTCCTCAGCAGTGTGGGCTATTTTATTGTTGAGTTTTTCACACCTGTGATGTGAAGTTAGCCTTGGGTGTTCCGGTTCCAAGGGAGATATTTGGGGAAGGATCAAGGGTTAGTTCACTTCTCGGACAGATTGTGTGCATCTGCACAGAGAAGTATGGAAGTGCAGAGAGTATCGAGTGGTTTGCAGCCATTTTAGACCATGTGCCTGGGACCAGCTAACACATTGTCGGGGAAAAACATGATGTAGCAACAATATTAGATCATGCAAATGAGACTACTGAATAGTAATAGTTATGGGCAATATTTTGGAAAACACTGATTAGTGACAGTTTTATTACAGCAAATGTATGTATCAAGTCCCCAGATTTCATTGTAATGCACTGAAAACAGATGTCAAAGTGTCCCAAACAGAATTTCATGGTTAATCTACATATTGCATGGAAAGTACAAACAAACCATTTAGAATTCTGTTATTTAATCCTTTTAGAAGGAATGAAAATATACAATTTAGATTTAGTCCATTCTTTCTTTTAATTTCAGTTTTTGTTTTCTAGGGGCTGATGATAAGTTATTTTTTGTTGTTGTTTGCTATTTTCTTAAGATGCATATGGGAGAAGACATTTCTGCATAAGGACATGGTTTTACTTAATGTACTTTGAACTGTAAGTTTCTGAACATAAGGTCTTTGCGTTAAAAAAAAAAGAAAAGAAAAATTAGGCTCTAAATTATTTAGTGACCTAGTAATGGAATTACTTCCTTCTTTTCCTTTGTTTACTGATGTAGAGTTCCATTCTATGCCACATAGTGATGGAAGCAGCATGCTGAAGAGGAAGAGAAGGCAAATGGTAGCCCTACTGCATGCAAGTCCCCTGGAGACTTTGAGCCTCTCAGGGCCTCTGTTTCTCTCTCTGTCAAGGGAAGGTATTGGCTAGAGGACTTCCACTGTCCCTCTTAGCTCTGGCATCTTAGGAATTTGGCTTCTGGTTACCTTGGCAAGAGGGACTATCCCCTCCATGTTAAGCAATATTTAATAAAGTTTAGCATACTCTTGTTAAATTTGGGAATTTTAATACATTTTATTTATTAAAAAGAAGTAGAAATTGTGTAACTTGCCAGTTGGGTAACACTTTCATGTTGCTCAATTCAAAGTCCAATAGATCATTTGGTTCGATCTAGATAAAAAGCTTGCTTTTTTAAAGAAAGAGGTCTTTAACTCATAGAAGCTTAGAGCTGTGAGAATCTCTAGAGACCTTCTTACTTTCCAGCTGTGTGTACTGAGTCTAAGAGAGGCCCAAAGCCACTTCGGTGGTTTGTGTTAGTTTTACTGCTACAAAGACATAAATAAGCATAAATAATAAATAGAGTATTATTTTGTGGACATAGCAACCTTTTTTTTTTTTTAAGGAACATAGAGGGAAATCATGATTATAAATCTTAATATATTATCATTTTGTAACTTATTGAAATCAGTTGATTCAAGAATCCAGTTTTTTCTCTCATACCTTTTCATAAGATATATTCTAGTGAAGTCGTTCTGCAGCTATGGTCTTCATGAGAATGACGGGCCTTTCTTTTTTTCAGTGCATGGAAAATAACTTCTTGGGTTATGGTCAACTAATAAGGATTGGATACTAGCTGGAAAACAGAGAGGATCCGTTAAAAATGCATTGCCAGATTTCCAGTCATATTGTAGGTCATGTTTGAAATTGCTTGTAAGAAAAACTGGTGTTTGGAAGTTAGATATTGGAAGAAGAAATAGGAGCTGGTAATGAGTTGGCTTAAGCTCTGCTTCCTGGATGTCTACAATTTTCAGATTAGCTTGATAATTGCTGTATCTCCATTTTCCTTTGTGTGGTATATGTCTCTCATTGTAGTTGAAAAAAATTGCTTTTTTTTTTCAAGTTTCAAACACCCATATACCTTGTTTTATTGAGGAGATATTTCTGAGGATTTTTTCTTAGTTTAATTTTTAGAAACCAAAACATATTAAATTCACAAGGGCAATTCAATTTCAAAAGGAAACTTTCAGTGAATCTTTTTGCTACGGTAAGAATTCTTTTTATAACATAAAAGATGTGTCTGTAAATTAAATTGTTTTATGAGTGTCCTGTAATGTGCTTATGTATATCAGGTCACCCCTGAAGATAGCAGAGATTAATAAATTAAAGCGGAGACACTAGCAGTATTAGAAAAAGTTTAATATCAGCTACTTTCAGGAATCAGTTTCTAGTTTGATATTTTATGGAGAAAGCTTGAAAGCATGTTTTAAAGGCACAGGTATAGATGGAAAAATAGATGAATAAAAGATGGGTATTGTGCAAGAGCATCATACTGAAATCAATGGAAACGTTATGGGAGCACACTATGAAATAGATCATATGTATTTGTTAAATGAATGAATATAGATTATTTAAATTGAATACAAAACATAATGTGTTACTGAAGTGATTCAAAGAAGTTCCTCAAACTGGGAAAATCGACTTTTTACTGAGACTCGTTTTGTTTTCTTTTGGAGCTCCACTGGCGATTGGCCACTGTAGAAGTACTGTCTTCCCCACCTCATATGTACATAAATGTCAAGAATGAGTAAAATAACAACATGGGAAGCGTAGTGTCCCTATTAGCAATAGAACCTGTCCTGGAACCAAGTTGCAGTTTGAAATGTTTGTCTTACTACTATTCACTATGTGACTGGGCAAATTAGTTATGTTTTCTAAGATTCGGTTTCCTGAGCTTCTGAGGGGGCACCTACTTTACTTGGCACTTGTGAGGGTGATCTGGGAAGGTGCTTGTGAGGTGCTTAGCACCGTGCCTGTCATATTGTGGCTAGATGCTTGCAGCCAGTTGCTGTGATTTCCTCAGCAGCCAGTATGGGGCCTGCACACAGTAGGTCCTGAGTACTTATTTGTTCAGTGAGTGAATGCTCACCACCTCTGCTGAGGATTCGGGAAGACTTGGTCTCCCTTTTGTGGGGCAGAGCATTCATCAGGGACAATACTGTGCCAAAAGTGGGAAGAAAAAATACTAAAATGGGGCAAAAATTAAAATATTGTACTTGCTCTGTAATGTCTCAAAATTGACCCCCAAAGAAGTGAATGGTATAGAACTCTGCCATATCATAATGCTCATTTCAGTATGTGCAGGTGACTTAAGGAAATGGCATCTCCTAGGAGTAGGCAGACATGCTAGATTCCTGTATAAATGTCTTCTTAGAACCCAGTATGGTTTACTCCTGCCCATTTTTCATTAAGGCCGTTCATTTGGGTTATAAGGAAATCCCAGGCATAAACATAATCAGAAACAAAAGGGAACATACCCATAACTGTTGCCTACCAGGGAACACTCGAGGCAAAATGGTGTTTATGCAGGAAACCAACACTTTAAAATCACAAACCTTTTCATGGGCTTGAATGGTGATATATAATTTTTCTCCTTTATGTCTCCAAAAGCACTGAATTACTGTCCCACAAAAAGTTTGGTAGTGGTGTCTCTGTATTTTCTGTAAGATTTTCCTCTGAAGAATAATTTTGATTGTTTTGTCTTATTCATTAAAAATGTTACATAATTTAAAAAATCATTTCATTGACAATATGTTTTAAGTGCTGAAAGAATTTTGGTGCTGGCGACTTTTCTTCAGTAGTCACGGGTTAATTATCTTTATTCATTTCATCAGTTATTAAGTTTTTGCAAAGTGTGTGTGCATAAACACAGATACATGGTGTATTATTTCTTTTTATTTTGGTGTGTGATGATTATGATTCTACACACATCACACAGTTGGGGAAGTAGACATATATGAATTTATTGAAATTTGTCTTTCAAAGAAAATACAAAACACCTGGTAGAACAAAAGGTGGAAAATGGTTGAGAAACGTGTTTATTGAGTAGGAGCTCTGTGCTGAGCACTTTCAATATTTTAAGGAGTTAGGAAAAAATAGTGCAACTATAGATGACCTCTCCCAAATAATTTACAAGTAGAAAAGAAAGGATAATGGTCACTTGCAGTGTTTATGAGAAAGAAAAATGCCAGATATTGGAATAAGCATGCAACTAACTAATGCTCTAACCAACTACTATATATAGATAGATTTTCTGAGCTCTCTGGGAGGAGACCCTCTGGGACTGTAAAAGAAAGGTCACAGAGAGGAGGTGATTCTTCGCAGGGTTTTCTCAGGGGTTATATCACAAAAATAAAACAATGAAACAGATAACCAAGGACCTACCTCTTTGAATTTTGCTTGGCGATGGTAGATGCTGTACTGAGGTTGATATATTTTGGGGGTTTTGGGGCAACAAATTTGGCATTTTGTTTAAAAAATTTATTAGTAAAAGAAAAATCTGATAGAGAGCTTTAACCAAGATGCTGATATACTCAATACTAAATGGTTTTAATTGGTTCATCTCTCTTTTTTTATTTAGCATCATTAATAAATTGAATCCTAATATTTAAATTATTTTTATGTATAGCTTAGCTCTTAGATTTCAATGTAATCCTATATACATTGTTTAAAAATGTTTTATATAATATCTTTTTAAATTAATTCTCGTTTGTAATTATAATCTTGGATGGCAAATGGGAATATATGTGGGATTGATATATATATATCTAATGATTCATTTTAGATATTTTAGAATTGAGAAGATAATTCTACGGGCAGGTAAAAAATCTAGAAAGCAGAATATTCTGCAAAAATTATATTTAAAAATTATTCTGAAGTTCACTGAATCTAATTTTGTTTCCAGTTTACATCACTATTATTATTATTACTATTTTAAAAATCAAGTGTGGCTCCCCAACTCAATAGACAGAAAAAAGAATTGCTTCAGTGGGGTAAGATGTGTTTTGTTGAGCTAAAGTATCTGTTCTGATGCAAATTTATACTTTTGTTACTAAAAGCAGTGGATTGATAAAGTGACATACCCAACAATAAAGTAACCCCCAGCTTTATATGTTGAATTTTCCTAATATATTTTACTCTCTGTAAATGATATCTATTCCAGAGTATAGTGTTTCCTCATAGATAATTAGAGAAAAAAATATACAAGGAAAACTGTGGTAATTCTTTGACTGTTGCTATATTTAACTTTTTTAAAGTAGCTTTCAAACTTTAAAGGTTATCAGGCTTAACTCCTAAAGATAGAATTGAATCCAAGTGTGAGATTCTGTTTCTCTGCTTCCCCTACACCCTCAGACAGATACAAAGTGAATGTAAGTTCTTAGAGGGCAGTGATCAGGTTTTCTCTTTTTTTAGTTTTTTTTTTTTTTAATTTATGCATTTGAGACACAGAGATACAGAGAGAGAGTGAGAGCATGAACAGGGGGAGAGGCAGAGGGAGAGGGAGAAGCAGACTTCCCGCGGAGCAGGGAGCCCAATGCGGGGCTCGATCCCAGGACCCTGGGATCATGACCTGAGCCAAAGGCAGATGCTTAACCATCTGAGCCACCCAGGCGCCCCAGGTTTTCTCTTTTTTATACTTCTCCTCATTCTGCATAAGGGGATATACGATGCTGATTGTTTAGTTGAACGTTGATTCTGATGCGCAGATGTGGCAAGATTATGACCAAAGAAATGTAAAGAGAAATCTGTTTCCGTGTGCCATTTCATGATGGCATTTCAAAGCCATTCTATCTACACATAGGTTGCTTAGTCATTTGACAAATATTCCCTGACTACTTACAATGTATCAGGCACTGTGTGCCAGGTACTGGAATTACAATATAGAGAAGACAGGCATTTTACTAACTTTACAGTAGGGAAAGACATTTTAAGAAGTATCTGATGTTTATGGTTCTTTTTTTCTTCACTAAAAAGCATTGCCATTAGTAGATGCTCAATAACTACTTTGTGCAAAGAGTAATGGCAGTGACTATACAAACACCATCTGAGGGAAATGACTTAATGAAAACTTGTGACAATTTCTAAGGAAATAGTGGGACCATGAGAATGGATTATTCTGAGGAACAAATATAATTTTTTTCATCTGTGTGACAAAAAACATTTTTGTTGGGTATATATGGTAACACCAAGCATGCTCTGTGACATCTTGTATCTAGCGTGTAGCTTTTCTTGCAGGGAATTGGAAGTGTGTCAGGACGCCTTTCTGAACTCTGTCCTAGCTCCTAACTGGAACCATTGCCCTGGCTCTGAGTGGCATTAGCACCATGCTGCACAGAAGTGAGCAAGTGGAGAACTCTAGTGAAGCTTGAAGGAGTAGTGAGTACACGTTGGGCTTTGTGATGCTGATTACAACGGATGGAACAAGCAGAAGACTATTCTGTGGCATTGGGGGCACACACCCAATAATTTCTCCAACTCCTCAGAAATCAGCAGATCCATTGCTGGTTTTGCAATTAACATATGAGTCTGAAGGGTTGTCACTGGAGGAAGTGAACTAGGAATGCAGGGAGTTGGAACTTGCTGGAAGGAGGCATGAAAACAGTGTCATCAAGTTGGAATCAGGAGTACTGAGTCCGAAACGCAATTGTGATCACTTTTAGCTGTATGACTTTCAGCAAGTGTTTTAAAGTCTCCATGGCTCTATTTCTTCTGCTGAAAAATGGAGATACTCCCAACCTTAAGAGGTTTTTGTCCGGCTGCATGAGTTAAAGATTTGGAAAAGGCCTTGTGCAGTGATAATTGGTAATGCCTTGTAAGGTGCTCAGTCTATAATTTGAGTAAAGGTGGGTAGGATTTTCTAGGCTGTGGTGATTTTCCACCGTGTTTCTTAATATATAGCTATCCAGCTGACATTCAGTGAACACTTACTATGTGTGGGCGTTGCTTTCAGAGTTTTATCTGTGTGACTTGTTTAATCCTCAGTAACCATGTGAGGTAGATACCTTACTGTCCTTTGACAAATGAAAACTCCACATTCAAGTGAGTTAGATGTCAGAGCCCAAATGTGAACTCTTGTAGTGTGCCTCTGGAGCTCTTTCTTAACCCTACTTCTAGTTGGTGAAGTGACTCCACAGTAGGGTAGGAGAAAAAACAGAAAATACCGTATAGTGAGGGATAATCTCTGCATACTAAAAAGATAAGCTCATTTTAACTTATTCACCTATTTTAAAAAGGATTGAAATGTTCACTTGTTATCTTGGATTTGTAAGTTGTTTCTTTCAGAATTTTGATTTATTAATTCTGATACACAAAGTAAAGTTATAGTGATTTCCAAGCTAATCTTTTCTCCGAAACTAAGCAGTCTTTCTCATTTGTTGTTTCCCCTATTCTATTGTGCTTTTGTATGAGACCCTGAAATTGGATGTGTTTATTGTGTAGATTACAAAGGATACATAGGGAAAATAAAACAGTCTTGAAGAGAGGATTAGCAAGTCAAGAGCCATACATAGTAATCCAAATCTTCAAGAATAGGCATCATGGTCCTTATGATTGATCTGTGATAAAACCTTCCCTCTTCCACTCATACCAAGCTAAATTAATGGTTTTTCTTAGAAGTTCTGGAATATTTTTCTTCTGTTCTTATTTTTTAGAAAAGTTGGGATATTTTTCTGAGATTTATTGACATCTGCTTACACCTGAGTAAACGTACTCTGAGATCTTTCTGTGATGACATGAACAAAGGACATGTATTTTGATTTCCATAATAATTTCCTTGTGGAATTTTTCCAACAGAGTTAAGACTATTTGAATTTTAGGTACTTGTTTTGTGGATAATTTAGATCAGAGGTTCTGAGATTTGTAGCTTATTCTAGTACCCCTCCACCCCTGTCACGTTTCATTCACTTTTTTGGTTCAGTGGATTGATTTCCTTCTTCGATAAGACAGTGAATATTAGGGAGAAAGATATGATGGAAAGATCCAGCAATGGCTCCCCTTTCTCTTCAGAAAGACAGAGATCCCTCTTATTATTATGGCTTTATTATTCTGCCAATAATCATTGGTAGTCATAGTCGTACTAATAAAAATAACTACAGCATGTTGAGAATGTCCTATGTGCCTCCTGAATTATTTAATGTGATCACTATGGATACCCAAAGAAGTAGGAGTTATTATCACCATTTGATAGGTAAAGCAATTGAGGTTAAATGTGTTAGAGAAATCTCCAGTCAGTGGCTAGGAAGTGACAGAGCTAAGGTTTGAACCCATCTCATATCCCCAACTTCACTACCATGTCTCTATTTACAACTTGTTCTTCAGTCATCTTCAACTGAGATAATGCCTTCTTTTTTAAGGGTATTTTCTTTATTTTCAGAGGATATAGGTCGCATTCTATAATAAATGTATGCTGAAGCAGAGTTAGAGAACTGGCCCCAAATCTCAGCGTGGTCCTGCCTAAAAGAGGAAGTAACTATATGGTTTCTTTTTTTCTGTCCACTGTACATGTTTCTTCCTTCTACCCACCTGGATGTGCTTTGCTTTGTTCCATAGGCCCTGCTCTTCTGACCCTCAGTGAGCAACAGTGACAGAACTTTCTCTGGTGTTCCTAGGTACTGGCACAAAACAATCAAACATATGGACTTTAGATATTTGCCCTCCCAAACACGAATAGAGATACTTTTCTCTTCTTATTCCTTCCGTTCCCTTTCAGAGATGCCATATAAAAAGAACAGTGAAGGCCCAGGCTGAATTGACTTGAGTTTGTGTAGCCCCGAACACTATTGGAATCACTCTTGCCCTGAATGAGGAGTTCATTGTCCTCAAAGACAGTATGTTAAAGCCCTTAACTGTGAACTTTCAGTCAAGATGCTAGACTTGCCAGTTAGTTACACAGACACTATTCTGTCCAGGCTGGAATGTGGCAGTTTAAACAGGGGGACTTTGATCCCCAAGATAAAGTAAGGACAGACACTAGGGCACTGTTGCCATCTTACCACAGTTTGAATTTGTGGAGTTTTTTTCTCAGTTTAATTTAAATGCCTTAAACCTGTGCCCAGTGAGTGGTGGGATGACATAAATTAATGAGAATTTGTTAGAAAATCTTTAAGAAGAGCCATCGTGGCTCGTTCTCCAAGACCCCCTAGTCAAGAATTACAGTGATGCTTAGTTATGTCAGTTAGGTTTCTTTGAGAACGTGTGCCCAACTTTAATCTCTGGATTTGATATTTATGTGGTTGTTTATTTAATCTTTTAACTATGTCAGAATTGTCTTAGCCAGCTGCTCGTGTTTATTAAGCACTTACTGTATGCCAGGCCCTGTGGTAAGTGCCTTGTAAGCACGTCACATTTAATCCTCACAAGTACCTGACGAGGAAGCCTTCGCTATCCTCCTCATCGCCGTCTTCGTGCTGGAAATCAAAATATGCCTCTCTTGGGCAGAGAGAGATTCATTCATGTCCTCAGTTTACACAGCAGTGGGTAAGAGCAAGAGCAGTGGATTGAACCTGAGTATTCAGGCTCTGGAGCCCTGCACAAGGGCCTCCCCTTGGCTGCCTGGCTCCCTTAGTCCCGTGGTTTTGGGCAAGTCAACCCACCTTTGGGAACCTGTTGTCCGATCTATTAGAAGAGCAAATACTTTTGCCTACTTGATCAGATTATCAAGAAGACCAAATAAGAAAAGCACAGCAACAAAACTGTGCACACTTTTAAGAAATATGCAAATAAATGAGATTATTTTAACAGCATGAACACATTCTGAAGATCATGTTTCTATGAATAATCTTATAAGAAACCACATCACTTAGGGTGCCTGGGTGGCTCAGTTGGTTGAGCGACTGCCTTCGGCTCAGGTCATGATCCCGGAGTCCTGGGATCGAGTCCCGCATTGGGCTCCCTGCTGAGCAGGGAGTCTGCTTCTCCCTCTGACCCTCCCTCCTCTCATGCTATCTCTATCTCATTCTCTCTCTCAAATAAATAAATAAAAAAAAATATTAAAAAAAAAAGAAACCACGTCACTTATAGGTTGGACCTTGGCAAAGTGGGCCACCATGTCTAATATAGCATTGTTGTGATTTTCACACTTACATTGTTGCTGATGGTACAAATAATTTTGTACTTTAGACAAAAGTCATTGAACACAATACTGCATTTTATTCCAGAGTAGCATGCTTAAATAATATTTGTTGACTATTTATTGGCCTCTTGATGCCCTTTGGAACCACTTGGGTGGGGAAGGAGAAGACTGACAATTATAAAAAGAAAAAGAATGGATGTAATGGTTCTGCCTGCAGCCAGTGAAATGAGGTAAATAGTTGGATAATTATTGCAGAAATGTTATCAATGTAAGTAGATAGTTTAAGCATTTAAGAATTACCCTCAAATAATGTAACCTAAACCCAGCATGTACAGTAGCAGAAGTTTTAATACTGAATCCAATCTCCTCAATTCTTCTTTTCCCCTGAGTAGATACAGCTGCAAAATAGAATATTTTAGAATGGACACTTACTACAAAATGTTTCTTCTAAAATTTACATTTGGCTTTTTAAAATATAATAAGATTTTTTTTTAAAGCACAGATATCTGACCCCTACAGTATGTATTTTATATCCCCTTGAGTATTTATGAATATGTCACTTGGTATTTTTTATGTTTATTACATTCATTTCCCTAAAAAGACAGGTGTGGAGTGTTTGCATGCATGCGTGTGCATCTGAATGTGTGAAACGCAGCTTAGGGATTACAACAGTTTAGTCAAGGTCATAAGTGACCTGATGTGCCCTTGAGCATGCTGTTTATAATTGCTGTGGTTAGTTTTCCTTCTCACTGTTTTTACCTATAATGTCAAAACACAATTATATGGAGTTGGTATGTTCACTAATAGCAGTTTATCTCTGCATGGTTTATAGACAGAGTCAAAAGCCAACAACTATAATTACATCCATGTTTCGAACTTAGCAGTGAGCTAGACAAGTGTGGTTGAAGTATGCCGTGGGTATAGTGCAGCCAGTAGGAATTATAGGGTAAAGTCATTGCTTTGCATTCTTTTGGTTTTACAATAATTGTTACTTTAATTTTGTTTTCTGGATTTTACCACTGTCTGTTGTGTTTATATGACCACATAAAGAGTGGTTGAGTTACGTGTCTCTCCACTCTATTTTTCTTCTGCTTGCCTCCCTCTATAAATGTACTGGTTCTCCTTTCCCTTTTCTTCTGACTCAGCAGAGAGTACATTACACTTAATAGTTTTCTGAAGCGGCCTGATATTCATGCTCTATGAAACCCATAAGACTTCTACTATTTGCATTATATGTTTAATTGGGTAATTATGGGAACCATGTTGAACTGTTAGCAACTGTCAAGGCTTTGATTAATCTTTTGGATGTTCATTGGCATGGTGCAAGTTAGCAACCGCAGTACAGACTTTTTGTTGTTGTTATTGTTGTTTTGTTTTGTTTTTGTTGCCGTTCTCATGATTGAGAGGGTGAAAATGATTTCTCTAGAAAAATATACGTCATCTCTCACTTGGGCTCACTTTATGTTTTGTGGCAAAGAGAAGCAGTGCAATTTGTGGATGACCGTAACTTGTTTTGCATAGGAAATGTTGCAGTTTAATAAATCTCCAGAAAAATAAGAAAGCTTTCTTACATTTTTAATGATCTTGGTGATATAACACAGAAAAGAGAATCTCTACTTTTGAAATAGTATTGATTTGAGCCCATTGTTTGGAAGAGGCACTGGAAAGAGAACTATCATACACATGAAGAATATTTGATACTGAACCCTGGAACTAGGCAGGACTGAATTATGTAGACAATCATTCTTTCGCCTGTGTATGTTCAGTTCATATGGGTATTATATGACATGAAGTGAGCATCAGAATTAGAATAGCAGACACTTCTATTCAAACACAAATAACTCTCAGGCACCCTTAAAATTTCTTGTCTGTTTTGATTTAAATGCATGTCAGTATGCTTATGGGACAATAACATACTTGTATTTCCTTTAGTAATTGGTTTATATTTTTGGCATTTGACCTGACAATTATAATTTTTGGTTTTTGTATGCTTGTATTTTGATACTGGATAGAGAAAACAGGTCAGGTGTAGAGTGTAAACGTTAGAATGAATAAATAATATTTGCAAACAATCTTAAAGAGTTTACATGAATATAATAAAGATGGGGACTTTATACCATATTTGAGTGATCTTTTTATTTTCCGTGTATATGCTGCAACTCAATTTTATTAGAATGTTTACTGAGGAAAAAAAAAAGGAATGTTTACTGAGAAATATCAGACTTCTTTCCAGGTCGTGAATTTCAGAGTGTAACTTTGATGAAACTATATCTTTGAGATCCAGGCTTTTAAAGATTTTATGTATTTATTTATTTGAGAGAGAGAGAGAGAGAGAGAGAGAGGGAGCAGAGGGAGAGGGAGAGAGAGAATCCCAAGCAAACTCCTAAGCCCAGTGCAGAGCCTGAGGGGGGCTCAGTTTCACAACTCTGGGGTCATGACCTGAGCCAAAACCAAGAGTCCAGTGCTCAACCTACTGAGCTACTCAGGCGCCCCTGAGATCCAGGCTTTTAAAATTAGTTAGGGTAGGTTTGACTGAGGAGGCGACATCTGAGAAGACTGGAAGGAGGTGGTTGAATATTGGCAGTCTGTTAGACACGTGTGTGTGCGCATGTGTATGCCCATAGATACATATTGAGCTATTCTTTACATCAGCCCCGTGAGGCAAGGCCTGGTATTTTCTCCTTTTTACATGTGGGGAAACTGAGGAACAGAAAGGTTAAATAATCTGTCCAGGGTCACATAACTAAAAGCGATGGGATCAGGATTTGGACATAGGCAATTTTGTTAAACTATTATTTCAGGTCAGCTCTTAAACGGGCTTAGTGAAGCTAATCCAGGATCGGAATAACCTCCTGAGTAGACTTTGTACTCAATTTAGGTATACAGGACTCAGATTAATTTCTCTTCCTGGGAAATAAAATATTGGATTCTACCTGTCATTTCCAAAGTGTGTTGTTTTGAAGTACCATCTTAGATCAAGTTAATAGGGCCGAAATGGACACTTCGGCTGCCAACAAAGCAATCCTGCTACTTATGGTGAAAGTGTATTTTGGTGCTTTAGTCAAATGCACAAAAGATGTGGGGGAGGAAGGATTGTTTTAGATGAGGAATATGCAAAAGGAATCTGAACACCATTCTGACCTCTTGAGTTTGCATTATTTTTATAAGACCATTGTTTACTGTTGGGAGCTTTATGGTAATTGTTCCTTTCATTGAGGTTCAAGATGGCTCTTCAGCCAGCTCCTAATAGGATAATGAAGTGGAGAGGAAGAGTGTGAAAGGAGCGTGTGGAAGGAGCAAATTCACACTGCAGTACATGTTGTAGCCCATAAATATTCATCTAAGAAAATTTCTTAGGTGCATTGAGTTGTAGATAAGCAACTTACATCAAACTGCATTTATATTTTGTTCACCAAAGTAAGTTACTTCAGTCCCTGCTGTTTGAAAAACTTTTCTTTCCTTGAAGTGTCCTTGAAGCCTGTGGACCTGCCTTCTCTATGGAGACAGTCTGATCACTGTTAGCCTTAACTTCCCCTTATTTGGGTTTTCAATAAGCTCACCATCTTAGCAGTTGAGTCTTAGGTAAAATGGTTGTGTGAAAGGTAATGGGGAAGGTGATACAACCTCGAGAATGTATTTATTAACATTGAAAATAGGATTCATGGTTTTCAGGCATGCTACATTCTTTTCATCATGGCGATCAGGAGGCATGATATCCTTCTATTATCATAAAAGAAGTAAGGGCCATAATGGGAAGACTTGGCTTCCATTTTTGGTTCCATTATCAGTCACTGAGACTTAAAGCTTCAGTTTCACCATCTGTAAAATGGTGCTAGTTAGCACTTACTCCAGAGGATTAATTTTGACAATGTGTGTGAAAGAGCTTTGTTAATTGCTCTTCCTCTCTCCCTCTCTCTCTCTACACACACACATATGTGAATATATAGAAATGTTTATAATTATTTTTCTCTATCCTCCTCACTCAAATGAAAAAAATCCTGAGAAAATGAAATCTGACTTATTCTTAACACCTTGCTTAATACATAGTAGTGATAATATTTTTGTATTGTGCTTACTTTGGATTTTTAGCTTATCTTAGAGGTTTTACTGGAAATCTCCTAAGGTTGGTTAATATATATTTTTTTCCCTCAGTGTGCCTACAGTTTTAAGCAGACCAGACTTCCACCTCTGGAAGATGCAAGGGACAGATGACATGGTTCGCCTCATGCCCTAACTAGAAATAGTTTCGCTCAGTCCTCGTTTTTTACTTTTAGAGAAAGTCACCACTTATGAATCACGCTGGGGTTAAAGGTCTAAATTCCGTACTACACGGTCCAAACGTGATACTTTGCTGCTAGGAGGGTCCTGCCCCAGTTGCTAGCCCACCTTGGTTTTTCCTGTTTTGCTCACGTTCTAGGTTGTGCTCACTCAGAAGGTCACGTGTTTTCTTTCCTTGGCCATTGAGACAACCAGAGGGGATACATTGGTCCTCCTTCTCTCTAGTGGTGTTTGTAGATTTCCACATATGTTTCAGACCATTGGATTGTCCAGTTGCAGAGATCCAAAATAAGACTTCGATCGAACATATGTATCTTGTTAGCAATGTTATGACAAATAGCAGCAGCTGTATAAACTAGTCTTTCTGTAGTTTCACACAGGGGACTCCATTAACAATGGACCACTCTGTCAGCATTTAATCCTTTTTACCTCTTGGTTCCTGTGAACTTTTCTACTGGGCATCAAGATCATTCTGACCCGCAAACAGAAGAAAATGTCAAAGACTACCAGTCAGCTGAATTCCCCTTGGTGCTCTCTGAGGTGATCTGGAGAAAGATCATGATTACCTTGTTGGTCCTAATTAGAAAGATATACAGGTCATCAGGATAGCTGTGACAGAATTTGGGATTAACTTGGCTTTGGAATTGTTTCTGAATTTAGCATCAGGGTTCATGGTCCTGAAAAGCTGACCTCTGACGTTTGGAGTGCCTGTGGTATGAAGCAGGGCAGCAAGGACATAGCTTCTCCCAGAAAGAGTCACAGCCAACAGACTCATCTTTGTGAGGACTTCGTCACGTACAAGTCTACTTCTGGGTCTGATAATTTCAAGACGTGAGACACACAGAACTCTCAAGTGACCTTTTACCTCTTTAGGTAATTTCTATCTTTATTTTTCGTCAGAAAAAAAAAGAGGGCACACTGGATGTTCACATACAATGGGGAGCTTGGAAAAAGCAAAGTTATAGCCTTAGAATAACAATGAACAAAAGTTCAGGTTCCAGTTTAAATATACTTGACATTTGAACCCCCTCGTTTGAAGCCCTTGCTTTAGGTCTATCTTCAGAGGACATCTGAAATTCCTTTGGCTTCCAATCTATGGCAAGCGAACAAGAATGGATGACAAAGGGATATAAAGATAGAGCTCAAACAAGTTGTTGTTAATTCTTTCTTTCACCTAAGAGGACTAATGAAAAGCTTAAATTACTAAATTCAGACTAGACCATTGTCGCTACTTGCCAAATAGTACGTGCTTGTGCGTCTGTCTAATCCATATTTGAGAGCCACAAACAGAAGCACATAATTTGGCAAAACACCAAAAACATGCCTCGGCACACTTCTGGAGATTCTTCCAAATGACTTATTGATTCAAAAATTTTAGAATGTGTGTGTGTGCGCGCACGCGCGTGCCTGCGTGCACACAAATGTGCACACTCAGATTGCCTGGAGACACTTGAAATAAATTCTGCCAGCAAACCATATGTATTACAGTTGCTGTGGCGGGGGTGGGGGGAGTGTTGAGGACTTTCTTTTAAAATTCTAAATTGTAGAAAAAAAGATAAAGCTGTTTATTGGGCAGTTACTTTCTCTTTTATTTTCAAGTACAGGCTTGTTACTTAAAAATCCTCCTCCAAATACAACATATCTTTACAACAGTCTTTACTTTGGAAAGTTAAAGTATCCTGTTTGTTTTTAAAATGTGTTTTGAGGTTTCGATTTTTTTCTAACTGGTAGGTGGCAAAGAGTAACTCATTACAAGAAAAAATTCTTTGTAGTACCATGAAGAAATTTCCTAAGTTGATAAATTCTTCTTTTCTAAGATTTTTACAGAAGTATTTTCCCTTTGCCAGGTTTCTGCTTCGTGTAGAAAATATGCACTTAAAAAAAAAAGCATATAATTTGAATTCAATCCAGGATACGTACATGAAGATACTTAGACGGTAACTGCCTGAGGTTATATTAACAAGACAGAAGTGGAGGACAGAGTCCATAAGAAATCTTTGGTGTGGTCTCCTTTCCCTTGCATGAATATTATTTTTAAAAGTCAGGTGCTTTTACGTGTAGCATTTTGTTTAAACATTCCAGCTTCCTTTACAAGATGGGAACTATTATTCCTCATATAAAGATGAGGAAATCAGAGCTCAAAGAATTTAAATAAGCTGCTCAAGGTCATACAGCTAGGAAGTGGCAAAGGCAGGATTAATCCAACGCCAGTCTGACTCTACAGATAATGCCCTGGACACTGTACCTTCCAGCTTTCTCTGAGGGAGGTAACTATTACAAATCCACGCCTTTCTCAGTCATTCATCTCCAGCCCATCCCTTGAATTGCAAGCCCTTACTGCTCTGAAGGTAATTGTATGTAGATTATGTTAATGTATTTCCTTATTAAGGGCTTTTTAAAGGGGTTTAAATTATACTTTATATTTGTAAATTACTTAGCACTTTGGTCTTTTGTTTACAGTATCTTCGTTCATATGTATCCTGTTGGAGGGAGATATTCTTGTTCCCATTTTACAGCTGAGAACCATTAAGTAATTCACCCACTGGCTAGGGTGGGGGGTGTTTAAGTATAGGATTCTTCCCCAACTCTTTTTTTCCATTGCATTTCAAATGCCTCAGATCCAAGGGAAATCTATGCTTGGCTTCCACCTCATGCTTAAAAATTGAATATGGGAAACCAAGAACTTTCTGTCTTAATTAAAAAAAAAATGGACCATGTGTGTCTTTTGAGCATCTCCTCACATTATAGGTGCAAACTGATAATTGGTCGAGCTGTTGTATGTACATTTGAGAGATGCTTCATTTTTGGTTGGGAGTGAGAAGTTCTTTTTTTCTTCCTAGTTTCAGGGAAGTTTGTGGTATATTAATGGGGATTTCAACATCAGCAACTTTTAGTCCTTTGGTTTCTTTAGGCATAATAGGATTGCATAGATTAAGATTACCGAATTCACATAAATGTAAAAAACAGAAAAGGGGGGCGGGGAAAGGAGGGGAAGAAGGAGTTCTCGCTGCTTTGTTCTGTGTGTAGCGCTATTTGAAAACCATCCCAGCAATGTAGTCTTTTCAAACCTCCTGCTCCTTGCTTCGTTTTGCATCGGGCCCTTGATAGGCAATGTAGGATAGTATCCCATTCAAGCCCCTTCAGGTAGATATGCACAACGAGAAAACTAAGATGCTAAGGCCTTAAGCACCCCCGGCCCCCGGTGTGTAAGAGAGTTTTCACTTGTATATGCTTGCATTATTCTTCACGGTGTCAATGCTGGTGAATGGAGTGACTCAGGAGGTAGTCATGAGAGTCTCCCTGGCCACCAGTGTTTCTTCACTATGGCTCCATGTCCCTTTTTCTCCCTGTTTACTCCAACTGCACTCATATCCCTCTATTATCTCTCTTACTCTGACTTTGAGATTGACAATTGCTGAAACCTCAAAACCATTATGAATTCAAGTGTGTTCAGTGATTAGAGGAGGTAAGTGTTGGCTGGTGAAGAAGTTGACGTGAGATAACCAGGAAAGTAATGAACTTTGGATTACTCATCTAAATATGTGACACAGATGAAGAATTCGCAGAGCTGGGTGTATGCAGAGAGGCAGTCTTGGCGAAGTCAGTGTAGAACTGCCATCAGAAGGATCAACAGCAAGGTCCACCTTGCACACTGAGGCCCATTGGGTAGATGGAGACCTGGACAAATTAGGAGCTTCTTGTGATGATTCATCCTCTGGATTTTATCATAGATTTTATCAGATCAGTGGTCTGGGACAGTTAATGTGACTTTCTCATGGAATAAATCAACTAAAAAAAACCCAAACATCCCCTATCTATTTGTTGCCTAAACAATGTTTCTGAAAGTTAACCGCCTTGGTACAGTTGATTTGACTTTCTCAAGAAATCAGTTAATTTAGTTAAAAAGCAAGCATAACTCCACCACCTCTTGTCTGACGTTTAGACAGGGTTTCCAAAAGATTATAATCCCTCAGCATGCTATCAGAGCAGAGGAGGCCCCATTTTTTTTTTTAAAGATAATGCTCCGTCTTTATTGGTGAATTTTAGCCTATGTAGACTTAATTCTCGGGCCTCATATTGAATACTTGTTCTGGGGAAATGTGATCCCAGGCATGCTGGTGATTTGTTGTTTTAAAATGGTGCTATGCTTTAGGTTTCTGTTCCAATCTAAGATTTCAGAAGAGTCAGTAACTGCAAATAATCTAAAAGGGGAAGAGTAAAGAATGCTTCTACCTTCCCTTTGAAATGAATAGTTTTGCCAGAATAGCAGTCGTTAGAAAAACAAAAACGACCAAGAAAAGCTGCTCAGCTCAGCATACAGAGGTAACTTTACTTACATCAGACTGAAAAATGAGGGCTGGGCTTTGGAAAGACATCCCTTCTGACTAGAGGAAAGCTTGTGATTTTGGCATGGCTGCAGCCCTCCTAAGCCCCTGAGAAATTCTGAAAAACATTACAGAAGACTGTCCTTAATATTAATGGATGTCTTCCTCTGTGTGTGTGTGGCTGTGTGTGTGTGTGTGTGTGTGTGTGCGCGCGTGTAGGGAAGAAGACCTCCAGAGAGAGAAGGGGGAGACAATGAGTGTGAAAAGATTACTCAGGTTGAAGAACTACCAGTGAAAATGTCCAATGGTCTAATTTCTGGACAGTGATTTGCATCTGTTGCTTTCTGCTCCCCAATGTTTGTCAGGGTGAGGTTTAAAGGAGCGCTAGCCGTCAGGCACTTCAAATTAGCCTTGCAATATCGCAGCCCTCTTCACAAACTCTTCCTAAAATACTTTGTTTGTAGATAACATGGCTCACTGATAGGATCTCAAAGCATGGCCTTATCTATTATATGACATCAGAGGTGAAAAAAAGACTGTTTCCCTGGGGCTAATTGTGGTGAGTGTCACATTATGTTGTACTATAGTGAACAATTTCAGGGGCACCAAAAGCATGCAGCTCTGCCTCTTGGGAGGGGACTTTTCCTTTGCAGCTCAGCTTCAGGAAACGTGAACATTTGTGTTTTCAAGACCACATACCATTGGGAAGGAAGTAGGGGTGGAGATTCGTGCTGAGATTAAGTGGATACGAGAATCTCTGTACTGTGTATGATCTGGGAACTGCTGGATTTTATGTAGCTCTCTTTCTGGCATGCCTCTAGAATTTTCAAAGTCAGGGCGACAGTAATACTGATACTTGCTAAAGATGTTTTCCACAAAATAATGTATTGACTCTTCAGGCTTGGACAGACAGACTTCTGTACAGCATATCTGACTAAGTGTGGCTCTAACTCGTGTGTGTGTGTGTGTGTGTGTGAGGAGACACAGACAGAAGTCCGCTGCTGGATCGTCCACGGTTGTACTTTGGGATACATAACTGTTACCTATCATGGTAAAGGAATTTAATAATTGTGGGAACCAGTTGTTAAAAAACAACTCGAAAGTTATTTTCAGAAGGGAGGCATTAACCCCTCAGAGCCAGGTCGATCATTCTGCCTTGGGCACTGGTCCGTTTACCTTAAAAGATGCAAGGCCTATCCCGTTTGACATGTGGGGAGTTATGCAGATCATAAACAGAGAACCGGAGTTTCTTTTCAGGACTGACGAGGTGGAAAAAAACCAGAAAATTCACCCATTTAAAAAGAGTGCCTTGATTTGCTGTGGAGTTGAAAACTGGGAACATGTTTTCCCAGACGTACAAAAGGTCTGTAGCATTGTTGGCTGGTTAATGAGTGATCTCCCTGGTCTGCTCTGGCTGTGCCTGTTTTCTTGATCAGGACTGACACTCTCAATATAACCTTAATTCATTCTTGGTCTAGGTTGGCTAAATCTTCTGATTTGGCAGAGTCGAGTATCAGGATTGCCATGCTTATGTTTGCTCTGGATTTATATCTTAAGTTGAGGTTAAGTAACACATTTACATAAATCAACTCAGCACTAGACTCTGAAACAAAGTTGTTCTACTGAGAGAAAAAGTAATTGTATTGCTTCCGAGATTTGCTTTCATTTTATATGAAGGATTTATAAATATAACATGTTCTATGTTAAAATGAACTCTTCTGTGGGTTTTGCTTCTGTAAAACAGAAGGGAAAAAATTTTTACTTGCAAGAACTGGTTATAGCTGTTACCAAATTGGGATGGATTTTCTGGAGGTAGGATATAAAACATCGTAGGCTAATGTAATTTAGCAAATAGTAATGTTCTTTAAATGAAAGATTTGTTTTCTGATCGGCAGCACAAGGGCTCCAAAAGAATAAAAAAGTTTCTTCGATAATAAAGGCATTGCAGACGTGTGAAGAGACTTCACAGTTATAGCTGCCAATATTTAAGTAGGAGTGTTTTTAAAATAATAGTGATTGTGATTCATGCAAATAATCTTTTCAGAGATCCATTTCTCTTAAAATAACAATAGAGAAAAATGTCATGGCTCTATTGGATGGGTCATTGTCTCTTAATTCATATTCTATTTTTTAAAAATTTACTTTAATTAAAATTTACCTGCACTTGCTTCTAAAGCACAATAAAAAGAATATTTTATCCTCCCAAATGTGGGGATAAGCTACTGTAAAATATGTGTTGTAGTTGCAAATGCCAGAAATGATGGGAAGAATAAGAGACTGGTAGTGATTTTAAGTTTCCTGAAAACATATAATGAAAACTTGCTACTTTCAATACTGTGAAATATTAACAAAACCTTGTTGACTATGAGATATAATATTAAATGTCTGACTTTCAAATGTAATAGTTTTGGGGGCTACTGAACGGAATTTGCCTTGTAATCTTGCAAGTTTTAAATGCGAAATAACTTTATGACAAGTTTTTATTTTCATCTTTAATGTATTTTTTTCCAAGACTGTTACTGGCATTGCTAAAATATCCTTCTGTATGTAGGGGACAAAATCCTTTATCCCGAGTCTTTGTGAGTATATTTAAGATGGGCCAAATGACATGGGGTCGCCTTCATCATAGCATATTTTCCTCTGCAGGATGGTATTATATGGCGTTTTGGTTCATTTAAAGAAATTATTATTGACTCCTTAAGTGTTCTCCGTGAGGTTCCATATTCCCTGACTTGATCTCATTTTGCTCCATAATGGCAATAGCGTGGCTGGCCAACCGCTCATCCTTCTTCGTTGGTTCACTTGGAAAGCTAGGATCCATATTTCCAGTCTCTGAAAGGTGGAAGCATGTGTTTTGTCCAGCTGAGTCTCTTGGTCTGATTTTTTTTTCTGGTCCTAATACATGTTTATTTCTACATGTGACAAATCTGCAGTCGTGTTTTCTTTCTGAGTTATAATGACTCAGATGTCATAATTAATTTGATGAGCAGGTGGGGGTTATTAGCCTTGTGCTTCACTTGCTAATAGCCGCACAGTTTTTCTAAAGTACTCTTTCAACTAAGGAGGCATTTCTTCACATAGAATAAACAGTACAGCACAAAAGCCTCAGTTAGATAACTATCCGTGGGCTTGAAAAGCTGCCAAGCAGATGTTGTTATTGGAGCTGGCCCAGGCGAGATTGGGCAAGGCAGATGCTCGTGGGGAGGGGAGGGGGAGGAGAAGGGGGAGGAGATGTAAGAGAGCAGAGGTTGTGGGGAGAGGGGGAGGTTCTACAGGACTCTGATGCTTTCTTTGCAGGGGCTGGGTCACATTTTGTTACGGTGGGAGTTGTCTTCTCATGAGCCACCTCCATGTCATGGCCTCGGGTTGGTCCCTTGAAATGTACATAAATGAGGATGGGGTGGGGTGGAGGGGACCCTCTCTAAATACCCACATGGGAATGAATCTGAGTGTTCATCCAGCAGTCTGAGACTTCTGGTTTGCATTAGGGCGGCTGTGTGCAATTTTTGAAGGGCCTACGGAGACTCTGCTTCATACCTACCCACATATGTAATGGACATGACGGCCCTGACATTTACCAGAACTCATAGGTTCTGCTTTATTGCTATAAATTAGGTTGTGCAAATTTAAGACAAAATGCTGTTTTGTTTCCTGTCACCTCACCATATAATTTTTTTTTTCTGAGCATTTCCCACTCTTTATTAAAATGTCGCAAAGTGACAGCATACCTTGAAAAATTAAAATCAATCTTGGAACATGTCAGATTTGTATGAGGTAAACATGTGGAGGGTTTAATCTAAACTGATCTTGTTTCTGTCCTCTGCCTCTGTGTGTGTGTGTGTGTGTGTGTGTGTGTGTGTGTGTGTGTGATCTAAGGCTTTTTAAAACTCATCTCTCACTCCCCTTCACTAGATTAAATTCTGTAATCTCATTTTTTCTTTGAGCTGATCTCAAGCCAATGGTCTGGGGATTTTATAGCCAAGGGATAATTTTTGATAATGGGCTATTAAAACACTTGCAGCTCCTATCCTGTCTTTCAAATTAGTGTGTGCACAGATTGTCTTTCTGGGGAAAAAGTCTTTCCCTTGGCAATAAGCAACTGATTATGGGCCCCAAGCAGCATAAAAGCTTCCTGTAATGCTTATATGAAAAACATAGGTAAATAATAAATGATAAATAACAATGGTAACTAGCTGTACAGTGGGAGCAGCAAGTCTGCCCAGGACTTTTGTTTTATCCTTTGGAGAAAAAGTCTTGTTTTCCCTTATTCAGACAGATTTAGTGTGTTCTGACAACAGGGTCATCTAACAGTTTCCCTAACGATAGAAGTACAGTGGCTTGAGACAGCTGTGCAAGGTCACGTAACTTTCATTGTTGTTTATAGTGTAGCTTATTAATAGGTTAAAATGAATAACTCATGGGACAGAGGTCAGGTAACACCTGTATAAATAACGAATTTGCCCTTCTAAAATATGTAATGCAAAATTAACATACATAGTTTGCCACTTTGTGTTTTTTTTTATTCCGTTCAACTTCCTTTCTTTTCTTTAGTTTTGAGGCATGATTAAAGTAAAAATTACGAGTTCAGAGAAGGCAAACAAATTTGTTTCCTAATACTCTGTTTTCGTGTGACTGGGATTTTGGTAGCATAATAAAAGCCAGTGTCCTCTGGCTAAAGGAGCTGTCTGATTTTATGTCTACATCATTTTTCACAAGAAAAAAATTTGGACATACAGGCATATGTAACATAAAGTAACATAAAGCCACCAACTGTGAATCCGATGTGACATGAATTGTGCTGGGGGTTGGCATGAATGCTTTTCTTCTTCATGTGTAAAATGAGGCCTCAGACGTATCTTATGTGTGAAATGCATTGCTGCAGTGTGTGCAGATGGTAAGAACACATATGTCTCAATACCATTCTCTTAGCCTGTATGCTTTATCGCTCAATAGCCTGACAGATGCATATGGACGAATTCATTCATTGCCGTCTCTGCTGATTGGTAGTACTTTTGGAAATGATGTTGTAATTTGGCAAACTGAATCTTGGTGGGGGGCAGTATGGAAAGTAATGGAGAAATGGCACAATTATAGTTCTGAACCCTATACTTAGAGTTATAAGACTTCTTCAAATACAAGGTTTTCGGTATTCTGTAATGTTAAAAAAAAAACAGGGAAAAAACCCTGGCGTCACATCTGATGCAGAATTTGAAAAATGCCTGTCTTTTTTATCAGCGAAGGCGGATGAGAAAGCCCCTGGATCATTTTAAATATGCACGGAAAGAGATACGGTGTTATAGGTGACGTCAGGTTAAAAAATAAAAGGTCAGTCTATGGATGCAGTCTATAAAACTGTTTTTAATATACTAGAGCACCTCATAACATGAGTCATTGTTAGGAAAAAATGAACATTTGTATGCTGGAACCTAAATAATTTTCTTACAACAAGAGAACTGCATGCAACAATTACTAATATAACTCTGCTAGCTAGTAAAGTGGGCACTAATACAATCTCTGTCCCAGTAAACGGTTTGCTGTACCTGGGTTTTCAACTATATAAAATTGAAGTCCAGAGCAACGACCATCAGTGCCGCTGTAGTTCTTCAAATTATGCAGATGTTTAATTCAATGAACATTTGTTTAGGGGCTACTCTCTGCCTTGCCATGTGCTAAAGGTTGGGGAAATACAAAGAGCAATAATTCCAATGATCCCTTATCTCAAGTTTATAATCTAATCTAGCAATGGAAACAGAAAGCTAACCACCTATATCATATAAAACAGATGGTAGACGATGCCATACAGATAGCTAAAAAGTGCCATTGGCATCCACAAGAGGGGATTCAGTAATTCACAAGAAGTCAGTGAAGGCTCTGTGACTCAAGAAAAGTGTTTGAAAAAGGAGTACAGTTTCCTCAGACAGGAATGTGAGGAATGGGGGTCCTGGAGGCTGGGAATAGCACAAGAAAAGGTGTCGTTGGGAATGGATAGGGCAAGTGGGCAGTTGAGCTTCATGAGCAATCTGGGGGAGGGGGTGGGGGGGAGAGTTGTTAGAGAGTAGGCTGACACGTTAGAGTTGCTGAGGGCTCCAGCTGCCATGATGAAGAGTTTCCAGTGGGTAACTCCTCAAGTGTTTGAGCGGTTATGATCAGATTGTCTTTTTTTTTTTTTAAGATTTTGTTTATTTATTTGACAGAGAGAGAGAGAGAGACAGTGAGAGAAGGAACACAAGCAGTGGGAGTGGGAGAGGGAGAAGCAGGCTTCCCTCAGAGCTGGGAGCCCGATGTGGGGCTCGATCCCAGGACCCTGGGATCATGACCTGAGCCGAACGCAGATCTTTAACGACTGAGCCACCCAGGTGCCCCCAGATCGTCTTTTAGAAGACAACCCCAACAGCAAAATGGAGGACGGATTAGAGAAGAGAGAAAATGGAGGCTGGGGAGGAAGGCATTTTAAGCCAAGCTTTTACATTTTCACGTAAAATATCATCTTTGTCTTCTGCACACATATGGGGTGCCGCATAAAGGATTTAAAGCAAAAACCATAGACAACATGCCTATTCATTTCAATGATTAAAAAAAAAAAAGAAGTTTTGAGTTTCTGCTCCATGCCAGTGACAATTCTAAGGACTGTGGATACAGTAGTCAGCAAGAGAGACATGACCTCTGCCCTCAGGGAACTTACCTTATCTTGGAGAATGATCGATCAAACCAACAAATTAATAAGTAAGTGACTTAGATTGGAGTACTGCCTTTGGGGTACTGCTATGAGGAAGCAAATAGAATGATACGATACAAGTGTGTAGGTTAAATTGGACGTTGGGTAGGGGGTCTTTGTAAGTTAAGGTTCTCTGGGAAAGCCTTTCTGTTGGAATGAAATATAAAAAAAATGAGTAGCCTAATATCATAGTATTTTTGGTACTAATTTGTGACCTCATTTATGAATAAGGCCTTGGTTAAAAGTCCCTTCGAGGCATTTGCACTTAGAGAGATAACCTCAGAGACAGTTAGGTTTATCAGAAAGCTATCTGTAAGAAGCCCATCACTGTCTTTTGGTATAGACTGCATTTGCAGAATCTGATTAATCTTAGGTGAGCTTCACTGTAAATGAAATATTTAGGAAACATTTTATATGTAAAAGATCCATATACGGAAGACCTTTGCTCATTTTACAGAAAGGCTCCTTTTTCCTGTGATGTTTTTCAGTGTCCCTTATTCAACTCCCAGTAATCTGTTTTTCTGAGAAATCCCTTCCAGGCAACAGATTTGTTGGCATGCCTCTTTTTATCCTATGATGAGAATTGTGTCATCAATCTAGTTTTCTCCTTTTCCCGGTGCGTCAGGAAGCTCAAAGCTCAAAGATGTGTGTTCATTTGTCTGTTTTTCCCTGTGTGGATTCTAGATACTTTGTGTCTGCCTTTGTCACTTGGATTTTGTGTTTTCATCAGTGGATTATTGCAGCTTTCAATTAATGAAGTGTCAAGTCCTTATTTGTAATAAGAAATTAAAAAAAAAATCAGTCCTCAAATTTGATGCTTAGGATCCAACTGAGAACAGGAACAATGGGAATGGACAGATTCTGGAAGTACTAAGGAACGAGACCTTGAGGGTTGGATGGACATGAAGGGTCGGGGAGAGGGCAGAGGTCTGCTCCCCTGGGTAAATCCTGAGGCTATATAAGAGGAAGAACAGATCTGAGGCAGGATAAAGACTTGGATTTTAGATAAGCTGTTGGTCCCATGCCCTGCTGAACAGACGACCAGCCAATTAAAAAGATGCTTAGAGCACAAGAGGAAGGGGTTATGATTGGGAATACAGATTGGAGCGTAATTGAGGACTTGGAAGTCAGTGGGGCTGTCAGCGGAAGGATGGTTTCTGGAGAGGGGCTGCAGATGATCCTTGAGGGATGTTTACAGTGAGTGCCTACGGGAGAGGAACCCACACTTCCCAGCCCAGGACCTTTGTACACTGTCATTCAACCAAGACCCCCATCCTCCATCTGTCAGCTGACTAGTGTTGATTCTTCCTTCTGGGCCCTTCTGAGACATTTTCTATTGCAGGAAGTTGGTTCCCCCCACCCTTGTCTGAGATGGTTGCTTCTCCTACAAAGGGCTCTTATAGCACTTTGTACTTTTCTATCATAGGGCTTACCACCTAGTATTGGGATTGCTTATTTAGTTCTCCTCCCTGCGACACTGTAAACTCATTAACACATGTATCTCCAGCATGTAGCTCCATGCCTGCCACATAGCTGCTGCTCAGTACACATGTGCTAAGTGAGTAAGTAGACTAGAAGGAGTCATCCTAAAAGTGAGAGGGATGCTGTCTCAGAGATGTTAGGGGAGGACAGATGAGTGTCTGCAGAGAGGGACACAGAGTCAACACGGCGGTGTTCATGATCTGCATCTGGTCTTAGTCTGCTTGGGCTGCCCTAACAAAACACCTGAGTAGCTTAACCAACATCAATATTTTTCTCATAGCTCTGGAGGCTGAGAGGTCCAAGATCAAGGTATCAGCAAGGAGGTTCCATTCTGAGGCCTCTTCTTTTGGATTATCGGCTACCTTCTCCCTGTGTCCTCACTGTGGCAGAGAGAGAGCAAACAAGATCTCCAGTATTCCTTCTCTTCTTAGAAGCACACTAATTCTATCAGATTAGGGACCCACCCTTATCACCTCATTAAATCCTAATTACCTCCATAGACACCCTGTCTCCAAATAGGATCACATTGGAAGTTGGGGCTTCAACATATGAATTTTGGTATGTGTTGGAGGAGGGGGGTTCACAAACATTAAGTCCATACCATCTTTTTAGTAGCTCGATACTGTTTATGGTTTGCAGACAGACAGATAGGTGACAGATAGTCCTAGTTGCAAGTATGATATATAACGTCCGATCCACACAATGGGAAGCCTCTACCTTTGCTCTGGATCCTGATCCATAGGGCGTTGCCGGGACCCAGATATACGTAGCCAGAATCAATCACTGCTGATCCGGTAATTTCTTATGATTGATCTCACAGAGCTCCTTGTGTTGTCCACTAAATCTGCCTTTTTACTCACGTAACACAATTGGTAATGACTGGATGTGCTTAGGCTCAGCTTGAAGAGGAATTTCATGAGGAGAAGGGTGTCAGGCACAGGAATGCATTAGGGAGGGAATTTATGGAACCCGATTTATTTTAAAATTAGATTAGATGATTATCTGCCTAGGTTGCTGTAGGTGTGGCTTTGCCTTAGGTGGAAGGATAGCCCAGATTTCCTTTCAAGTTTCTTCTTGGCCCCAACATTCTCTGACTGGAATTTTCAAATTTATATTCTCAGGATTGTTTGAAATTCTTCTCTTCTCTATCTCCTACAAATGCAGTCTGTTGGAAATAAGACAGATCCAGGAAAGAGTATCTATATAACATTGTAGGAGAAGATGTAGCAGAACAGAGCCTTTGGATAATTAATGAAAATGTTTGTCTTATTATATACTGGCTAATCCTCGGATACATAAAAAGTCATCACTGATCATTTTTACTTTCCCGAAGAAACCATGGCAAGATGTCTTAGGTGCATGGAGAGTAGGGGTTTCTTTAGTCTCTCTATTTTGATAATATTATTTAAACCTCTTTCAGTCATTTTCTTTATTCCAACGACATTATTTATTGGGCATACACTTCAAATTGTAAAAAAATGGCCTAAGTATAGAAACAGCTTTCTCTGGATGGAAGAGTGGTTGTTGACAGGATGGACAGAAAAGGCAGGGGTGTGTAATGGGTCGCCTCTCCTGGAAGCAGAGGGAGGAAAAAATATAACATATTTTTGAATATGTTTTGAGGTATATATCTAGTATTAGTGGGAATATCTACTTGCTTCTCTTTTTTTGGTCAGTTTTAAGGGGGCACTTCTGTTTTTCTCTAATGTCCTTTTGGAGAATTGTTCCCTTGTTCCCGTAGGCCGGAAGTCAGGGCTAGAGGCAAGATTTTGGAGTTTGTCTTCTTTCTTCCTCTGTACATTAACATAAATCAAAACACAACTCTAATCCCTTTATTATATTTGACAAGCATGGAGTATTGTTCTACCCTATGTCAGCAAAATCACTCCTTCTCACTTGAACTAAGAGGTTTTTTTTGGATTGCCTTTTAACCTCCAGCATGTTTTGGGGGGCAGAGACATAACAAAGGAGCAATAATAGTTTTGGGGGGCGGGGGAATGAGTAACTACCAGTCCCTGAGCATAAACCCTGGTATTTGGGTTCATAGATCGTACCTACCCTGCCCTTTACTGAACAGGCTACTCCATATGTCTGGGCTCCCTTTCCCTCTTGCTGTTCCTAAGCTCTTCAGTCATGAACGTGATAGTATAGGTCCATAATTGTTCTTCATAATGAATACATAACACAAATTCTTTGGGCGATTTGAGCTGTGAGTACGAGAAATCTGGGTAGCGAACCTGTGCGTGGTCACATAGATCCCTTTGTGGTCATCAGTGTTGAATTCCCCATGTATTAGGGTTGAACCAGGCCATTAGGGAGGCTGTGCCCCCTTTTCCCTGTCATTTTCATATGGGGAAGTTTCATATGGGGAGTTTATGTTTTAATATCTTAAACCCAGTCTTTCTTGCATAGACAAATACCAAGTACAGAAAATGACTCAAAAATAAGGGCACGTGCTTTATTTTGTCAAAGCAATGAAGGAAAATGCGGAAACTGGGAATTCTGGAAATTTTTCTTCACAGGGAAGGACCGATGGCAACCATTTCTTCACGAACATCCCTGAGTTTGCAGCTTCTGTGAAACCAAACCCCCTCATGCCAGTCAAGAGGCCATTGGACTGTGTAGCTTTGAATAATACAGTAAAGAAAAAAAACTGCCTTGTTTTAACGGTAGTTTATTTAGAGGCTGTACAAATAACAAAATCATGTTATAGGTTAAAACAAAAAGCCACAACAACCCGCCCTCTCAGCCCTTTTCTTTGTGGGGAAGCGGGCCAGATGTTTAAACAATATTGTGGGTTCTTGTGCACGCCGAGGTACTTGGGAGACCTTGGGAAAGAAATCATGTCTGCACCCCTGGTGTGTCACAGTTTTAGACCCCTGACCTAGAAACCATTTAAACAGATGTTTGGTTCAAGGGATTTATGTCTACGTTGAACTTTTTTTCCTTTGCAAATGGCTGCCTCTAAAATTGGAATTTTTTTCTAGAAGGACCAGGGAAACAACTACCTCTCACAACTTTCTAGTTTCACGTAAAAACCGTTCTGGTGCCACAGGAACCAAACAAAGAAACAAACAGCTGCCTCGTCAGCCACTACTGTTCCTGGGGAGGAACATTTTTTTTTCCCCCTCTCTGGCCTGTGCATGGTGAGCTCAGACCTTCAAGAGTAAGTGTTTACTAACCTCAGGAGACCCCCAGAGATTATGAACCAGCATCAGTTGTGGCTTCCCTTCCCTTTCTCATCCGCAGCCTGCAAATCTCATTCTGCTCCTCCCAGAAGTGGGTCCTCCTCAACTTTGATCCTGGCATGTGAAGTTCACTCTATGGCTTGGGTCAGTCACAGATGAAGCCTTGCATCATAGCTGCCTTTATGAAAGTGTTTGTTTCATATTTGAAATGTTTTCATGTGCATTCGCTCTGCTTTGACTTGCAGAAGGAGAAAGAAAGTAGTTTTACTGGAGGCAAAACAGCCACCTGTGAAAACTAATTGCGTAGGTAGAGGTTTGATGGTATCTCTGGGAGGGATCCAGCAGGAAGAAAGTAAATGTTCTGAATCTACAAGGAAATCACCTGTGTGCCAAGCTGACCCTCTGCATCAAAGCCAGGATTGAAATATCCCATCAAATCGGGGGACTGTGTTTAGGAGGCTGGGGTGAGGAAGGCAGAAAGAGGGAGGAGCCCCGTGAAAGAAGGTGCAGTTCATCTGGGTGAACCGTGTAGGTGCATGAAAAATGACAAACGTGGTAAACTCAACCAGACCTCCTTATTAAAGGCTGACATGTGATGTGAATGGTCTATAGTTACTTTCAAACAAGTTTGGGGTGTGGCTGCTCTTGAGTTCCTTTTTTCTCCCCCTCATCAGGCTTCCCTTTTCAGTCTTAAATTCTGTGGTCTTGACCTTTTTTTCTTTTTCCCCCCCTTTCCTTGGTCCCACTAGTCTAATATACCCAAGTGTTTCTTGCCATTAAAAGGTCAAGATATCCTGTGATGGAGAGGCAGGAATCAATGAGGCAAGCTACCCTTTGTCACCGTCTGTGTAGCTCCCAGAACTGGTTGTCCACGAGTTCAGAAAAAGCAGGTCTACTGGGCCTCCCACTAGTACGCATGTCACCTCTGTCTGAACCTGATGCAGAAGACAGGTCTGTGAGTGGTCTTCCAGATGGTAGGACCTGAACTGTCCTGCAAAACTCTACATTTCGCTGGTCACTCCCTGTAGAAATCAGTTGTCTCGGTACTAGATGTGCTTGGCTAATGCACCTACACGTTGCCTTAGTTGTGCAGCCAGAAAAGTTTTAACAGCATGCGTCTGCATGCAAGCGACTTTTCTTATTGGCTGGCTTCCATGGCTGTCTTCAAAACTCTAGAGAGGAGGGGAAAGTTCCTAGCATTTGAAGCACCATGAGATTTTTAGGGAGATTTGGGGAAAAGTTATATGATCCTTCCTGGAGCCCAGGTAAAATAAATCTTTAGAAGGTGACAAAGGGGTTTTAAAGAGCAAGAATTAAAAGGACCCTTACATGATTTTGAGTGGAAGACTTTAGACACCTTTTTTTTTTTTTTTTCCAGAGAAAGAGAGGATGAGCGGGGAGGGGCGGAGGGACAGGGAGAGAGAGAATCCCAAGCAGACTCCCTGCTGAGCACAGAGTCAGATGCAGGGCTCAATCTCACAACCCTGAGATCATGACCTGAGCCAAGACCAAGAGTCAGACACTTAACCGACTGAGCCACCCAGGCACACCTGGACACATTTCTTAATGTCCAGGGTAGTCTGAGGCCAATGCTCAGATGGGCCTCTGGTGCATCATACAATGCTGAACCACCCTAAGGAGCTATGAATTAGGAGACCAGAAGGTTCTCGTGGAGGTCCCATTGCCTTAAGTTTCACTGTCTGGAAGATAACTAGATCCCAATCTCTGAAGTCCATGGGGCCTCACTTATCTCAATGCACTTTGGCTCATCCCTACCTGTTCTCTTTACTGCAGTGTCTTATAGGTTCTCTCAGGATTCAAGAGCTCTTCTACACCTGTTAATGAGAACGCTCCCTCCAGAGCTTCCCGCTTTAAACTGCCATCAGAGATCATTCTACAGAAGCTAATCTCAAACCATTGTGAATCTATCTGGATGCTATATCGGAGGCCTCCTTCTCACATTTAACCCCAGTCAAATAAAGCATCTGGTTTTCATATCATTCAGACAGAAGACCTTTCCAACAGTAATATGTCACAGTGTCTCTGGGCCCCTCTTTCCAGAGCCTAAGCCGATGGGTCCCCACTTTTGTGAGAAATTTCTCGTCCATGGTACATAAGATAGGATCTCGCTCAAGCGTCACCCACAGTCATGTCCTGTGTATTTCCAAGATGCATAAGCACTTAGGACATTTTGATATATATATTTATGTATATATATATCCCCTTGACATGTATGAGAGATATATTCAGGGATGATCATGAGTTTCTAAATTTACAGGTAGCCCTTTGGAAAATAATTTCCTCCCCAGGTATCTGTAGGTGGCCAAGCACTACCATGTACATAGACCTCTTAACAGTATCTTTGCTTCTGTCACCAGCATAGGCAATTGTCTTTTCTTCCAGTGACCTTTTATTTTTTAAACAAAGAATCAATGTTATCACTTTATAAGCTTTATAACAATAAAGAGAGAAAAACCAATTCACTCTGAGATGCGGCTGTTGACCAGATGGCCAAGTTTATGAAATGCCAAAGCACTTCTCTCCAGCCTTGCATTCCTGTGACTCGGATTTGTTTTCAGCAAAACTACAAATCTGATTGTAGAACTCTCCCTCCACCTTGATAGAACATCATTAATATTTCGTGTACCCTAGAACACGGTTTAGGGCAATACTGGTGTTCCATATGAGCCCAAATGAAGGCAGATCCTTGGAGGAAGGTGCAGTGCAAAGAGCCGTCCACAACTGTGTGTTAGTCCTGGGGCTCAGTGTCAAGTTGAGCAAGTGGGTGTGTGTTTGTGTGAAGGTGTACGTGTACATGTGCGTTTACCCCTATTATTGTTACAACATTTCCACGTGACCTCCTTTAAAATGGACTGGTATCCATACTAACCTGACTTATGAGACCTTTAAAAAAGTATTTTGGGGCGCCTGGGTGGCTCAGTTGGTTAAGTGACTGCCTTTGGCTCAGGTCATGATCCTGGAGTCCCGGGATCAAGTCCCGCATCGGGCTCCCTGCTCAGCAGTGAGTCTGCTTCTCCCTCAGACCCTCCCCCCTCTCATGCTCTCTCTATCTCATTCTCTCTCTCTCAAATAAATAAATAAATAAATCTTTAAAAAAAGTATTTTGGAAATGACAGTGTAATAGAAAAGTTAAAAATAGAAAAGATAAAAAATACCCGGTGGCCTTCTTTCTCAAAGTCGTTTCCTAGTTCATCCTGAACGTTCAGTAAAATCTCATTTGGGATGGTTTCCATCATAAGATGTCCAGGGGCAAATAAAACATATATTGCCAGTAGCATCTTCAGAAAGAGAGGTCACAGGGCATATGGCAGTGAGACCTCATCAGTCTTCATCCAAGAAGTATGGGTTAGTTTTATGCCACCTCCTTGTCCCGTGGCAGAAGAGAGACCTGGCTTGGAGAGCAGATCTGGGAAAGCAGCACAGGGGCCACGTGCCCCAGATGTGTAGAAATGTTCTTAGATGCGTAGACAACATCGTGTTCTCACCCACCAGCAAAAAACTCTTTGACTGGAAGGGCTGAATTATTCAGCATAATCCTGAAAGCATTGTTCCCTTACTAATAAGCATCCAAGGTTAAACAGCCTGTTGGCTAAATTGCATGTTGGAATCAATTGCCCTGCTAGATCAGAGCATTTGTAAAAGTAGTAGATCTGAATGGAAGTTCTCAGTAATGATAAGCAGTACCTTTGCTTCCATTGAATTTATATTCTAAAATGAGTCATCAAAGAGGTTCTTTTATAGCTTACTACATCCATAAAAGAACACTCAAGATGCTTGACAATAACAACGAGCTACCGACACTAAAAACATAAATGGGGGGAAAAAAGCCCATGCTGTTCAGACAGTTTAGTAAATTGCGTTACTTAAACAAAACCTAATTATGGGAGATACTGATAAAATGTTCTTAAAAAAAAAAAAAAGCCAAACTTGTCCCTTTTCAAAATCTTATCTTTCTTTAGCACTGCAACAAATAATCCTGCCAATGTGTATTAATAAATTCAAAGACAAAGACACCATAGAAAGAGCGCTTGTAGACCTCATCTCTGGAGTTGTCTCTTTATTGCTCAAAGGTTTTGGAGGCTTTATTTGTTCATTCGGCACCAAACAAGGACCAGGGAGGCTGGTTTTTGCTGGCCCCGGAATTCACGGTCCCACATCCACTCGTCCGAGAGCCACCTCAGTCTCCCACTGACTTTTGTAGCTGCACAGTAGCTGGAACAAGGCACACCAGGCCCCCGGTGTTCCCCACTTTCTGGGACTGTGTTCAGTTATATATGTGTATTGCCTCGTTTCATATTCCCAATAACCTCGCTTTTGTCCCCATTTTAAGGGTGAGGAACCAGAGGCTGGGAGTTGAACTGACTTGCCCAAGGCCAGACAACTCCTACGAGATGTCCAGGTCAGGTTTAGAATCAGGGCCATCGGGCTTTGGAGCCCTGACAGCTCACCCTTGAGTCACCGCTGCCTCGTCTCTAGAAGCGTCTGAGAGTCCTTGTCACCAGCTGGGCCCTTTCTCCAGCTGCTTCTGCTGTGAGGCCCCAGAAAGGCAGCTTGACTTGCAGCTCTGTTCTGCTCTGTTCTGGGGGGAGAACTGAGGTCGTGGCAAAGCCAGGTACCCCCAAGCCATGGGGGTTTAGTGCCTGGTGCTGTTTGGAGGGGAAGCCAACAACCTGATCACGTGAACTGTCTCATCAGGTTTTGCCTCTGATGCAGCGCTGGAGCAAATCACCCCCCATCAGGTGCCTCTAACCTCCTCACCCAATCGGTCTTGTCACTTCAGGTCCAATTTCACGAGCTCATGGTGATTAAGTAACCATGATTCTCATGGTTTTGCAACTGGCCGCCAAACAGCTAGGGTTTCGAAACTATTTTAATGGTATGAATATTCTCTTTCTTTTTGGAAGTTAGAGGACTGAAGGCAGGAATAGGAATATTATATTTCACGACCCTTCTTCTCTTTCTCTTCCTCCGCATCTTTCTGTGAGGTTTTCCTTTTTTCCTGATCTTTCTTCGATCTCATTGTTTTTATTCACAGTAAATGGAATTTTTTTTTAAAGGAGGGGAACTTGTTCAGTTAAAATTTTTAGAGACATGTATTTATTTCTAAAATGCAGAATGGCTATACAGCTAATAAATTTTTTTCTTGGCCACATTTTTCCCTCTGTAACGGTATTTGGATTTGAGATGAAAAATGAAAGCTGAGTAATTAAGGCAAAAAAATCAGTAAGACTTTATCACCTTTAATTCAACCGATGGATACTTTTGTCGGGTCAAGGTCTCTGGAAAAAGTAGGTCAAGATGAATGTTTTCGGTAAAAGAGAAGCTACATAGAATGTTTCGTTTTATCCGGACAATAGCCGTATGGTGCAGACACCGTTATTGGCCTCATTTTCTGTCTGAGGGAGAAGTGAAGGGACTTTCCAACATCACACAGCCAACTGGTAGTGGGTTTAGATGAGGTGCTTTGATTCCAGAATCTGTGGGCTTTTTCACTCCTTCTATATTAGCATAACTGAGGGAGAGAAGATTAAAACGCCCCTGGAATCTGGAGCTAACTTGACTAAGATACAGTTGAACTAGAAGTTTTGGAAAGACATTCGGGCTGTCACTTGATCATTTCGCATATAAGGCTTCCTTAGTGTCAATTAAATGCGTGGACAAAACACACCGAGACTCCTCAATGAGCTGTGTTGTTTAAAGGTGACTTTTAATGACCTTGTGAAACTTCTCCACACTCCAGCTGTTTCATCAGTAAAAATGAATCAAAATTATTTATCTTTTTAAAGAATGTTAAGAGGGTTAATCAGTTACTACCTATAAAATACCTTAGTTGAAGTACATGTCCACATTAGTTATATTAGATCTGATTCTTAGTACACGTAACACTCCATTAGCACACACTGTACTTCCATATCATGCTTGGTGACTATGAAGGTTTTCATCCCTGTGAGTCATTGGCTGTATACCCATTTATTTGTGAATAATAAAGCAAAGCCAGTTGCTCAAAGTCTATTGATAAGTTTACAGTTGAGATTTAGTCCCCACGTGGTTTTACACTAAAGTGTTAGAAGTAGAATGTTCAACAAATTCAGCAAGATTCTCTAGCAGTTGCAGAAGAAAAAGTACCCAAGAGTTGACTCCTGATGGTTCAGCCAAGTTCATTTCATTTTGGAATTTGAAGATGGGTTGATACTTTCATATGCTAATGTGTCGAGGCTTGCAGCTTAAATGTTTTTGTCTGAGGTTCAAGAGGGGTAAAGATCACTGTTATTTATCATAATTAGCCCCCTAGCCCCTGACTGTTAACACACATATATACACATGTACATGTGTACACACTTACATACTGCCCCCACCCCCGAGTCCCAGGTGAGCTACGTAAAGCAAAACAAATCTTATTCCAGTGAAGAGGTAAATGGTTCTGTTCTTGATGAGATTAATAAACCTATAATAATTCAATTATTTATCTCTGATACCTGTGTGTTATTATAAACAACACTGACGTTACAGCAGACAAGCTTTTGGATCAGTGGAAGGCCTTTGAGCAGCTTTTAGAGAACCAATGTAAAATAAATTAGCCTCATCAGTTCACTTCAAATCAGCAAACAATTATTGAGCACAGGTCCCTGAAGACGTGCGTCTCCATGCTTATATGCTTATGTCTGGTGGAGGAGATAAGATCAGTAAGTAATGCAAGGCCAAGTCAGGTCGGTCTCGAAGACAAGTATAAATGTGGGGCTATTGAGATGCAGTGGGCTGGCTCACATCTCGTTGTGGGGGAGGAAAGAGCAACTTCGTAGAAGTGGTATTTTTGACCTCAAGCGATGGGTTTTGAGAAGTGTGTAGGAGACGTTTCGACCAGGCGGACAGCATGGCCAAAAGTGAAAGGGCAGGAAAATGCGTGAGAAGTTATGCAGTGTGGCTGGAATACTCAACTCATGGGTGGGAGGTGGGCACTGGGCGGCAGGGGCCATGTGGGGAAAACAGATTGAGGCTACCTCATGGAGGGCCTTGAATGTTGGATTGAGAGATTTGTACTTATTGTACCAATTCCTAGAAGATATCTAGAGGCAGCCCCCAGGAAATTTCTAATTCTTCAAAAAGTTTCAGACAACTTAACACATTTTATTTGTATAGTATTTCTTTGCGTTCCAAAGGATCTAAATCTCCCTGGATTTTTTATTTCTGGGATTTTTGGGGGGGGTGTATTGTGTTCGTCAGAGAAAACCATGCATCCACCGGCTGTGCTCTCTCTGTACATTTCCAGCCTTCCCCGAAACAATCATCTTGTGAACTGTCAAATTATCCAGCTATAATCTAATTGGTGGTGACTCGTGAGTCCCTTAGCACCAAAGAACTTGTATCCAGCAGGCTTCTTTCTTTCAAACATTTGTTAGTTCATTAAAGATGTTATGTTAGAGGTAAGATATGATGATGCATCTGAGAAAGACATAAAAGACCAGGACAAAAGACAAGTTGAATAGTCAAAGATGAGCAGTAAGCATCAGGGAAAGCTAACTATAGCACCTGATTTTGATTGAATAACTGGTGATAGCGTTGGCTTTGAAGTTGTTGCCAATCTGCCTAAACTTTCTTCATGGATGGAATGAATGAAAATTACGAAGCATTGATGTAAAACTAATTTTTTTGTCTGCTTTCTTTCCTTCTTAAGAATCTTCCTCCCTTCCTCTTTTCCTCCCTCCCTCCCTCCCTCCCTTCCTTCCTTCCTTCCTTCCTTCCTTCCTTCCCCCTTCTATCTCCCTTCTGTCCATCTGTCCATCCGTCCCTCCCTTCTACTCTCCCTCCCTCCTTCTCCAGTCTTTTCTTACTGCACAATTTCCAGGACTGATTGACTTCTGCTTGTCACAGTTTATCTGAATTTAATACAGATGATTCTCACTGGTGCAAACTTTTGCCGCAGGAAGATGGAAAGGCCATTTCCCCCTTCAACAAAGCTGTAGCAGAGAGGGACATGGAAAGCTACGTGGGTTAACCTTAAGACACCTTGTTCTCATAATCTTGTTCTCAGTCACTTTGCTTAGAGGTTTCCCCAAGGTTCTATTCAGAATATCTTGTGAATAACAGAGAATTCATTCATCAAGTATGTACTGTCTTATGCTAATAGCACAGTTAATGGAATTATTACATTTCTTTATGTTTCTTTTGCATATTATGACTGAGGTAATTTGTGTTTTCTTTTAAAACATGTGAATGCTTACAAACCATGATAATGCTTTTATTACTGCATGTTCTGTCTCAGCAGTTAAAACTTTACTATTTTATTTACTGACAGAACCAGGAAAAGATAAAAAAAAACCCTATAAATATCATGATATAATATAACATCTGTGTATAATGCCTTTAAATCTAAAAATATTGTCAAGATTTAATCTCTTTAAAAACTTTTATAATGTTTTCATGAATTATAATGGATGAATTATAAAATGGATTTATCCTAAGTAGACTTCATAATGCCCAAAGAAAGTAAAAATAAAGAGGAAAATTAGAAATATTTCCAGGTACTTAGAACATTGGGAAATACGTTACAGACTTTGAATGTGGAGTCCACTGGCCACCTCAACCCTTTTGCTGTTCCTGACACTTATATTTCCTCCTGTGGGACGAAGGTTAAAAAGCGGATCTTATTTTTAATTCTGTTTTGTGTTTTAGGGAGCAAAATAACTTCTCCCACTGAGATATAAGGGTAACCACAGTGTCAAAAACTGGCTGCCCCTTGAATGCATGTACCTTTGCAAATCCTGTAGCAATGGAAAAATCTCCAGATAGATGTAGAAATTAATTAATGTCTTGCTACCGTGCGAAGAATGTGGGCACAAGTGGATAAAGCTGACTAAATCCCACAGAATTTGTGCAACTTGCCTATTAACCCTCAAATAACATAATATAAGTGAAAGCCAAGGCCCACTTTCTATTGTTTTCCTACCCAGCTGGTTATTCATGAAAGTCAGGCCTGTTTGTTTTATGCTCTGAGTGCACCTCATCCACCAAGCTGGAGTCATTCCTGGTCACAGAGTGGACCAGAGAATGCGGGACTCTGTGCAGGATCTGGGTTGCTGGGACCAACCAGCTGGGATTAGCTGTCCTCCTAGAGGAGGATCTGGAGGCCCCTGGGTCTGGGTGAGAAGGAGCAGCACCTTAGTTGTGTATGTGTGTATGTGACCTCTAACAACAAAGCGCCGGCCCCGCTCACTGATACCATTCGCAGTAACCTGAATGACTGGTTATTCTGGTCAGGAGAAAATAGCACTGACATCATGTGATTCTGGCAAAGTAAACCACATTGGAACTTGGCCTTTGAATACCCAAGGGGCTGGCAGCAATCTCAGGGGTTGGCTGGGAGCCCCATTGAGTTCACTAGTAATCAGTTGACTGCTGAGCTGGACAAGCTGCCCTAGTTTTTCTGACAAGCTCTGTCTAAAAGAATGATGGGCAGTCTGCCATTAGGATTTTTTAGCAGAGTTGCTAAAGATTAACTCTTCAGCTCCTGTACATATTATTGTGTCCTTCATTATGTGTTGGTACGCAATTAGATAAAACTTTGGAGGGAAGGGTCCGATTCCTCATTCAACGATTGCTCACAGAATTCCTCTTTGGCACAACAAACACCCATAAGCAAGGATAAACACTGGAAAGCCCTTTATATGTATGTTTCAGAAGAATGCCAGTGGGTGAGTTTTCCTTGAAATTTCCAGGTTTTTTTTTTTAATCAAAATGCTGTAATGTTTAATTAGGCAAAATGTCACCTGTTGCGTCCCAACCCTCCCTTGAGAAGAGATATCACCTTAGGGAAACCTTTGCAAAACCATGAGCATATAAGACTTATTATAATAGATATATCCATGCATATTCTTTCCAATAAAACTTGATAATTCAGGGCATTCTACAAGAAAGGAGGTATTTGCAGTCAGTGTGTCATAATCCAGAGAAACCGAATCTTTTGGATAACCCTGACCTCTCTATGTACTTATCTGCTTATCTTTTACTAGAAAAGGTGATGCATTGGTAACTTTTGCTCCTCCTGTCACATAGTTAAAATAAAATACAATTGATATCTTGTATCTGATTGATCAAAAACAGATTGCTCAAAACACTCTATATGCTGCCCTCCCAAGTGATGAATTTGTCAAGTTTAGTCTTGCTTCATACTGGAATTCTTCCTAAGGCACGCTGCCTTTTCTCTTGGTAGAATAGAATCTATTCTATTGGCCATCTCCATTGGATACCAAAGTTGTGTGACAGGGTTTCCATACTCCTGCATACAGCCAGACTGAGGCAGCGAGCGTGCCACTGTGGTGCAGACCTAGTGATGTCTTGTGAATCTTCATCCACATTTGGGAGTTCTAGTGGCAAAAGCTAAAGTTCTGGACTTCTTTCTGCTTATTGAGTCACGGCTTGAATTCTGACTCCTCTTTGCTCTTTTCTTCCCGAAAGCCATATTTGAGAGATGGTACAGTCTCTCTCTCAGTGTTTGAGCAGTTTGTGACATTAGCCACCTGGGGACATGATTGTCCCTCAGAGAATTTACGTGAAGGGAACAGAAAGACGACACAGGCCACAGACAGCTTTTACCAGAGTCTTCCTGTTCCGCACACCTCTTGTCTCCCTTCCCCTGGTTCTCTAATGCTTGACAGGCTGTGGCCTCAAAGGAACCCTCCTCTGTGGCAGACTGGGTGTCCAGAGTGACAGCCTTGCAGGTGCATCGTTAAAGGGAAATTTTAACGGTTTTTCATTTGGCTTGTCACCCTAAGACTTATCAGGAGAAGATGAAAGCGACTCCAGGGTTTTGAAGAAGGATTTATAAGTAGGTGGAACTTTTTAGCATGTATATTCCTACTGGGTGTGGTTTGGGGGAGGAGCCAAGGCAAATATCAAAAGACTGGCATTCCTGATGATATTTCTGCTTGGTTCAGGTATTCGTCTCTCTATCCCCTTTGTGCGAGGCCAGTGTCACCATTGTCACTAGGCCCCCATTTATCCTAAGTAAGGGCTTGGGGGTGGTGAAAGAGCGGGGCAGGGGTTGGGGAGCCACCTTCCTCCTTCCTCCCTTCTCTCTTCCTGTGTGCCTCCAACCTCCTCCCTCCTCACGGCTCCCTTCCCCCTCTTTCCTCCTGCCCTCTCTTTTCCTTCTCCTTGTTTTTCCTTTTTTATTTATTTTTTAAAAAGATTTTATTTATTTATTTGAGAGAGAGAAAGAGTTGGGGGGCAGAGGGAGAGGGAGAAGCAGGCTCCTCGCTGAGAGGGGAGCCCACTGTGGGACTCGATCCCAGGACCCTGAGATCGTGACCTGAGCTGAAGGCAGATGCTTCCCCGACTGAGCCACCCAGGTGCCCCTTTCCCTTTTTATTTTAAAAAAACTACTTACTGAGCTTCTCTCACCCAGCAGTGCACAATGATGTGCAAAAGGCAGTGATCATCCCGCACTCAGGGAGTTTATAATCTAGTGGGATACAAAGGTGTCTCAAATCGAATGATTACAAAAATAAATGCAGAATGAATGATCATGGTAATTAATTGATGAAAAGGCAGATGATGGTATTAGGACATAAAGCCAGAGAATCTGAGTATATACCGGTGAAATATCTAGGTAATGACGTTTCTTGGTGTTAAGAAAAAGCGGGAAGTTAGACCTGAGGTTGATTCTCAGCTGTGCAACTTAGTATTTAAACTTGAGGGATGGACTTGGGCTCTTTGAGCCTTAATTTCCTTACCAGTTAAATGAGGATAATAATAGCTACTCCTCAGGGTTTATATGTGATTGGAAATACTAAATTTGAAACATTTAGTTGACACAGTAAGAATTTAACAAAGTTCTCTCTTACTATTATTGATGCTATAATTCAGTGAGCTAAATTAGAGATATCCTATTGGGTTTTTTTCTTCCTGTCGTATTAAAATGCCACTGACAACCTAGTTTCATGCATAACAACCATTTCCATAACCAGTCTACTAAAATGTCATAAGTGATACAATGTCTCAAGCAGTCTCAACACTACCATGGACACCCAGGAGTGTTTAATCCACTAATCTAACTTACATTTTTGAGGTGTGTAATAACCCCTTGACATTTCCTGAAAAACGCTGCCTAGAGCTTTGTCTGTCTTTCTTAACTTTTCTTTCTGTTTACTTTCAGGGGTCCTTTTGGTCACTGAAAGGTGTCAAATTCTTGCTGGCGTTTGGGTTGTATATTAATTGCAGGTGTCAGAAACTGAAGTCAAGCAGAAGGCAGCGAGAGGGGGAAGTTATTGGCTGATGTAATTGAAAACTCCAGTTCATCCTCGGGCATAACTTGACTCAAGGGCTCTGATGATGTGCTTAGGAATGATTCTCTGACTCCCCTCCCATGCCCTCGCCTTTGTTACTTGCCTGCCTTCTCTGGCAGGCTCTACCTTCCTAGAGGTGAGCTCCAGGCTTACTTTCCGTCAGCTGAGGTGGATGGGGAGGGAACAGAAGTTCCAGGGTGGGCTCTCAGGGGGCCAGTCCCCGAACTGGTGCAGGCTTCCTGGCGACAAGGCCCGAGTCACCTGCCTGCTCTTGGAGTGAGGGGAGGACCGCAAGACCCCCAAACCCCCAAAGCATGATCTCAGAAAGTGGGGATGAGTGGCTTGCCAGAAACAAAACAAAACAAAAACGAACACGTTACTACTCTAAGGAAGTAGTAAACGTGGTGCAGACAGCATTCAAATCAAACACGCAAATAGGCAGAAATCCACTATAGATAAGAAATTAAAACCGACCCCTGTTCCTGCTTTTAGTTTAGGCAGGAGTACAGTCGGTGAGGTAACATTGAGGCCAACACCTGCTACCTGGGGAGTCTTGACTCTATGCCAGGCAGTGGCCTCGCTACTTGAGTTTGTTATGTCTGATATACACGATAACCCTACCAGGTACGCACGAAAATTCTCCTTTAACAGAAGAGCAAAGTGACATCCAGTGAAATGTTCTAACTTGTGTAGAGCTACCCAGCTAGTCAGCGTCGGAAGCAGCCTTTCGCCCGCAGGGTCCCTCCCCGGAAGCCCACGCTTGGGAGGCCTTAGCTCCGTGATCATCGTGTTGCCCTGCAGGGGTGTCTGAGTGGTGTCAGATAGCTCTCCGAGGCTGAGGCGGTGCAGACATGTGCCACTCAGGCTGGATGGCTGGTGCATTTTCCTGTGGGAAGCAGAGGAGGCTTCTTTTCCACGACGGGGTTGGGAATGCCAGGACATTGGGTCCTGTTCCAGGTATATGGTCACACGGACTCTCCTTGGGTGATTGGGTGACTCATGGAAAGCCTCACCCCGTCTGTAAGCTGGCGATGATACTGTTCTACTGTTGGGAGATTCGTTGGTCTGTTTGAAAAGTTGGATGCCCTGAGCATCACACCAGAGGTTTTAAGACTGAGTCTCACGGCTTCACTGTGGACTGCCCAGGCTCCACGGGCGAGGAGATGTGTCTGAGCTCCTGCCACCGCAGCCAAATACCAGACACCGAGGGTCTTAAATGACAAATATTTATTTTCTCACAGTTTTGGAGGCTGGAAGTCCGAGATCAGGCTGCTGGTGTGGTCATGTTCTGGTGAGAGGTCTCTGCCTAGACAGCTGCCTTCTCGTGTGTTCTCCCGTGTCAGAGAAGAGAGTGAGAGCTAGCTCTTTGGAGTCTCTTCTTACAAGAACCCCAATACTATCATATCACGGCCCCACCCTTCTGACCCCGTTTAACCTCCCATACCTCCCTAAAGGCCCTGTCTCCAAATATAGCCACGCTGTGGGGGTAGGGTTCTAACGTGATCAGGGGGAGCACAGTTCATTCCCCAGCAGTAGGCTGTTCGTGGTTTTGTGAGAACCACATATCTCCATTGCTGTTCAACACACTCTAGCCCTTCAGGTCTGGCAACAGCACCAAGTGAGGGGGCTTGGTGGAGGGTATGTTCTTAAAACGTAACTTCTTTCTTTGGGGGAAAGTCATTTTAATTACTCACTGAAGTTCCCAATTAGAGCAACAAGTTTTGGAAGATGATATGACGAACAATATGGGCATCCGCTCGACAAATCCAGATGTGGAATGTGTGGAAGTAGAGGTGTGATCAAAGGGGCTGAAAACTCAGAAGAAGAACTAATCAAGAGTCCATCGGGGAGGACTTCAGAAAAGTGAAATTAGATGTTGATATCATAGGCTAACTGGGATTTCACAGGGAGTAGGGCAGAGAGGTATTCTGGTGGTGGGGACACAGCCCTATATGAAGGTGTACCTGAGACAGAGGGGCGGAGGAGAGCCAGGGGAAGCTGCCTCCCAGCTAATTACGTCAGAATTTGGAGTCCCTCGAGTCCCTTGCCCATCCAGGGTATTTGGATTTTATTCGAAAGGCAGTGGAAAGCTCTTGAAGGTCTTTTGGAAAAGAAGTGTCATTAGGTCTGGATTTTGGACAGGCAAGTTTTTAAAATATACAGGTTGATTTGGTGGATAGAGAGCCTAGAGTTGGAGGCCTAGCACATGCTGTTCCTGCTACCCAGAATGCCTTTCCTTCTCTTTGTGCACCTCTCAAACTCTGTTCATCCTCAAAGCACTGTTTCTAGAGCAGTGTCCACAGCCAGGTGATTCCTGACCTGTCCAGATGGACTCATGACTCTCTCCTCTCTCCTACTTCTATAGTTTATGTGTGCCTGTTATCGCTTGATGGACATTTCAGTATAATTGTGTTTACATATCTCTCCCACTCCTAGACATGAAAGACCTTGAGAGAAGGGGTGGTATGCTTTTTTATTTTTATTTTTATTTTTATTTTTTCTGTTTTGTTTGTTCTGTCCTGTTTTGCATTCACAGTCTACAATGTTTGGCACATTGTAGTTGCTCTGTTCTTATTTTTTTGAACACAACCAAGTTGAACGAAGCCCACTGTGAAAGTCAAGAGGGAAGTGGTAGGAATAGAGGGGGGAGGGCATGTTATGAGTGCAGAGAGCCTTGAGGAGTCAGGGATGATTCTGAGGTTTCTAGCGTGGTCATCTGAGTAAAGGTTAATTAAGAGAGGCAAGGAACATGAAAGAACCATTGCATTTGGAGGTGAGGAAATGCATTTGGATTTTCCTTTTGGTTGCTTAAGGACATTCCGAGGGGTGACGTCTAGCAAGCAAGTGACTGGATGTAGCTTTGCTGTTCCCCCAAACCTCTGAAGGCAAAGGTCTGATTGCTATTGTAGAGAGAGAAGGTGGGCCAGGGGTGTATCTTTTAAGGAAATGGTGGAAGAATTGCAGTTCATAAAGGAGAAGAGAAGTGAGAAATCAGAGAAGTAGGAGGAGAATCCGGACAGTTCGGTGTCACAGGATGGAAGAGATGAGAAATGAAGCCCAGGCTAGGCCAGAGTCCGGCCAGAGTTTTATCATAAAAGGACTTCAATAATAACAAGAGCAGTAGGAGCAAGAATAAACATAATAGTATTTACTGAATTCTCAGTACTTGCTACGTTCCAGGCGTTTTGCTAAACGCTTTTCCTAAATATCTCATTTAATTTAAACATGAAGCCTATTATCCTTGAATGGCCCTGCAAATTCACACTCAAAGAGGTCAAGTCACTGTCCAAGGCCAAACAGCTAATAAGCGTTCAAACTGGGCATACGTTGTGAACTTTCAGATCCTGCAAAGCCCTAAGCAATTATTTTATTTTATTTTTTAGTAGGGAGAAGTCTACGGAGATTATGGAAATTCAAGTTAACTATAAAAGTTGCTAAAGCCATCCCTGTAAACTCAGAAGAAATAGAATTCTTTCTCCCCTACATGGATGAGAACATATTGGGGGTGTGTTACATTCCTTTCCAACTTCTCCCATTTAAATCAGCTAATTCAAAATATATTAGCGGCTGCAAGAAATCTGACGGCTCTAGTATGTGGTGTGTATTTTAACCTTATTTTCTATCGTAAGGTCATTTTAAAAACCATTCTGATCTACCATTTCCTCTACGTCCTGACTTTTTATATAATAAAGAGAATTATTTAAATTGGAAAGAGAAATCCGAATATTCTTAGCAATCATTTTGTTTAGTGCTTTCCACGTTAAGTTGTATGCTTAAGAGATACACTATAGCGATTCCTGAAAATATTTGCTCATAATCGCTGTGCTCTTATGGATGTGTTTTCATATATAATTCAGGAAAGAAAAATTATTGCACATGATAGATTAGTATTACCACATAAAAGTACTGATTGGTGTATCCTATTTTAGTGCTTTGCTAATTCTCAAGAGATAACTGTGCAGTAATTTCTAAGAAACCAGACAGTTAATTCTGCTGCTAGTGTCATTTTAAAGCTGTATGTTTGCAACCGTGGCTGTGGCTTCATCTGGTCTTTGTGCAGGCAACCATTGAGCAGCAAGGACTCTGGCCTGGGCTTCACCCAGACACTTTATTTCCACCCCAGCCCTACTTCCTCGCCACGTGGGGTTCCCTGGAGTTGAAGTGGGTGCCTGTCTCCACCTTTTACGCCATCTGAGATGAGGTCGAGACTTCTCAGAAAGAACTTTTGCAAGGAAAATGCTAAGGGTAACAGACAATAAGACGCCTTATGAAGAAATAGGCTGACACAGGTCTGGTTTGCTTTGAACCCTCGTTAGGTGTATTTAAGCATAGATTAATTTTCTGGCCAGCCTCGAAGATTCATTTATCTCCAGTTTATCTTCCCTCAAAAACACAAACACAAACACAAAAACCTGCCCCTCTTTTAGATACCGGAATGGCTTTGGAATTGGGGAAGAGAAGGAGAGCAGGCCCGCTGTGGTTGCTGTTTTCTTCCCACCTGGTGGTTTCTTTTACTGAGTTAGATTTGCTTGGGAATCACATGCGAGATTCTTCGCTTTCAAAAACGTGATAACGCAGATATGGTCTTTTCTGAAAAGGTAATAGAGGTTTTCATTGTTTCGGTATCGATGAAGAGGGAAAGAATGAGATTTAAGTATTTATTTATTTGTTTGTTGAGATTGAAGTTCTTTTTTTTTTAAGATTTTATTTATTTAATTGACAGAGAGAGAGAGACAGAGAGAGAGGGAACACAAGCAGGGGGAGTCGGAGAGGGAGAAGCAGGCTTCCCGCCGAGCAGGGAGCCTGATGCGGGGGCTTGATCCCAGGACCCTGGGATCATGACCTGAGCCGAAGGCAGTCTCTTAACCAACTGAGCCACCCAGGCGCCCCGAGATTGAAGTTCTTAAACTGTAGCCTTCATGACTAAATTATTTGCAAACTTGGTGAAGTCAGCGATCTCTTTACATAATTATTGGATTTCTTTCAAGGTGCTGTCTCCTTACCGACATACCATGCAAATAAGTGCAGTTTAATATAGATCTATCTTGATGTGGTTAGATTTGGTAAACCCTCTTATCTTTCAAATATGCATCGTTTATTTAAAATGCATAGGCATATGCTCAGAACAAAGTTATTTTCAGTGCATATATATTCATTAGCCCATGTGTGAAAGTACATTTCAAATAACAACCATTTCAATATTTGTTTTTCTTTCAAAACTTTCTCCTCTCTCCATCGTGGTTTAATTGAACTCTGGGCCCGAACTCTTTAAAGCATTCCCATGGAGCCTGGGTACATTTGAACATTTTTGACTGATATAAAATTGCTTTGTTGATCATATACCCATGCATGATAAGATATGCATAAGAAGAAATCTGGTACAGAAGTATAAATAATACTTATCTTTAAGCCAGCATCTGTCATCTGCTTTGGCAGACAGTGCTTGCTTTCTTCCCAGCACAAAAAGGGCTGAAAGATTAATGGGGCAGCTTTGTTTGTGCTCCGTGATGCTTAATCAATTTTTATTAAATTCTAAATTAAAACTTGGCTTTTACTACAGTGACATCTCTGATGTATAGAACAAGGGGAGAGATCATGATGCCCTGAAAAGGTTGAGCATCGCTGATCTTGAGTCCCAGTCTATTTCTTCCTACAGGACTTCTCTTAAGGATTGTTGTGAGTCGGACCAAATCCTTGTAGGCTTGCGTAGGAAAAGATAAATGCACCCCAAACTTTAGAGGCTTCAGACTTCTGGAGTGGGTATTTGTAGTTTGATTTTCATATTCCCATGCATGTTCCCCTGTCTGGGGAAAGAATACTAAGTTGTTTCAGTGCACAGGTGATGGGTTCATTCTGCCTTCAGAGTGATCCGGTAAATGAAGACTCACTATTATGCCCAGTGAGAGACAAAGTTTTTGGTAGATTGAGACTTACCATATTAAAGATCTGATAGAGACCCAGGCTCTTTCCCACGCGTCTACCTTGTAAGTTCTATGTTTGGAACTTTCTGGCTTTTTCATGCAGATTGTTTTTGTGGATTACTAGCCACTCAGAAAAGCCAGTTTATAAGTGACCATCTTACTACCTTTGTAACCTTCTGTGTATAGGGAACCTAGATTCAGAAGGCAAATGGAAACGTTTCTTTTCAGGTAAAAGGTTTTAAAATGCTACCCGTGATTGGTTTTCTTGGATTCTGTGTCTATAAGGAAAGGAAGAATGGGATTTAATTTAAAATATATTTCTCTGTTGAATACTGGTATTTCTGTTTTTGAATTTGCTTTTTCTTACATCTGGTACACACAAGACTAACCTGTATGTATTATTCCTTTGGAAACATATGTTGGTGGGCTCTGATCCAAAAGTAGCTTATGTATCTACATTTCAAAGTATCAGATTTCTTGAAGGGGGGACAACTATGAGATTTGTTGTTAATTTTTGTTTATTTTCTAGGAAATATGGCAAGCTGTAAACTTAAGATCAGAATATCTGTGTTTTTGAATTAGGTTCTATGCTACTTAGGAGAAAAGGGAATTAAAGAAAAATTTGGAAGCCAATTCTTACGTGCCCAAAGAAAAGTAATAATTCTTACAGCTGGTTCTCTCCCATCACTCATCTTTTCATCGCCATGTGTATACTTTCATCTTACACATTGCCATTTCTTAGTTAGAAATGCCAAGTATATGGATGCCCCTATTGACATGTTCTGTTTACCTACTTATTACCCAAGTCTTGACATTTCCCGTTTTGGTAATGCCTGCTACACTGTCTCTGAGTAGCTAAGGCAGGAGTCTTCTGTGTTCTGGAATGATTCAAGAGCCCAGCCCAGAATGGTTACATGGCAGGTTATTGCTGCATACAGGTGCCCCTTGTTTGCCTAAGATGTATTTGGTGCCTGAGTGTGTTCTTACCGTGTACCTTCTTTCTCAGCCACTACTGCCTCAGAAAAACCCTTTGGAAATTCTCTGAGAGTAGAGGAAAGCCTTGGATTACTGACCTGAAGACAGCCCCGCTCAACATGATACGCAGATTGGCTTTGAGCACGCAGTGTCGTGGGCCCTGGCTTTCTAACCTCGCAGCGATGTGGTTCGCTGTCATTTGCCAGTGCGTCTTCATTGTGATACTTGCAGCCCGTAAGCTAGAGAGTTCGTCTGCTTTCTGCGTTTCTGTGGAGTAATTTTGAGTAGATGAACTGAGGCGTGGGAGGGATTGCCAAATGAGGTAGTGATGAAGGCTAAGGAGACTTGGACTTAGGGAGTGCTTTCTGGCAGAAGTACAGCTCAGACAGTATCGCGTTTTTGACCATGGTACTCTAGCCACTCTGCCAAGTGTTTGTAACGAGATAGGGCTGTTACTATACTTCGCTTTTAACTTTACTTTTGCATACAGTACGTCGTCCTTGTTTTATAAACTGTGTCGCATACTTTTTGTACCTCTATAAACAAGTGAAGCTGTTGAGTTTTTGGATAAAGTTTGAAGCAGTCTTGTGTCGCTTCCTCTTTGCTTTATGCTCCAAGTTGAGAGCTGAATAGCGAGATCTTTTTTCACACCATTTATAATGCGATGCACATTTTGAAGGCAATTTAAATTCTTTTGGGTCCTCAGCCATATGCTTCAAAATGGAAGCATTATACATGTATGGATGGGGGAATAGGTAGGAAATTGGAGCGTAAAGATATATGACTGGGTATATAGTGGGGGCACTATTGTCCTTATTGAGAGAGGGAGAGAAGGAGAGGAGGGGGGAGGTTTTGTTCTCTAGGAATTTTTCCAAACCTTAGGCCCAATTTTGCCGAAGAAAATAATATTGCAGAAGAAGTTTAAAATGTTTCCACAGGCTACACAAGAACCTTTATATATGCAATTTATATCTCTAATGAGATTTTGGAACTTTACCAGTGTATTATTTGAGAAATTGGCAATATAGTCAAGAGGAATGAACTTTAAGGTATGATTTTTAATGGAAGAACAAAAACTAATATAAGTTAAAATTATGTTCCCATTTTATTATTACATTTTTACTCATTCTTTTTTTATGATTTCATTTCTCTCCATTCTTGCCTTTGTGTCTCAATTTTTCTGTTTCTTTCTACATTGGAAAAGTGAAGTGTAATACTCTCCTTAACACATAACTCTTTCACTCTGTCTCTCTGGAGGATATTTTTTACTGTTTTCATAATCCATTCTGCCTGAGTAGAAAACACCAGATTTCTCCAATATTCTGAAAATAATTTATACTTTGCTTTGATGGAAATATCCTGTTTCTGAACTTTTCTCATTATAATCGCGTAGACTTCTGGTGGTTGTGCCGCATTGATCACATGGATATCATACATTAATTTGGCTGATGTTTGGATTGATATGTTTGTATATATTTAAGTTAGAACAGGGGCCCCATTCTCATTCTCATTTAAAGCTTACTTCCTTATCCCATCATAGATAATAAATGACTTCTAATATTAGATCAGATACTGTAAGTAGTTCCTTCTGTAACTTTCATCAGAAGTGGAAGTGCTGGGTCAAGCCAGGTGAGGCTGTACTTTTTCCTGAAGGAGATACAGTTGGTAGGTTCAAGTACACCTCTGATGGATCTACACTGAGAGTAGTATTCTTTGGACATACACACGTGCCCGTTTCTTCTCTGGCTCGCTGAACACCATGTATGCAGAAATGGTGGGAGCTTCTCACAAAAAGACAATCAAGTGTACATACTGCTTTCTTTGTGACCGTTCTGCAAAAAACAGTTTTCAAAGTTAACTTCCTATTCTAACATTTTGAAAATAAAATGCTACAGATCTTTTTGGCGCAAGTGTGGGGGAAGCGTTTTGTTCTTTACAATAAATTTCTTCATTGTAGCTTCTCTAATCCCTATGTAATGGGATACATTGTTATCTGCTTTTGTAGAATACAGATTTCATATTATAAACTATATTGTGTAACATAAGAGCTTTTGAATAATTATCATATGTTGTATTTTCACCATGAATTGACTTTATGTTGTTTAGGAGACGCAAGGGAAAGCTGGGAATTATTAAGAAACAAAGAGGGAGGGAAAGAAAAAAACAAGCAGGCACTGAATTTCGTTCATTCATTCATTTATTTTTGAGAGGGGTGGAAAAGCCCACAGATCTGTATCTCAGTAGGGTGAAATTGTGTTACTGTTTATCTGTACCTTTTTCCCCCTGTGGCAAGAGACGTGAAGAATAGACACTCACTCCCAAAGATACCAAGTTCCAAAGCACTGACTCATGAATCCACAATGAAATACTAGGATGCAGCCATTTCCTACCTTTGTTTAGCAATGAACTGATTGGACCAGGCGGATGTCAGCCCTCAGCTGCAGGGCTTTACAGAAGGAAATGCTTTTTGGTCTCTCTTAGGTACTGGGTGCTGTTTAGCAACTTCTTTGGATTTGACTGAATCAAACAATGTGAAAAATGTTTCTTAGAGTATATAAACTACAGCCCCTGGGCCCTTCCTTCTGTTTGTGTTCCTAGAGTCCTTACCTGACGGCAGAGAGAAGCATGCAGTCCTTTTAATGCAGTTCATTTGAAACGTGAGCCGATGGATTGAACTCATCACACCACTTCCCTCCCTCTTGATTAGGCTCATTTCTGTTTGCAGCCTCCATGTCTTAAGGGTGACTTCCAGGTGCTGTCAGATCTGGCCCTTGCCTCCCCCTCCCACCCGGGTCACCCTCTACACCTGCAGTCTCGGTGCCCGGCCTGGGTCTTCTCAGGCACTTGGCTCTACCTGTTCTTGCTACTGGGACCCCTTTTCCCCCAGGTTGTCGCAGGCTTGTGCCCCCACTTCAGACAAAGGTCTGCTCAGAGGACATGTGTTCAAGGGATCTACTACCATGCCATCTGTCATTCCCCCCCCACCTTTCTCATTTACCCTGTCGCTACCTGACTCCTGACATATTTCATAGTCACTTGTTTCTTGCTTTACTGTTTCTCACCTGCACTGGACTGTAAGCCTCATGTGGGTTGGGACTTTGGTCACCTTGCGCTCTTTCGCCTGGGCTGAGAACATAATAGAATCTATCTATCTGTCTATCTATCTATCAACAACATCATCATCTATCTGTTTACCACTAAGCAGAACCTGTTAGATCAACAAAAAATGTCTGTTAAACAAACAAACAACGTAGACCAGAGATGGTGCTAACCTCTTCCACTGGGCCATTTGTTGTTACTTAATTTCTGGTTGCCTTGGCTTTGCCATTTGGTAAGTGGCGACCGACTTTTTGCACACCTCACAGGCTTCACGGCAGGTCCAATAATGGAAAGTGAACTTTAATCATGAGAAGTAAAAGATCAAATACTAGTTTCCTTTTATGAAAAGGAGCCCAGAAATAATGAAAAGAGTATGTGCTTGATGGGCAGTGGTATTTTCTAGGTGTTTGGGGTTTTCCATGTGGGTGTGGTGTCTTTCAGAACTTTTTTGGCAATAATGCTTGTGATGAGCTTCTGAAGATGGATGAGTGGAGAGCCAAGTCTGGCTAATGCTTGAAGGATAATTTGGGGGTTATAGTAAAGCAAGAGAATGAGATAAATGAAAGAAACTGGCTCTAAAGAGAGCACTTGAAATTCTAGGTCATTGTCCTCTTACCTCCGACCGTTCTTGGACATGTTAGTTTTCGGTCAAGTAGCCTTTCTAGGATTTTCAGAAGTGTGATTTTACCTTGAATGTATCAGGGCTGAAAACAATTGTTTATGTTTATGTAGTTCATAATTTTGCAGTTTAGTTTGTGTGGGTTAGTGGCCCTACTGTTCAACTGCATGGCAAATCTGTGCTAGGAGGATACCATATGCACAAGTATTTTCTTAAATAATGTTGGCGTTTGCCACTGGTGTTAGGGGAAGAAGGAAAAAAAAATGAGAGTAATTCTGGAAGCCCTCCAGTAAGGGGTTAGGAAAGAACTTAGGGACAAATGCTCCTACTTGGAACACAACACCAAATAGTGGTTTTTTGTGTTTTTTTTTTTTTTAAGAGAAGCCAAAATTAAACACAGTAGAGTTTACTGTTTGCTAATCAGCATGTGTTTACTTTCTCTTCCAAAACTGAAGTTGCCAACCAATACATATCCTACCCAGTGCTATGAATCTGTCCAAATAAACATGGGAAGTAGTAAAACAATGACACCACATGAAAAATATATCTTCATTCATTAAATAGAATCCAAAAAATTCTCTGGAATTTAATTCTAGCAATGAAGTGGGGACTGTTTGGTCAATTAAGAGGGGACGATGACTTGCTCCCTCAGTTGGCCTGGCACGGAAGAATGTGTTTTTAAGTGGCCGTACCACCCTACATGCATTGGCTTACACTGAGAGAGATGGATTATTTCATATCAGCCCCTCACCCACATTCCCAGTGGACTAGGACATTTTGGGCATAACATAGTTTTATGATAATTACAAGCATAAGCAGCTTGTAGGATTCAAAGAATCAATTTTAATTTCTGTCTCAATCACTAAAGATTACTGACAAAGAAGTTCTCAAGATGAAATTAGGGAGTGCTTCCTCTGGAGATTGCAAACAAGGGCAAAGAGAAGTTGTAAAGAGAAGCTTTTATTTTGTGGTCAGTCACTTTTGGAAAATAAATTCAAAAGCAGTAGCTATAATGAACATTATGGGGAGCCTTAAATTCATAAGGGATGCCAGTATACTTAAGCTAGTGAGTGGTTTCATGTAAAATTGGGATCTATCATGCATATGCATGTCTTTGTTAGGAAGCTTTGTTACAGGACTGCAAGATGGAGATGCTATGATTACTGGGTTATTATTGTTATGGTTTCAATTTGCCTTTAGAAAACATCCAGCATACTCTACTGGAGCCGACTCGTTCAGCGCCATCTCTTACCTTCTATCAAAACCTGCTTTTGGGAACGAATGTAATATTCGTCATTTACTGTTTAATGTGAGTTTAAACAAATGCATTGAGTTTTCAGGGGTAATAACACTGAAACCCTATGAGTATTGTAGAGTTAAGTGGTTAAAGTTCACTCATCAAGGATGAGTGGTGTAGTCTAAAAGGAAAGGGCATTCTTTCTGGCAGAAGTCTTAACTGCTGAGGTGACTACTTCTTTCTCCTCATGCAAAGAAAGTCAGCCTCTTGACCTTTCCTATCAGGCAGGTCCCAGTAATGCTTCTGGGTGAGCAGCAAAACAAAAGGTAGTTGGTTCTTTGAAGGTGATTTAGCACCTAATTGTAATTCGGCATTAAGATTAGAGTTGTTCTATCTCTAGCAGTATATAACAGTGCTTTTTTTAAAAATAAGAAATTAATTATCTGAACAAATTTACTTCTTGGATTTAGTTAGGTAAATGGCATATAACCAAATAATAGTTTTCAATAAAACCAACATCACAGCCCATGAAAACCCAAAGGGATTTTTTAGGATGAGATACCATATGTCAGAGTTGTCATCCGAAAGCTGTATAAATATGGGCTGTTGGCCTTGTTATCTAATCTCATCATTTACAGATAAGAAACCTGAGGCCTTCATCATGAAAGGTCTGCCTTAGCCTCCCAGAGCTGATGAGGAGCAAGGTTGAAGTTTAGAAGCACTGACTTCCTGAATACAGAACAATCCGACTATCTGGCCACCTCCCAAGCTTTAAAGGGTGTTCCTTGAACACTAGATCTTTTTTTTTTTAAGTTTTCCAAGTCTGAATGTAAAGGAATAAAATGTAGACAATGAGTGATAATTTTCTGACAAACTACTATCAGCAGCTGCTTTCAACCTTCAACTCATACCTTCATAGACTAGTCAAGCCATAGGTCTAAGAAAGTCACTAAGAAAGTGAACACTGTGTCACGTGTTCATCTGACAGCCAGACGGATGGATACACACGCATATTTACATACCTACGCACTTCCTGGTGTTAGAGGGTGAAGATGGCGGGAGTGTTCTGTGTGTCCTTTTAACTGCAGAAGAAAGTAGAGAGATCTTAAGAGTCATGGAGTTCATTCAGCCAGTGCCTCAACGGATGTATGAGTAGTGGGAATGAAAAATGAAAAAGACTGTCACAGTCCTTGGCTTTATGGAAACTGATATTCCTCAAGTAATTGTAGGGGACGGATAGGGAGACAATCAACCAAGTTCGTTAAAAGTATGGGAAAAGTTATGATGTTGATAAACAGACTCTGTGGGAACAAAAGGAAGAGAGAGCCACACACCAGATCAGTGAAGGCTTCCAGAATGAAAGATAACCAGGGGAAAGAATGAAAGTTTATGTGCGAAGGGGAAACAAAATGTATGAAAGCTCAGAGAGAGCCCAGGAGTGGACAGAATGGTCAGTAAAGGGGAAACTTCAATGGGCAAATCTGCACACAAGTTGTTTCAGGAATTCCTCAAAAGAATCGGTCTGACACTTTTTTCTGAGTTCCCATTCGAAGCCGTCAACCATATGTGAAGTTTTTTTTTTTTTTTCTGACTGTAGTGTTTGTTCTTTATATCGTTTTTCAATCATATAACATTCTCTGTAATATCTTATTTGAGTACAATTATCAAGTACAATTATCATTACTATCAGTATACATGTCTTCATGAAGTACCTACCTGTTGAGAAGCACTGAGAATACCACATCTGAACCATGATTATAGTAAAAGATTATATTGTTCTAGGTCTGTTCTGAGTGTGACTGAGTGTGCATCCTTGAAGCGATCTCTCTCTCTTTTTTTTGGTTCCTTAGATTTTTTTGATCTAGTGATGTGTCACCTCATTATTTCTATTCTAATCCCCTTGATCAGTTTTTTAAAAAAGTATCCTGAAACATTGAAGACATGAAAAATATAAATATCTCAACAGATGCATGCATCAACCAGTTTAAGAAATAATCTTTGTTTAAATTTATTTGAATGAAGTTAAAAATAATTAAGTAAAAATTCAAATGAATGCATACGTAACATTACTAAAAAGATGAAGAAAGGACCTGAAAGCCTCCTCTTCTCAGCCTCATTCCCTTTCATCCTACTATGCCAAGAAGTAGCTTCTCTCTTAAATTTTGAGGTTATGGTTCCCAGGACCTGTATGGCATGTACTTTCTCACACATGCATTTTATAAGGTTCTTGCTGCTGAGACCTCATTTCTCTGCCATCCCATCTAGAGAGTGATCCTCTGACATTTTACTGAAGGATAATTTTTCCTGGTTTTGACAGTTCAAGGAGTCAAAGGACCCCAGGCTCCAGTCCTGGGTTTTCCAAGAGTCACAGAAGTTCTCCATGCATCCTTCCCTTGACATGTAACATCATAATAAAGCATTGCCCTTGACTCTTATTTTGGACATTATAATCGACACATGTTTTATATATGTAAGATGATATATAAATTACAGAGAAGTTTTCTTTTTGAGTATTGAAATTGGTGCTAATGATGATAAAAATGGCCTCTGGGTCATTGTTTCAGATCAAAATTGATAGACTGTAGTTCAGCTGAAATGTTTCAACTCACAGTCCTGGTTAATTTATTCTGAATTGTACATGTGCTCACTTTGTAGTATCTGCAGTTTGCAAACTATTATTTTTTAAAAAGATTTTATTTGAGAGAGAGAGAGAGCTAGAGAGAGAGAGAGAGCATGAGCAGGGAGAGGGGCAGAGGGAGAAGCAGACTCCCCACCGAACAGGGAGCCTGATGCAGGGGCTTGATCCCAGGACCCCGGGATCATGAGCGGAGCCAAAGGCAGATGCTTAACTGATTGAGCCACCCAGGCGCCCCATAAACAGATATTAAAGAATACCAGCCAAATAGCTGAATGCCGAACCTCAAACTTTACCAAACCTCCTTATGATAGTGTGTTAAATGTTTTCCCTGAAAATTATTGGAATCACTTTCTGAGAAATTCCTTCACCTCTGGAAATTTCAGCTTCCTGTTACCCACGAAGGAATATAAATCGTTTAATTGTTATTTGCACTGGGAAAGAGAATATTTTAAGCTATTTTTGTGTGGATTTCACATTTTCAGCATGATTCACTATCTCCAGGGCTAACCCCATGGCTATAAAGGATCTTTTGAAGAGCAGTCGTATTACAGTTAGTTTAGGAAATGCTGCGACTTAAGCTTCCTGTCCTTTGCCTTGATTTTCTTAAAAAGGGAAGATTTTCTGCTCTGTCCTGTCAAGAGCAAGTGCAACATGTGTTAGTAGAAGGAAGGAACCAGAGGCAGGCCTGCTCTCTTGAACTGTCCTGCTGTGCATGTCCGTTTGCTGGAGGGGAACTAGCAGCCCTGGGCTCTGCTTCAGGGAATCCTGCAAGTAGGTGGTGGGGCACTCCTGATTCCTGTGATTACAAGCCACTGTAGTTGCACAGAGGCAAGAAAAAAAAATTGATACAAATATTTAAATAAAATAAGATGAGTAGTTCAGCTCATAATGGGAGCTTGTCAAAGTTTAGGATTCTATGAATCATTGAAGAGACATAGAAGAATATAAGGATTCAGCTCCTTACATTTCTAATTTAACCAAGGTAATGTCCATCATAGAAAATTCAACACGGAGCCTGACCACTGGCCCTCTAGGATTTTAAATGGACCTCCAGACTTCATTCTTCACACCTTCCACCTTGTCCCCCAGTCTTTCTTCCCTTTTCTTTCCTTTTTTTAAAGATTTTATTTATTTATTTGGGGGAGAGAGAGAGTGAGCAAGCGAAAGAGCACACAAGCAGTCCCATTGAGCAGGGAGCCCAATGTGGGGCTCTATCCCAGGACCCTGGGATCATGACCTGAGCCAAAGGCAGACGCTTAACCGACTGAGCCACCCAGGCGCCCCTCCTTTTCTTTTTTAACTGAAGTAGAGTTGACATACAATGTTAGATTAGTTTCAGGTGGACAACATTGTGAGTTGACAACTCTACACATCACGTTGTGCTCACCGTGATCAGTGTAGTTACGATTACCGGCTATTTACCCAAAGAAAATGAAAACACTCATTCAAAAAGAGATATTTTGCACCCCTGTGTTTATTGTGGCCTTATTTACAACGTAAAGTTATGGAATAATCTTCCTTTTCTTAATGATTTCCACGATGGGGAGTTAATCTGGGGGCTTTTATTTCTTCACTTCTCTCCTGGAGCAAGTAAGTGGTGCACCGGCAGCCGAATGTCTTCTTCCCTGGCGGCAAATGACACAGCAAGTATGCAGGACCACTGTGCGTTGGCTGTGTTTTGCAGAGGGGAGACCAGGCACGCACAGAGTTAAGCCCATGGCTGCCCTGTGTTAACCGACCTTCCCCAGTGTGGCGGGGTGGTAATCCCTAAGCAGATGCTGTATGGGGCCTTGTTATTGTCCAGAAATGGCTCTCATATGAGAAAATGCAGCCATGCAGAAATGGCACAAACACCATTCACTCGCCCACCATGGCTTCTGGTTTTTTGTGTTTCAACACCCACGAGCCCATTCCATCTTCACCTCGCCAGAGACGGTTGCCCTTTCCCTCTCTCTGCCTTTACCTCGTTAAAAATACAAAAATAAAACAACAGCAATGAAGGAGACTCCAGTTGTCATGTGCCTTACTGATAAGAGGGTCTGATTTACCTTGGGATCTTTTAAGTTTGTTGTTGTTGGCAAAGACCTTGTTTCTTTCTCAAGTCTCTCAGCCACATCGTGGCCTTTCAAAACCTTTAAGTCCTGTAATACTATATTTTGTGAAGAAGGGGGAAAAATGAGATTTTTTTCCTCCTTGCTTTTGTTAACCCATTCTTGTTTTAGACTCCAACAAAAAGGGTTTTTGTTAACTGGAGCTTAAAATCGGCCAGCTTGCAAAGTATTCTCCCTTTTTATGCAAGGAGGATTAGCTTGGCATGTTATGCAGTTCTCTTGTGTGAGCCATTCACGTGTCCTGTCATAAGGTGTATAATTACTGCACTTCACCATCAGCAGTCATTCTTAAGTTAAAACCTGTTTTAAACCTCTCATTAATATAAATCATACCGGGAAGGTAGAAAATACACCTTCAAAAAGAACGAAGTGTTAGGGAGTTAATCTGTTCTTTTCATAATAGACCCAGAGTAAATAATTTTTACTTAGTGCTTTTCCCTATGTGCAATCAAAATAGTTTGTGATAAAAGATCTGGTCCCAGGGATTGCATAAATGTGCAGTGTTTTATTCACACAGGCTTGGGCTTCCTGCTTGGTACCAGCCTCGTTTTCTTTCTGTCACCCTTGAACAGTGAAGTGTATAATCCTCCATTCTTTTAAAGTCAGCCCCCTGACAAAATTCCCTCTCTTCCTCTCTCTGTCTCGCTCTCTCTGCACCCCCCCGCGCGCGCGCACACACACACACACTTGTGCACATACACACATACACTCATACACACATATTCAAAAGCAAATTGTTTTCATTTTTAAGCCTTTCTTTCAATGAACTATCCCAACATGCTTAGCTAGCTAGCTAGCAATTTGAACTTAGAAACAGTGTCTCCAAGAATGCATTTTCTTTCATGGAAGAGCCATATGCAAAGGACTCAGATGTCCGTGGTGTATTTATTCATTAGTGGTTTGTTCTAGTGTAGGTACAGCAGCTCTAAAAGCATAGCCTCAGTTGCTCATCTTTCTAACATACAAAGGTCACTTCTCCCCCTCTTTGCCTCCTACTGCCAGAATCCGCTTGCCACCACCTCACAGCTCTTGTGGTGGATGGTTGTGGGACATTCAGCCCAAGTTGGGACTTCTAGGTGTGGGTTAGGCAGTGTCAGAAAAATTTCTCAAATCCTTACACATCCGGAAAGGCCCAGAGTGATCTGGCCTTTGACCACCTCTCCAGACTCAAGTCTCACTTCTCTCCCTTGAGCTTCTGGCTCATCATCTTTATAATCTCCTTTCTCTTCTTTAAATTTGCCAACATTTACTTTTTTTCTACTAAAGGGCCTTCACTTGTACTAATTCTGTTTTACCCAGTTAAATCATACTCATTTTTTAGGTCTGAGCTTAAGCCAATCTTCCTTCTTTCTTCCACATATTTTTAACTCAGTGTCTATGATGTGCCAGAAATTGTTCTAGGTCCTTGAGATTCGGGGTTAATTTACACAGATGACATTACTACTTTCATGGGGCTTCTATTCTAGGAGAAGAATATCCTATTCTAGGAGACCACAAAGAAGTCTTTCTTGACATTCCATTTCATGTTGGCTTCCTTCATGTTGCATTTCCATAGCACTCTGTGATTCTTCCTAGCAGCTCTTCATCCTGTTCAACAAGTATTTTTTAATGCTTATTAGCAAATATTAATCCAACTTGGATATGTTCTGTCTTCCCTGATGAAGTCTCAGCTCTATGAGATATAATCAGACTTCACCTCTCTGTCATGGGTCCATCCCAGAGGCCCTTAGTAGATGCTGAATGAATGAGTAAAGCAACGGCTTTCATCCTATCCCCAAACATCTTCCAATTGTAGTCTGCCTGAATTCTTTTATGTCACTCTGTTATACTGTCTTAAATATTATACTAATTAGAAATTGATTGGGATCAATAGGCTTTCTCTTAAAAAAAACTCAGTTACTGAAAGTGATTATTCTAAATTCGTATCCTCTGCTTTTCTTTTGGTACCTGGAAGATAGGAGTGACTGTAGGAAGGGGGATGAGGTTGGGCTGAGAGGTGATATTTTTAGGGTCCAGAACAGTGGGAAGCCTGAGGTGTGTGGCCCAGAGAGGGTTTTGCCCAGGGTGCTGGAGATGAGAAGATGGGCCCCAAAGAGATGGGAGAGGAATGGCACCAGGGAGAGAAGAGGTTTTGACATTAAGCCTGGCTGACTTGAGGAATTTATAGAGAGAAAGCTAAGAACCTCTTTTCTTTTTTGTCCTTTGGGAAAGAAGGAAGGGGACCAGAATTAGTTAAGGTTCTTGTATGAGCCAGGGACTTTACATGTATTTTTTTTTTTTTTCAGACCTTATTTTATCTCCAGTTTGTATTTAAGAATCAGGTCTCTTTAATTCCAGGATTAGAGCATGTAAAGCTGACACTCTGTAGCCTCTTGGTGCTCAATTGATGTCGTTGAATGAATGAATTTGCTGTACAAATGCTTGATCTCCATTTTGGCCTCCTTCTTTAAGCCAGTTTCCCTAGACTCAGAATTACATTGGTACTACTGCTGGATAGTCAAGTTGCGTTTAGAGTTGAATTGTACTTTGTGATGGGTATGAAAAGCTAATCATCTTGTATGATGTTGTTTCAATAAGAATTCAATGGGAGTTCCAGGCCGTTGACTCACCTATGGTCTGCAGAGCTCATTAATCCTTAGTAAATTGGGATTACCTGGATGTGAATGCAGAATTTATATGAGATTTATCTTGTGTATTCTATTTTCTGGTGATATTTAGGGCACCTCTTTTATAATTCTGAGTTTAAGTGGCTCTTTCTCTGTTGTTGTTGTTGTTGTTTTAAACCATAAACCTCCCCAGAGCCTTTTTATAAGTAAGTAGTACATATAATAACAACAGTGACAAAAGTTAATACCAAAAAGATTTGAAAGAAGTGAGAGAGGGGCGCCTGGGTGGCTCAGTCATGAGCATATGCCTTGGGCTCAGGTTATGATCCCGGGGTCCTGGGCTAGAGCTCTGTGTTGGGCTCCCTGCTCAGCAGGAAGCCTGCTTCTCCCTCTCTCACTCCCCCTGTTTGTGTTCCCTCTCTCACTGTCTTTCTCTCTGTCAAATAAATAAATAAAATCTTTAAAAAAAAAAAGTGAGAGAGATGAGATAATTTCTAAGATTCCAAAAATGTAAGGCCTTCTGATATGTTCCCATTTCATACTGAACCACTAAAAACATGATGATAAACTGGTTTTGGTTGGATTGAATGGAAAGAGAATCCACACTAGTGATGAACTATAATAAGATTAGCATACAGTCACAAAGATAGATCCCGGATGGACTGGGAGAACCAAATCATAAGACCCTTTCTTAATGGTAAAACCTGGGCAGAAAGGAAGTTTTTTCCACTGGAATGTTTGGCAAAACTAAGTATACAATTTATGTGTAATTAATATATCTCAAAGATAGTAAATGAACAATGAAATGTTTCCTATTTGACCACTGAGATCAGGTGGATAGTGGCAGTGAGTGGGCTGCTTGTACATGTGTTCAAGCAGAACCTTGTTTGGTTAAGACATGGGAATTACTATTAAGAAATGTAAGGTTCATTCAAGAGTCTAATGTCTTTGATGAGTGCACTTCTCTTCCTATATTATAATTATTTTTAAAGTCAGCCTCAACACAGTATCTCTGGAGTTACTTCTACGGTTGCTACACATATTAAATAAGATATATACAAAATACAACATTGGATGAGAAATCTGATTAAGGGAAGAGTAAAGGCATTATTTAAAGGCATTATTTAAAGGAGTTAAAAATGAAAATTTAAACTTTTCAAAAGTATTGTGATAAAGTATCTTTGTAGAAAGAAACGTAAAATTAAATTAATGGACAGAGATTACTTGAAAGGACTCAGAGGCACTGCAGTTCAGTGGTTGGAGCATGGGCTCTGGAGACCGAAGAGGCTCCTCTCTGCATCTCGCCAGCAGTATTAACTTGGGCCAGTCCTTCAACCTCCTGAGGCCTCTCTTTGCTCACCTGTAAGATGGACTAATAATAATAGTATTCATCTTGACAGGTTGCATTGGGAATTAAAGCCAACTTTTGTGACGCTTCTTATGAAATGCTTGCTTATCCTTGACATCTACAAAGAGTGGTTATTACCAACAATTATATAACATTAGAGAAAATAGATACTTTTTTAAATGATGACAAATAAGTCAGAATGTATTGTTACTAGTTTTCATGATAGTATTCCAGGGAAAATATCCAATTCACGAAAGTCCAAAGCAGCCCTGCTTTTTTTTTTTTTTAATGTGTTATAAGTACACTTCTGAGTCTGAAGAGAGACACTCGAGAACTGTGTTTTCTCATTCTTCAATGAGTTTAAAAAATTTTGTCAATTATTTGTCCTTTCAACAAACAATTTCTAAGCACCTACTACTATTTCATGCCATATACTAACCTCTAGGAATAAAAAGCACAGACACTGTAAGGATATCACAGTCTAAAAATAAAGTCTCACCAGTGAACTGGTGATCCATTTAGACAATGGTAAGTGGCAGAAACCTTTGAACTGATAACTAAGCTTTTAAAATTGTAGTAGTTTTCTGGGCACATTTAAGAAGGATTTCTTCACACACACATACATATATCTTGAATTTCTGATAAGCTAGGAAACCACTTGAAATCTGAACAAAAAAGTCATTTTTAGTTCATGGCAAAGACAGAATTATCTGAATAACTCCAGTTGTTCATTTCTAAGGTTTCTTTGGCAGTATTAGTCTAGCGTTTATTTTAAAGTGCGGTTAGCAGTTATCTGGAATAATTTTTTAAATATGTTTATATTAATAAAGGTCATGTAAGTTTTTTTTCAAAGAATCATAGGCCTGTACATTGACTGCTTTTCTTGATGCTGGTTTTACTGAATAGATTTTGACCAAAAATGTTCTTCAAATATTGCTTTTTAGCTTATTAAGAGGGAGATGATTCGTCTTTCAGTGAATTAATATTTTCGGCTTTTGTTACAAAGCCAAATTGTCATCATTAAATGATTTCAGAAAAAAGTAATGGGCTCTTTAAAATGTATTGTACATACCTCCTCAATTAATTATCTTGTTAATGCTATATTGAACAATGAGGGGTAATGCAAGATTATAATAATTCAATCTTCTGAACCAGTGTTAAAAAATTTACCTGATCAGTGCCCTAAGTCATATTTTAATCAATTTTATTGAACTCAGACCCATTCAAAAGGAAATTACACATATTTTATTACAATGACCAAATATTATGTATAATCAGCATAAAAGAAAAAATTCCTTAGAAACAAATATATTGGCTTGGACCTTTAAATATTTTGTGCTGTCTTTCTGAATACATTTTGGCTCTGTTTTCATGGAGAATCCCACAAATTTGAGAGTAAATCTTGATACTTTGGTAAAACTAGCTCTACCTCAAAGCACAGGTGGAAAATTTATTATTTTTATATCACTCTTTAATATCATAAACAGTGATGGTCTTTTTATATCATTTTTTATAAGAGAAGTTTTTAAAATATACTTAAAGCCATTAAATCACAGAAACCTCAGACACAATCCATCACTTTGTTCCATCTGAATTTCAATCATTGCCTTCAAATGCATCTTATAAAATGATCTGTTCTTGAGGAAGAATATAGTGTAAAGATGAGCCCAGTACCAAATAATCACTGGTGTCCTAAGAACAACATTTATATTTATTTAATTTTGCATAGCATTTCTTAGAATTTGGATCCTTGAATATCCAAATCAAATGCAATCCAAAAAAGCCACAATCCATGCTTTAAAAAAGAAAATGCTTTCAAAGGGGGGACCTGGGTATCTCAGTCGGTTAAGCATCCAACTCTTTTGATTTCTGCTTAGGTTATGATCTCAGGGTGGTGACATCAGGCCCTGCATCAGGCTCTGCACTGGGTGTGGAGCCTGCTTAAGATTCTCTCGCTCCCTCTCCCTGTGCCCCTCCCCTGGTCCTGCCCTCAAGCTTGCTCACACTCTCTCCAGCAAAAAAAAAAAAAAAAAATGCTTTCAAAGGAAAATTTATAAAATTGAAAAAAGAGTATTCTCAAAGGGGGAAAAAAACTATATACCTATGTTAGTGGTAAAGAAATATAATAAAGAAAATATAAATATAACATTATATCATAACTATAAATGTAAAGGAAATGCATAATTCTGGAAGAGAACAAGAAGGACAGCTCATTAAACTGGGGTCATATCTATCTTGATTTTTGTTCAGGACACTTGTTAATTTTAATTATTCTCTTTGGTTCTCAGCTGTTTATTTTTAGTGGTTAGATCACAGCTTTCCATGATTAAGGAGGTGGGTTTCCCCACAGAGCGATGATGTGGGAACTAGACCATAGCTGGTATTTGACTGTGAGATCAGTGAACAGAGGTCTCAGCAAATGCTGGTGTAGGATTTTTGCCACGTAGGACTTGTTTTCCACTTTATGCTGGCTTGAATGTGGCTTTCTGGGTAGGCCAGAAATACCTTAAAAGCAGTTAATTGTTCAGGGAAATACAATAAGGGATGATATGGGAAGGAGTAACTTGAGGAGGGACTTTTTTTTTCTTTTATTTTATTATGAGCGTATTTCTTTGAATATTGTTTTAGATTATTTATAGGGGCAGGCAGAAGCTTGTTTGTTCGAGGGGCAAAAATCCTAGAACATACACAGAATACCCATTGTGGCTCCTTAGCCAACTGGAGTGTAGTGGAGGGGTTGATAGGATGACGGATGGCTGGGATGGAAGCCAAAGCCAGAACCTGTGAGCCCAGGTGGGCTCCTCCTAGTCACTTCTCTATCAGTCATGGGCACTTGCATTTCCTTGTTAGACGTACATGTAGAGGAATTGATCTGGAGCTCATAGGAAGATGTTTCTAGTTTGCATTTCTCTGCACTTAGATTGGCCTCTAACTCTTTTCGTTAACACATCTTTCCCTTCTTCCTCATTTTTAAGCATGGATGGAAAACATGATTTTTCAAAGTTTTCCCTTTGGATTTCTCTCTCCTGTTGAATTGCACAACAGGGAAAGCAGTCAAAGTACGAAAGAAGCCGGGGTCATTATTAAATAATTAATGTCTACCATATTTTCTTTGATAAGTAGCCTAAAATAAAAAATTCTGGAATGCAGATTTTTAAGCATTCCTATTTAACTGTGTTTCAGATGGGAAATATGGGTAGGCATTGGACATCTTAAAATTGTTGCAGACAGGTTGCAATTCAGAAAAACAATGCAATGTTGACGTTTGTTATCACAAGTTGGAACTAGAATTTTATATAGTCACTCATCAATAAGTGGGGGATGTGGTCAGAGTAGATCAGCTCAGTAATCTGCTCTGCTGCTTGCTGTGCCCAGGAGTGCAGCCTGGCTTCTGTCATGATAAGACTTTTGTCATCAAGTCCCTGCTGTATGATCTGGGCAGAGGACCTCACCTCTCGATGCTTCTGTTAGGCTGTGTAACTCACTAGAATGAGGTGCAGGGAACATTCTGAGGGAGCAGCAGAAAGGCAGAGGTATTGATGCTGAGTTCAAGGACCGGGCAAGGTTCTAGGAAAGAAGTGGCATTTAGTCTGCTCTGCATGGAATGAGGGTGTCTAAACTCAGTGGATAAAAAAGACAGATTTCGCTGGGGGAGTAGCACAGGCAAAGGCACAGTGGCCCAGCTCCCTGGGGGAGGCACATGAATGAATGTCAAGGGAGCTGAGCCTGGAATTTGGGACATGACCCTTGAGGATCCCGCATGCCATATGGAGTGACTTTATTCAATAGGTGTAAATGTTTCTTAAGTTTTGTCACAGATTACCAACCAATTCAGTGATTTAAAGCAACACCTGTGTATTAGAACGCAGCTCTGTTGGTCAGAAGTCCAGCACATTCTCTGGCTGTATTCTCCGGGCTATTATAAGACTGAAGTCAAGGTGTCTCCTGGGGTGAGTTCTCATTTGGAGGCTCTGCGGAATAATCTCTTGGCAAGCTCATTCTTCTTGTTGGCAGAATTTAGCTCCTTGTGGGTATAGGACTGAGGTCTCCATTCCTTTGCTGGCTGTCAGGGAGCTGCCCCCATTCCTCACCATGTAGCCTCTTCCATCTTCAAGCCAGTAATGGCACATCAGTTCCTTCTTGTGCTTTGAACCTCTCTGATTTATTTTCTGAAACCAGGCAGAGAAAATTCTCTGCTTTTAAAGAGCTCATGTGATTAGATCAGGCTTACCTGGATTACTTCCTAATTTAAGGTCAATTTTGCCATCTAATCTAATCTAATCTAATCATGGGATTAAAATCCATCACATTCACTGTCCTGGGGACTCTGAAGAACATGTAGATCAGGGGGCAGGAAATTTTAGAGTCTGACTTAGAATTCTGCCTTGCACAGTAGGTAACGGGGAGCTACTGCAGGTGTCTGGGCAAGAGAGTTCCATGTTCCACGCAGTGTTTAGAAAGTTAACATTAGTGGAATACAGGAAGTGTTTTGGAAAAATGAGAGCATGGAAGCAGTTGACTAGGGAAGAAATCTGTGCAATATCAAAAGGGCTTTAGTACTGATTATGTACTGTTTAGTATTGACTTAATATAGTTTAGTTTAAGAAGGGCTTCAGGACATTGGAAATAGAGGTCCAAGGATCAAAAGGAGGGCTTGACAACTTGCCACCTCCTAATCTAGGCCACGATTTTATCTGTGTGTTTTATAGAGGGAAAGCTAATGATAGGGCCATGTAATCTCCTAGTGCCTTCCACTCTTCCTGAGGGTAGCCTTGATCTGTTTTATGTACTGGCATTTCATTTTTATTTTATTCTTTTTTTAAGATTTTATTTATTTATTTGACAGAGAGAGGCACAGAGAGAGAGGGAACACAAGCCGGGGGAGTGGGAGAGGGAGACGCAGGCTTCCTGCCGAGCAGGGAGCCCGATGCGGGGCTCGATCCCAGGACCCCCGGATCATGACCTGAACCAAAGGCAGACGTTTAATGACTGAGCCACCCAGGCGCCCCTGGCATTTCATTTTTAAATTAAATTTATTACTTCACTTCTATTATTTAATATAAAAGTATGTTTGAGGACTGCTGGATCTTCCTAACACCTTCATTCTATAAGTGAGAAAATGGTAGCCCAGAGAGGGGAAATGACGTATCTGCAGGAGTTTCTTATCTTTGCCAAGTATGCAGGGTAATTTGAGAACAAACAGCTCGCTGGTAAAGAATGAGCAGACAGCACCCAGGGCATAAGAAAAGGCGGCTCACAAAATTATATCATGGATTCAAGGGAGGCTGGGATTAGCTTGGCTTGGGATTCGTCAGGAAAATGTCATGGCAGAAAGTGGCTCTTAGCCTGGCTGCTAAAGGAGGTAATGGAGAGAAAGTGAGAATTGCCTGGGTGAAGGTCTGAAGGCAGAGCCAGTTCTGTGCAAAGTTGGGGTAAGAGAAGCTCAAGAGGCAGTGTGGTATAATGACTCTGAACTTCGGGATCTTATGTATTTGAGCCGTGTGATACTGGGTAAAGTATTTTGTCTCACTGAGCCTCAGTTTGTTCAGCTGTAAAATAGGGCTAATAATTATGCCCATATAAATATATAATAACAGTTTTATGGGTCAAAACCTATTGAATACCCAAAATCTTGTGTTTCAGCTGAATCTATTCATACCTTACAGGGTTGCTGTGAGGCCCGGGCGAGATAATGCATGTTTAGCATAGTACCTAGCGCATAAGCAGTACTGAATGTATAATACTCTTATTCAATATGTAGTATTATTCAACCCTTTAAGTCAAGAGAAGTCTTTCACTTTGAGGTATAGGACAGTAGACAGGTTACCGGGGAGAGGGTTCTGGATTTCAAGTGAAAGATGAGAATATCTACTGGAAGCTAGGGTCAGGAGGGCAGAAAGAGTCCTGATGTGTCAACATTTGGCTTGACCTGAGGGCGCCGAGTTTAATAACTGGCTGCTGATTGTGGTTCTAGAGGAGCTCACAGACTTGGGTGGGGGCAGAGGGGCTGGTAGACGGGATAAAACCTAGTTTGGAGCAGAAAACTCTTCCTGGGAGGGAGATAGGGACAGGAGGGAGGCAGGGCTGGGATACATGTTGAGGGTCGGGGGGGGTGGTGGGGGAAGAGGAGGCTAGATCTCACTGGATGAAGAACAGAAGCTCTGGGTGGTGGAAACTCATCTGGATGGGACTGCTATTTCATGATGAAAGGGGCAAGAAGTGCACAAGTTACACTTCGATGAAGGGTTTTTTTTCTCGAAGTTTCCTTAGGGGAGAGTTGAGAGCTGGGAGAGGGGCAGGAGGAAGGGGAGGAAGCATGGGGGAAGGGTTGTTTGTTAGTTGAGGACATGGGGGTGATGGGTACACAGAGATGGGAGAGCTCTTGGCTGTGATCCACAGACAAGGACACTGATTCAGGGAGGAAACCAGGGCTCCAGGCCAGGGCTCCTGATTTCCCCAGAACTCTAGGTCGGATGTAAAGGAGGGCCCCTTGTGCAGAGCAGTCCCATCTTCTAATGCCTGCCTTGAGACACTTGGAGAATGCCATGTCTTACCCGTAGTGCGGTACACGGAGACAGAATCAAAGCATCTCTCCCTGAGCCTGTGAACCACAACAAGGGCTTTAAGACAGCTTCAGAGAGGTGTGTTTACCTTGTTTATGATGCATGTACTAATTAGAAAGAGCTGTGTTCTCTCTGTGGTGTAAGACTTTGCAATGGATCTACATCGTCATTAATATCAATAATAATTAATGAGATGAAAATTTCGAACAGGTGTCTGATAATCCTTGGTGGAGAGAGTTCAGGGGATCTCGTTCCCCGACTGTGCTTTCTCTCCACCTGGAAAGGAAGCGAATGAGCCCATCAGACCACAGTCTGTGAAGAGGAAATTCCTTGGCTCTGAGAGATGAAGGCATGGTTTGCTGAGATTACTGTTTACCAGGGACAAAGGCCGGCTGCTTTGATGCTCTCCCAAGACTCGAGATGGAGAAGAGGCTTTGGTGCAGATCCATCCAATCACATGGAGGTCATTCCAGTTCCCAGGCATGGAACCTTTTCCTTCAGAGTCACCGGGTAGATTCTCATGTAATGAATCAAGATATTGGCTTTCAGGAGAATGCTTGATATATTGCTCTATTTACCATAGCTTTAATTCCACTATATAAACAAGAATATGCCATTTTCTCATCATCTGAAGAACTCCGAATTTCTTCAATCTCATCAAGTGTAGTGTTATTTACTCAAGCTTTTATCTGAATTCTGCCCTGGAGTGCTTATAGGCAGTTACATTTATCTCTGTAACATTACTCACCATTTAGTAAAAGAAACAAAACAAAACAAACCCCAGCAAAAATACCTCCTCCATAAAACACATATAAAACAGGAATAACATGTGAATGAACAAAATCCTGTCTTGAATCAGTTCTCTTGCAACAAATGCAGAGTTGTTTGTAATTTTGAGTAAATGAGTCTGCAAACCAAAACAGTTAGTAGGTTTAATTTCAGGTTTACAGTTTTGACATTGTAACCCTAAATTACATCTTAGTTGGAAAAAAAAATCTCTTCAACACGGACTTTTTCTTTTTTTTAACCTAGCACCACAAGATGACTCTATATTAAAATTTTTCTGGAGATAATAGAGCTCTGTCTATCCACTCACCTAAATTAATATATAGATAATAAATAGTAGTATTATCAAGATAATAAATAATATCATTTATTGGATTATAGTTTGCTTTTCTTATTGAAAATCTTGGCAGTCTTAAATATACCAAATTTTAAAAGAACAGCAACAAAAACCTTTAAATATGGCAGATAGGGGGGATAAGTCAGAAGATAAACCGAACTCCATAGGATGCAACGTTTTAGGGGAGCAAAAGGGCTAAAGCAAAATTTCGACCAAATTGGGTTATCTACGTGAGTTTCATTAGCCACCTTTTTTAAAAAAATTTTTTATTGTTATGTTAATCACCATACATTACATCATTAGTTTTTGGTGTAGTGTTCCATGATTCATTGCTTGGGCATAACACCCAGTGCTCCATGCAGAACGTGCCCTCTTTAATACCCATCACCAGGCTAACCCATCCCCCTACCCTCCTCCCCTCTAGAAACCTCAGTTTGTTTTTCAGAGTCCATCATCTCTCCTGGTTCGTCTCCCCCTCTGACTTACTCCCCTTCATTCTTCCTCTCCTTCATTAGCCACCTTTTAATGAAGAACTAGCATTTCAGAAATGTTCTTGCAGTTGGAGAATGAGGCAGTTATTTCGTGGTGTCCAGTTAAAGCTAACAGGAGGCCAAGAGAGGATCGGTTTCAGGTTCCCGAGAGGGCAGGGAGTGTTTCTTCAAAAATCCCTCTATGTGGTGCCTCCAAGAGCAACATAAACAAACAGGTACTCCATAAATGTCTTTTGATGATGGCTATGGTCAGATGGAGGGTTAGATCAATAACTGAAATTACCTGGATTTACAAGGCTAAAGGCTAACGGAAGTCTAGGCATCAGCTACGATCAAGGCCAGTGCCCTTAATAAATGTGTTTCCACGTTGAGCTCATGCGAAAAAAGGGACAGTGGCTTTCAGATGCCAAACCCCTGACCAAATCTGGGCAGTCATAATAGCCTCTTTAGGCCTTTGGTAAAATCCCCAATAAACTAAATACCAAAATCAAATATAAAAAATGAAGGGAACTCTGTGGATTGGCTGAGCGAAGTGGGTAGTCAGTGGTCTTTCAAGGAGGCCAAGCTTGGAGTTCTGTAACAGCCCATTCCTGCTTGCCCAGAACCTTCGAAGTTTCCCATTAACAAATGAAGACTCTTTTTCAAGCTCCTTATTAAAGCTACGCTGTAGACAGAGTGCTGGTGGGTGGATTCTGAGTTTTATCTGGTGCTGCTTGAGGGAAAACACTTCAGGGCAGTTCAAGAAAGCACTGGAAACAGAAACTGGGTTTTGGGATGGTGGTTGGGAGTCAGACTGAAAGGATCATGGAAACAAAACCATTTTCAACTTTTTCTAAAAATTATCCTTTGGATTTGATGTTTGGCTTCGGTATGGTTATGGTGATAGAGTTTGTTCCTATTTCCTGGACAACTGGCCTTTTCCTTCAATATTTTTCCTTTGGGAAAATAGAAGCCTTTCAAATGCCGCCTTGTGGCTCACACCTCATTATTCTTACTCCCCTGTTAGGCTCAGCAACCCTCGCCTTCTCTTTGAAAGTGCCCTTAGCTCTGCACAGTAACGCAGGGACTCTCAGCAAACCCAGAAGATCGAGAAAGTACACCCTACTGGCAAACTCTTAGAACCCAAAGCATTTTTGTGCCCTGTTGCTCCCCATATTTATTTCATTTTCTCACCTTAACTTGCTTTTCACTCAGATGGACCCTCCCATCTGTTTTGTCTCAGTGATCTGTGTAGTTTTGTAAGTGTTCTCCAAATATTTGGGGGAATGAAGGGGAGTATAAACAAATAGATAAATACCACATATTGGTATCTTAAAGGAGATAATGAGTGATATCGCCATTCAGAGCAGGATTTGATGGGCTTTCCACAATAACATAGAGTTTGTTTAGTTTGTATGTTTTTTCTATCTGCCAGCACTATTAAATAATTAAACAATTTATATCTTATCTTTTGGTTGCTCATGCCCACTGCAGAAATAATTTGTAAGACAATCTAATTTAGATTCTATCTGCTTTAAATGGGAATTAGTGTGGGTTGAATATAATATACGTGGAAGATGGAACCTGGGAAAAAGTTATTGCCCGGAAGGTTTGGAAATTAATACTATTCTTCCTTTGAGCATCATAAGGCAATTGATCAAAATGGTCAACTTAATACAAAGAATATGACTTTTGGGCATAACATGCTTGTGAATTTGAATATTAAATCCTATCTTCCACTTTATTAAGTTCTGCCCAATAGCACTTTCCAAACATTATTCATAATTTACTTCTGCTGTGGTGGCAATATTTCAGAAGATGGATGGGGATAGCAGTTTTCAGTTTTCAGTGTAAAGCACCATGTCCTGTAGATCGTCCAGGGTATTCCTCATGAAATAAATGAGTTTCAGTTGTTGGTCTGTTTGATGTAGATTTTACTGGAAGAGCATGCTTATTTTCCTTTCTTGAGCATGACTCTGAAAGCAATTTTGGCAAATACAGCATAGTCCTTCGAGTCAGATGAGGATGATGGAATTGACGTGACTCCTAAGTAGTCCCTGACCTGGGCATTGAGATCAGAGTGACGTGAGCCCTTTTGAAAATATATCATCTTTTTTTTCTGGGGCTCACCTTTTCTTATGGGGGCTCACCTCCCTCTCAGCTTTACACACACACACACACACACACACACACACACACACACACACACACATCCACATCCACACACACATCCTTCATTCTTACCGGTGGATACAGATGAACTCTCGCAGGACTTGCTTGAATCCTGCTTCTGGCCTTTCTCATACCCGAACTTCCTTAGTTTCTGCCCCAGCCTCACAGGGAACTTTTAGGGTCAGCAGGGTGACCCGATAAACTAATACATGCCACCATGTTAATGCAGACTTTCCTTGTGGGTTAAGCCCAGCTTGCTTGTCTATTTTTATTTTTTGTCAATAATCCCTTACTTTAAAATGATATTAGGTGTTTTATTTTTCAGTTAAATCAATTTTAGAAAAACTAAAAAAAAAAATCTTGACCGGGGCAATTCGTTTCTCAGCTAGCTGTTGCTACCCTTTCTTTTCTAAGTAAGACAGAGAGAGACAGAGCGATAGAGGGACCACAAGCAGGGGGAGTGGGAGAGGGAGAAGCAGCCTTCCCGCGGAGCAGGGAGCCCGATGCGGGGCTCGATCCCAAGACCCTGGGCCCATGACCTGAGCCGAAGGCAGACGCTTAACGACTGAGCCACCCAGGCACCCCAAGTCTGTGTTATTTCTTAACGTTAAACGTTATTTTTTGGCTAAATTTGAGTTCTACTGTATCCAGTAGAATCAAAATGTTACCAGTTTTATTTTAATTACTAAGAGTGATGACAATACCTACTACTTATTACATACTCACTATGAACAAGGCACTGTGCTGGCAATTTACATGAAGCCTCTCAATTAATTCTCACTACAGTCCTGCTTCAAGAGATTACTATTTGCTTTTTACAAGATGATAAGAGGAACTCTGAGATGACAGGCCGTTTATCCAAGTTACATCAAGTGAGTGGACAAGTAGGTTGAAAATTCTTTATGAAATTCTGCTTTGAGAAGACTAATATTTGCTTTTTATAATAATTATTGGAGTATTGCAGAAATTCTAACATAGCAAGTTAGACTATTCTCAATACAGCATTCAGAGAAAAACCACTGTAACAATGGTGCATCTTTATCTGACTTCTTGAGAATAATCCTTGTAGTTTACCTGATGATTTTTAATAGTTTCTGATATTTTTTCTTACGACTTTTTGTTGATGTACTTTTTACTTTCTTTACAACTGAATCAGAATACATTTTAGATTCAGAATAAGAGAGAAGTCTCAGGGCAGTGTAGTTTTGTAATTTGCTTCCTGACATTTTTTTTTACCTTCAAATACTCAAATCCCTTCTTATTATTAACTTTTATCAATCATTTATTCTTAAATAGTCTTCAGATAGTATGTGCAGGTATTTAAAGTTGTCACTTCTATTTTTGTAACACTATTAAATGTATAACCAGAGATTATATTTGTTTTCAAACTGCTCATTTTAAGTATGTGTGCTCTTTTTTTCTGTTTTGCATGTACCAGAAAGTCTATGAGAAATCCGTGTGCAAATTGGTGTCTTTGGGGATTAAGTAAAGACTGCTTTAGCCATTATTTTTCTATTTCTTGCTCTACTAAGCACCCAATTAATGAGCTTGACATAAGTTATTTTTTACCCAGCTATTTACTTTGGAAAATGAAAAGTAATACATTTAGAGACAATATTGAATACTACATACAGGTAAAAATGGGAAATAAATTTCCTCCTTCCTCCTGTTTCTCTCCTGGCCTTGTTGCTCTCCTTCCCAATCCTACATTTCTTCTGTTTCCAGATTTTCTTAATGGAACATGAGTGTTGGCATGGATATGTATATGAGTATTCTAAGTAGTGGGTGTTTTTAAGTTTAGGTTAGATAAGATGACTGTCTTCACAGTGCGTGTCTCCCTCCTGTGCTCATTGACTGGGGAATAAACAGCTCTCAATAGGACATTCATATTCAGTAAAATAAGAATAGGTTTTATATATATTTTAAAGCTTTTATTTGAGAGGGGAGAAGGGGAGAGGAGCAGAGGGAGAGTGAGAAGTAGGCTTCCCACTGAGCAGGGAGCCTGACATGAGACTTGATCCCAGGACGCTGAGATCATGACCTGAGCTAAAGGCAGACGCTTAACCAACTGAGCCACCCAGGTGCCCCAAGAATAAGTATTAAATGGAAAAGAAATCAGGACCAAGGATGTAGAAGTAGAGAATTAAAATATGGAAAAGAATACAGTTTTTGGATTATAAAGTTCAACAATGTTGCCTGCCAGGTTAACGAGCATCATGTAAGCAAAATTGTTTTATACTTAATATAAAAAGAAAAAAAATCGGTAATATATTGTTTTTTCACCTGAAAGAAGGGAGTATGACTGGCTTTTAGTCTGGATTGCTCAAATTTTCATGGGGGACTGTTATTTTAGGGTGCTGGGACGATGCCTATCAAAATGGCAGGTGGTAATAGTGTGTCTGCCAAAGATCAGGTGTATCCAGCTCCAGATTGCGTGCGGCTTCTTGTTGAAAAATTAAGAATTTCAGGACAGAGCATCAAACCAAGTGGTTGCACAGGTTGGCACCCCTGAAGGCAGCCCAGTGTGCCTGGACACCCTGGACATGGCCAGGGCTGTGAGGACTGGAGCTGGTGGAGGGGTGGGGTAGGGGGTGTGTTCAGCTAAGTGCAAATGCCCTCTTTGGGCTTTCCTGATCTTTGCCAGTTCTTAAGGAAAGGGCTTGGATGGTGGGCTAGGGTGTGGATGACTTGGGGCAGGGGGGTGGGGAGTAAAGTGGAAGGCATAGAGGGGGCCTCTGCTAGAAACATTTAGAATGTGACTGGAGAGCTGATGCCTAGACACAAGGCGGGTATCCGGGAGTTAAAGGAAAGGGTGTGAGTGAGGCGAGGGAAGCTCTCTTCCCTTGGGTGCTGCGGGATGGGAGTGGAGGTGCATTTATAGACCACGTCCAGTGTGTGGAGAATAGGCACGTGGTCCCAGTTCCTTAAGGTGTTTGGACGGAGGGAACCACATGTCCTTCCCAGACTCCACAGAGGGACATGAAAGTCAGCTTCGTGGCCTGGGATGTCAGGAGATGCTCCCTGCACGAGGTGGCCCTAGGAGGGATCCTGAGAGATGAGTCCGGGTGGAGACTCAGAGGACCAGGTACTGCCATCCATGAGACATGCAGGACTTTATGCTCAGGGCTTTGAGGGGACAGCTGAAGTCTTCAGGAAGGTTGCACGGTCGGATTTACATTTTTGGAAGTGTTTTCCTTGTTGGCGTAAAGCAGTGGTTCTCAGAGGGCAATGTGGGCCCCATCCACTACCTTCTTAACAATGCAGAGTCGTGGGCCCTATTCTGACCTATTGAATCAGATCTCCAAGGGTGGGCCAGACCCTGGGTCAGAACCAGCTCTGTGGGCAATTCTTCGGCATATGAAAGCTTGAGACCCACTGCTGTTGGAGAATAGATGATAGAGGGGACTTAGAAAGTCTTTATTATAAATCCCTTATTTGACTAATGACGAACCTGAGGGCCGGGGTGAGTAAGTAACTTATCAAAGATTAACTTTGTGGTGGGTGAGAATTAAGACACAAATCCTGACTGCCTAGTCTTTCTGCCATGCAAACTTCCCAGGCAGCAAGGGAATTATCAGAGCATTTTTAAAAGGAAGATGTAATGATATGTTATGTTACCTTTCAAAAAGAGCACCTACAAAAAATCAAATGGAAATAGGCAAGTAATATAAAGCATAAAATGACTGACATATAACTTTTTGGTTGTATCACATTTCATACGTGATGCATATTATGTTTGTGAGTCTCTGAGACTGGAATGGGGAAGAAGGAAGTGACTTATCTAAACTTAAGCTAATTATTCTCTAAGCAGTGAATTTACTAGCTCTGACCTTGGGCAAACATTTAATCTCTTTGAACCTCAACTTCCTTATCTATAAAATGGGGATAATAATACCTACCCTAACATGGTTGTTAGGATAAGATAGTTTATGTGAAAGTGTTTTGTAAGTTGTAAAACCTTGTAAATGTGAGTGATATTATTTTTATATGATTTAAACATAAGTCCATTCATCTAGCAAACCTTTATCAAACACGTAGCATGGACACTATTGTAAGTATAGACTTTGCGGAGATGTGTTTTTGTTCAAAAGAATTATAAAACTTTTGAGATGGTTTCTGAAATTTTTCACATTATTACTCAGTAAGAAACCCATTCAGACTTAATATAGAAAATTTTTATTTGAAATTCCCAATCCTATATTTTGGATTGGATCTTACCTTAGGTAGGTAGTTCCCTTCTTACTTTTTCTTAAACCTTATTTCGGTAGAGATACTTAACCAACACATTGGGAGGTGCTTTCCACTTTAATATTTTTAATTTTGTCCTTTCAGACACAATTCAATTTAAGAACTAAATGAGTGTATAATTATTTATATAACCTTCCAGAATAGCAACCAAAGTATAGGAGTAATTTCTAAATAAAATTGAATCAATGAATAGTTTATGTGACTCCTCAAACCCTAAAATGAATTGGAATGGTTTTGCTTTCTTCAATTAAAAGTAAGTATCTGGTTATTAAGTATGAGTCTTTTGGTTTGGTCACCTAAGCAGGTGAGGAATTTCCTCATAGAGAGGCTGGGTTCTCTCAGGGATTTTATTAACTCGTGTTCTCTGTGGTGTGAGAAACAGTTCATTTTTCAGGAATGCTCACCGACCTCTGGATGTAGCACTTAGTCTTTCATAAATGGAAGTTTATCTGCATCAACATTAAGGCGATATTCCATCTAATACGAGCTAAATTGAAGTTACCAGTAAAGCCCAGTGGTGCATGCGTTTGATGTGGATCTTCTGGTTGAGAGATAATGATTTAAATGTTTTAATCTTCTAAATGTCAATTATTGATGCTGAGGAGCTTTCTAAAGAGTACACTTCCTTTCCTTTAAGTATAATATCATTGCCACAACGTAATCACTTTTTAATAATGTGGCACCATATGGCTCAACTCCAATTTCATCACAGGGTCCACAAGAGGGCTGACCCGAGGATGCTCCTCAGCTGGAGAGGCATGGGAAGTGGAAAGAACATCAGAGCAACTGTGCAGGGTGGTTCAGTATCTCTGTGATAAATAAATCTCTGGCCCTCACCCTCATTACCTACTCACTTTACCTTGCTTTGCTCCTGCCTCTGGACTCTGTCTTTCCGACTCAAATTACAGTCTGTTGGGTCATTGCCTTGATAACTGTTCTAGTATTTTTTAAAGGTAGTCAGTAGAGTGGTCAAAGCTTCTCTTTATTTGCACTACTTTTTATAGTAGTGTCATTTTTAAGATCACTACGACTATTTTATTTTACTTTCGTTCCTAACCACTGTAGACCCAATTTATATATCACCTGTGTCCTCTCTGTTTCTGTACATTTCCATGCGGTTTCATAATACTGCTCTAGTATTTCTTTTAAGAAACATCCCAAATCCATTTATATCTGAATTCAGGTTGTTTTTTTAATGCAGCTTTTGTAATTTAATTCCAATTCCAGGTTGAAAAAAAAAGTGCAGGTTATATTGCTATTAAAAACACACAATACATGTTTTTAAATTCAGTGTCATGGAGCATCAAGCTAAGGGCAGTCTTGTTTTTAAATGAAAAGCTGCAAAATGAACTGTTGGGACTTCATCAAGAGAAGAAGGGTTCTGCACAGCAAAGGAAACAATTAACAAAACTAAAAGGAAACCTTCCGAATGGGAGAAGGTATTTGCAAATGACATATCTGATAAAGAGTTAGTATCCAAAAGCTGTAAAGGACTTATTGAACTCAACACCCAGAAAACAAATAGTCCAGTTAAGAAATGGGCAGAAGACATGAACAGACATTTTTCCAGAGAAGACATACAGATGGCCAACAGACACATGAAAAGATAAATGAGAGATTGCAGTTTTATCCCAGGTCTTTTCCAGGTTGTGATGACACTGAACATGGCAGAAATATATATATATATATATACACATATATATGTATATAATTAATATATATATAAAAAATATATATAATTAATAGTCTAAACCTCTAGGGACTAATTGTTGAGTATCTGGCTTTTGGTCTAAACAGAGACAAAATAATCACGTACACACAGATTCATAATTTCACTACAATTTAACTTGTTAACTGGGCTTTCTTTTAGTTTCACTTACCGAGTTACCTAATAACTTTCTGGGAAATCCACCGTGTGTAAGAGATACAGCTATTTTGACACATGTTAAAACTGACTCTAATAAATGAAATTTGAAATGGGAAGTTTTCTTTTAGGATTCATTCAAGAACATTTACATTTGAGAGTTAAAAATATTCTTTCTGGTTTTTTCTCTAGTAAAAATTTAAACAAAACAAAATTAAAATAATGAATGATGTTTTCTGCTGTACTTATTGTAATTACCTCTTCTGCTTGAAATTTTATTTTTTGGCCTCATATGAAGTGACAGATCATTACAGCCAATTTGTGGTTTTAACAATCAGAAGTAACTGACTAATGATGCTATTCATATTTGGTTGGGGATTAAAGGAGAGTCATTGTGTGAGTGTGTGTGCACATGCACATGCGCACGTGTGTTTATATTTTAGTGTATTTTCTTCATAACTGAAATGTCAAAGACAATTTGTAAAGCTACTCTGAATGTTTGGTATTTTGAAGCCCAAGGGTTTTCATCTCTTTTGAAATTCTTTTTTCTTTTTTTCAATCTTTAAAAAATTTCAATTATTTTTTTGAACAAAACAAAAAACAAAACAAAACAAAAAAAAACAAAACCCAACCACCAGCGACTTTTGTCCTTAAAATAGAACAGATGGAAGGGTAGAGATCCTAACCATAAGACAAGTGTTTGAAATGCCTTCTACATTTACTACTTTACTTGTACAACTTGGATGCCTCTCTATATATTTAGTTTCATTCAAGTTTTCCGTTTTTTCATTCTGAAAAGGAAGCAAAATACTGAATCCTTTTTCCAAAGGAAAATGTTTGTAGTGTCATGAAAAATGAGAACAGATGGCCCTGCCAAGCGCTGGGGAGAAGTACCGCACTCCAGTTGAAATTGTTAGGCAGAGTCAGGGGCAGGCTATGAAGCTACCAATTGTTGCAGTTATTTATATGACTTAATTCAAGCGCATAAAACATGGAGTTATAAGGTAGGACTTTGCCTCTTACATTAAATAAAAGACATTGTACTAATTTACGGTCCAGACATCAGTAAGCGCGTGCCCGAGTCGCCAGGTTTTATTAGGAAAAAGACTAATCTGAGAAAAGCAGTCCTAGTCACTTAAAATGCATTCTATAATTTGGGGTTTCACAGTGGGCAAGTTTACCCAGATGCAGTGTGACAGCCTATTAGCAAAATAAACAGGTCTTCTGAACTTGGAGTCCTCTGCTCTTTTCCCTCCACTTTTAACTAGATTAGCTTTGCTGTGCGTCAGGGTTTGGGTTGTGGTAGCGTGCATTAACTCCTGCTCACACTGTTCTGATTGAGCAGCAAAGCATCCATTACCAATACCATATCCAAAGTGACGTTTCCATACAGGCTCCCTGCTGTTTCATTCATGACCACAAAACAGACTGAAATGACTTTACTTCTTTTTACAACTTGCAAAGAGTTAATGGACTGTGCTGGCCCCCTGCCAAAACCTTTAAGAAACTTTATTAATGTGTTATGAGGCTGGGACACCATAGTGTGGGATTTTATTGGTTATTCATCTTAATGAATAAAAATATGTATGCACAATTAAAGCCACGTTCTCTAGCAATTGCCTTCCAATAAATGTTGAGTCTTTGTCAGAGCTCGTTATTGCATTTGCTGATCAATTTTGAGCCTTTTCTTTCCAAAACCTAAAGTTATCAGCAGTGTAATAACATGGACTCTGCTTAAAGAAATACCAGCTTAGTATTTGAAATGGATAACTATTTAATGATGAAAAGAAAATTCTTAAGCGAGTGGTAAAAGTGACTATATTTTAAGGAAAAAAATCTCTGTGTGTAAAAGCTATTCATAATCTACAGCATTTTCTCATTACTTATATGAAAAAACCTGATCTATGATGTGTTGATTCTTCATAAGTCAGAGACAATGTAATTTTGCTGTAGATCATGTAAGAAATTGATACTGGATAAGCAGCATTAAATTTTTTCCCCATGTGCTCTGTTCTGACATGTCAGTTACCAGACAGAATTTCATTTTTATTTTCATACAGTTTTATTGTCCTTTTACCTCGGACTTTTTTCCCCCCACCTCTTCTGGGGAGGAATGTTGTGAGGAGGGAATAAGGGCAGTAATTGTATCATATTGAAACGGAATTAAAAAATAGACTGAGGAATGGGTGGGTCTAGATAAATTTATTGTTCTACTACTTGAGAAAAGATGAATATTTTTGCATCTTTCGAAATATGTATTTGCTCCCCCAAATAGAATATTATATGCCTCCAAAAGAATATCAAATGGTCTCTTTCAATTTGTGAAAATAACCTCAAGTACCCAAAGATGAAGAAAAACTTCCAGGGCATTTTTTGGCAAAATGATTTTCATATTGTGGTCATTGGCGTGGGGAAATGTTATATTACTTTATCAGAAGTACTTACTAAGAGTTATTAAAAAAACAAACAAACCTCCCCCCACAAAAAAAACCTTTGGTGAGTAAAAATATCAAGAGAAGGAGTACATTATTCTCTTCAAGACCTAAATTTTTATGAATTTGAATAAGTGTGTCTTAATTCATACTAATGTTCCTAAAGTCATCAGTCATGGCTTTGCCTTTAGTAGAAATGAGAATAATTCCATTTTCTTGAATTAACAGATTTAGAAATAAGTGTAATTTCGTTCTTTGACCATTTAACCTGTTGTTGAAATGGAAATCCACACAGCCAATGAATTTAACACCTAGCAGCATATTCTGTTATCAGTGAACCAGAACTTGACTTTTAAAATGACTTGAGTTTTAAAAATGGCCTCCCTCGAAGTCATTAAAATGAGGTTACAGACGTGAGAATAAAATTTGGAAGATGATTCAAAGTGACTTTGTGGAGAGGGAGAGATAAAGCTATTTGGGGAATGGGAAGTCTCTCAAATTAGATTCTGAACATTGCAGGCAGCTGGGCATTTTTGCAAGTTGAGTCATCATGCTGAGGCACTCGGCCTTGTGAATTTGGTAATTCTGTGCGCTGGGTTGCAACCAACCACCTCACTGGAAGCAAAGGCATGTTTTGATCTTGTACCTTCCTTTGAGTCTCCTTGAGCTTAGTGGGAGGAAGTCGTGAAAGTGGTGTTGGTGGATCTGTCTTTCAGGTGATGGAAGCTGGCTCTTGGGGGCAGCCATGTTGTATCAGTAGGAAAAGCCATCAGACCCTAAAGCCTCATTCAGTACGGCTAAGACTGTAGTAACACTCATGGAAAAAATGGCACATGGGAAGAAATCAGACTGTCATTTGTGAGATGTGGCTTAGAGGGGGAATTACTTGATCCTGTGGTGAAGTCTCAGGACTTTGGTGGGAGATTAGGAGGTTTGTGGGGAATGAAGAGGGTAGTGGCTTTGGAAAGGGTGTCTGGTATTCACATGTTATCACGGCACTGAGCTGCTCATACTGAGCTGGCCCTTTGCCTTTCAACTGAGCGCACTAACTTAGTCCTCAATTTGTGGCCTGCCATGGGCAAAAAGGGTTTTCTGGTTTCATCCTTCTCCCACTTTGTGCACATTACCAAACCACAACTTAAACTCACCACAATCAGCAGCCGCCACTCAAGGGAGGCTTCCGCTGGGAAAATTGGGAAGTTATGTGTCAAAAATTAGGGAAGTCGCCCAAAGAACCCCATAACTGTGGAGGAGTAACATCTACCTGGGTTGTATTTCTGTTTCTAATGGTGACACCTCTAATTTGAGAGAACAGCAAATGTACATAGGACTCTGGAGTCAGAGTTGCTTGAGTTTAATTTCTAGGTGATTCAGTTATTAGCACAATAGCCGTGGGCAAGTTTTCTCTTCTGAAAATGGAGATAATAATAATACCTAACTCACAGTGTTTATTTCGAGGATGAAATCTGTGTATCATATGGAGAACACCTTTGGACATGTAAACAAATGCCCAATGACTACTAGCCTTACTATTATTTTTATTACTATTTCATCAACCAGATATTTGCTGATGAAGGATACAGTGATACATAAGTGTATACAATGTATGAGGCACTAGAGTTTTATGTAACCAATTGCACTTATTTTCACTAGGATTTTTTCAAGAGTAGAAATCAATTTGATAGGTATTGCAGTGTCTTGTGTACTTAGCAAGTGTATGACTTCCAGAAATTTGGATACTAGGTGGGGATACAGAATGTACTCTTTTGGTGATATGTGGCAAAAAGGACCAACATAAGAAAGAGGAAATGAACAAAATCTGAAATGATTTTTCAGGGTTTTTTTTTTTTTTTTTTTTGGTAAAGCATCGTCTTAATCCCATAGTTCTGTCTCTAATAGTGCAAGAGTCTCTTTGCGTATAGTAGATGATCAATCAACATTTATCGAATTCCTCTGTTTGTTGAACAGATTGCCATTTTAGAATTTGAGAACGCTCAAGGAAGAAGAGTTGATAAGTTAGCAGTATGGAATCCTATAAAATCTCGTGAAAGTAAAGAAAAAGTAGCTTAAGTTTTAAAAGCATTAGTGAGTTAACAGAGAACTGGAGATATTTTCTGAACACACCAACTTTGGTTCACTAGTCTGTTGCAAGGGGCCTGCTGTTTTACAACCATGTGACTTTGACCCTCCTGATAACTAATTAAACAAAGGCTAAAAGTCCCTAAATGGTTTTCCTGCAGAATTACAGAATAATAGTAATTTTTCTGCCTTTATTAAAAAGGTCCAAGGAGCATCCATATGTGCATACACATTGTGTGGACATATAATTAAAGCTAGGAAGCCTGGGCATTTAGTGAACAAGCTGTGTGAGTGTAATGAGTGCCACTGGCCTGTGTCAGCACTGTGGAATTCATTTTTCCCCTCTGAATGATCTCTCGGCAGAGGCAGCGTTGGATTCAGTTGAAGCTTAGAATTACGGAACAGTCCTCACTGCCAATAATGATTACAGGATAGTACAGCCGGCCTCCTGTGTCTCTCAACCTGAGCTTAAACTTGTGGACTACCTAAAAGAGAAAAATCCAATGACCTCATTATGCAATATTTGGCGGCTGTGGGACACCGCATTTTCTCTGGGGCTTTAATAAAGAAAAAGAAAGGACAGAGACAACACACGTCTTGTGAGATCTAGGTGTATTTCTGAAGCATTCTACCTTTATCCTTCAAATGTTTTGTATATTCCTGCTATGAGCAAATTCGTCTATCTGTAGTTTCACACAGCACCTGCCTGCGTTGCCCTCCCTCCTTTTGGTCAGCCCTTGGAACTTGCCGAGACCGTGGATTTGGTCTCAGTTTTCACTGTTATAAGTCGGTTTTGTGCGACGGGTGTTTGCCATAGAGGGGTATAAAATTTTTTTTTTTTTAAATATGTCATTTGTGTAGGAGATGCATAGCCTCTTAAAGAAAGAGAAGGAACCGAATTTAAATTGTTTTGTTTTCATTTTGTCTACACATATGCTTTGATAAAGACTATAAATCCGTGTCAAAATTATGCCATCGCAAATGGGAAAATGTTGGCTTTGCTCATGCTTTTCCAAAGTAGGTTTCCGTATGGTGGGGAGTTTTGTGTTGTGTTTGTGTGTGTGTGTGTGTGTGTACTTTTCTTCCACGAAATTAAGTGAGTTTCTTTCATTAGCAGAAAGCGGTGTGGGCCTGTGTCTTTGAGAGGTGGAGGTGAGTGAAATTTCATAAAAGACCCCCCACCACCATCACTTTGTCCCTTGTAGTATATCAAAATTGCTTTGTAGTTAGCTTTTCAAACAGCTTCAAAAAAAAAAAAAAAAAAGTTGTGGTACCGGCTCTTATTCATGCGGGAAGTAGGCTCCTTGGCTCCGTGTGAGCCAGACCTGAGACCCCTCCTGGGCCGCAGGGCTGCCCTCTGCCCCAGAGAGGCGGCCGGGCCGGCGACATTTCAGGAGGCCGCTTGGCAGCCATTTTAGATCCTGCCCGCGCAGAGAGCTCCTGGCTGCCAAAAACTGCAGCCGCTCCGTGCCAAGACACTCTTGGCAGTGGAGATAAACTTTGTAGAGATACACAGTCCAGAAATATCTTATAATTACAAAGCACAGGGGGCAGAATGTTTTTACAATACAGCTGTGCTAATGTAAACATTTAATTTGGCAGCCTTCTCCACCCACTTTTCAATTAACCGGGTTTAAGCAGATACTTTAGGTCTGTAATAAACTTTATTGCTACTTCTCTTAGAGTACAGTTTATGAAACACAGATTTGAGGGGCTTTTTTGGGGGGCTTTCCATCCATTTAGGAAAGCACAGTGTGCGTGCTATGTTGCCATGAAGGGGAAGTGTGGCTCTCTGTCTCAAAACTGCCACAGGCCCGGCTTAACTGAAACAATCGCTTTAGGGAAAAAAGAAAACGTGGGGGCCGTCTCCTTTGGCTTCTAAAGCATGCAAGAAGATATTAATAGAAAGAGGTAAAATCACTTATAGAGCCACAAGAAGACACTCGTGTTGGTGATCATTAAAAAAGATAAATGTCCTCTGCAATGCATGAGACTGTTTCAGAGATAAATTCCCGATAACAGTTCTTACAGATATAATTATAATAATTGTGTGATCGCCGTGATAATTATTCTTATAGAGTGAAAGAAATAATTTTCTGTCTAAAGTAGCATTCAACTGTTCAGCTCACAAAGCTAGTCAATAGATCCTTTTCAGCTAACCTAAAAAATGGTGGAGGTCATAGAGTTTTAAAGCTAAATTGGGGTTTAAGTGACATTGTGAAAAGGAATTTTTTTTCTGTGAGGAATATGACATCACATTTCATGATATCCCTTTACACACACATTGCTTACACATCTTTCAGATAAATTAGGGAAACCATACGTATGGATAGTTTGGGTTTTTGAAGAGACAGAAAAAGATTTTTAATATCTGTTTTCCTATCTTTCCATTTAGAAATTTTACCGTGGTTATGGTTTTTAAAAATTAACCCCTGTTCCTCTTGATGGTGGATTTTTCATATCAGAAAACTGTTCTTGGGGCACCTGGGTGGTTCGTTAAGTTTCTGCCTTCGGCTCAGGTCATGGTCCCAGGTTCTTGGGATCAAGCCCCGCATCATCGGGCTCCCTGTTCAGCGGGAAGCCTGCTTCTCCCTCTGCCACTCCCCCCTGCTTGTGTTCCCTCTCTCGCTGTGTCTCTCTCTGTCAGATAAATAAATAAAATCTTAAAAAAAAAAGAAAAGAAAACTATTCTGTTTTTCCCTCAGGACTCCTTTCCAGGCCCTCACTTAGTCTGGCTCTGTCAACATTCAATCTGTGGGATCTGACCACAAAGTAATTTCCAATCTGAAGTTGTATTCGACTGTTCACCTCCCAAAGCTAGCCAGTAGGTCCCTTTTAACTGTCCTGAGAGATGGCAGAGTTCAGAGAATTGTAAAGCTATGGTCTCGTTATTTTATAGTCTTGTTAGTTATGCCGCAATAGCTATTTTGCCATCGTATGGCCTTTATGCATTCTCCTTATCACAGCTAAACAATGCATTTGCTGTGGCTTTTATTCTCTCAGATGTTTTACTCACTGAAAACAAAATTCAAGCAAAAAACATTTGACCGTCTCACTACTAAGTCTGTGTTGTGTATGTGTGTATGCGTGTGTGCAATACGTCAATTTTATTTTCAAAATGCAATAGTTGTGGATACTGCTTATTTACAAACTTTAAACAGCCCGTTCTACTTGTTAGCAAGTGAATGAAAGTCAGGATGGTGCAGATTAAACTGTAAGCTACATGAGGACGGGAATAACTCATGTTTTGTTCACCATTGTAGACTGACTTCCAGGGATGATATGTGAACTCTTGTAGGTACTCGATCCTGTTTTCTTTTTCCAGGAAGCAAACAAATGGATTAAATCTTGTAAGTACAAGCTAGAATCAGAATATCGAGTGTTAACTATATAAACTGGAAGCTCATTATGAAGCTTTCTTTCAGATTGTTTTGTCTTTCTTTGGGAAATTAATGCCCTTTGTCTCAGTTTCTTCATGGATAGAATATCCAAGATAACTTCCTGTTTGCAGCTTAAATGAATTCCCAAAATTATTGAGGGTAAATTGTGATACAAGGAGGTCACGGTCTTACACAGGGAAGCAGCATATAAGCAACCAACCAGAATGCAGTGTTAAAGTTCTATATTGGAGGTATAATCAAGGTGCTGTGGACCTGAGAGGTGGCCTCCCTGAGTGTCAGAAAGTATGATTCAGAGAAGATGGGTAACATTCAAGTGCCTTGAAGATGAATTGAGAGTTTGCCTAGCATCAAGGAAGGGATCATTCCAGGGGAGTAGAAACCACGTGGGCAAAAGCATAGAGACCTGCAATTGCGCAGCATATTCTAGCAATTTCCAGAAGTGTGCTAGAGCTTAGGTGTTGGTCAGTTAGGTATAGATGTAAAAAGGGGCCAAAGATGATGATTTGTCTGAGGGATGCATTGAGAGATGAGGCTAGACTGGGGCCAGATGACTAAGAACCTTGAAGGCTGTACTAAGGAAGTTGTAGACTCTTCCGAGGAATAGGGAGCCATCAATGTTTTAAGAAGTGAAGTGATGTGATTCCTGGTGGCGGCGCCATTGTCAGATGAGACATGCGTGCTCACTAAGGGCTTGGGCAGCAGGGCAGGTGGAGACGAGGAAATGGACCTGAATGGTAGTCTTGGCCAGCAGCTTACTGGGAGGCTTTTGGGAGATGAGATTCCCAGATGCTTGGGGGGAACTGAGTGGATATGGGTGTCATTAATTGGGGTGTGGACAGGAAGAGGCTGAGAGTATGTAGGGGTTGGGCACTAGCAACCGCAAGAGGGATTTTGCAGTTAAAAAGACAGGTTAGGGCTAGAAATAGAGATTTGGAGTTGTCCGCAAACGGGTAATTGTAAACATGGAGTGGGTTGAATTCACTCCGGGAAGATAAGAAGCCAAGAAGGAGGGCCCCTTGGGGGGATTGTCTTAGGTAGGGTGTTAACAGATGAGAAGGAGATTGTCCTAGAGATTGGAAAGAAAGCCCAGAAAGGGAGGCGCAGGAACAGGAAGAGGTGGTGGCCTAAAGGATAAGGGAAGGAGAATTTTTTAAAGTTGGGGGTGGTTAGTGTCAAGAGTCAGTTGGGTAGGAGTCTGGGAGGATCAGGGCAAACTGTGGTGTATAGAGATAGTAATTTTGGAGTTAGAACCGATCTAGACTTCTTGACTCTGAGAGCTGGTTTGGGGCATGAGGATTATTATTTATTCATTTTAAACAGTAATCAGAGAGTATTGAGTTTTGCACTCGCGTTTTCCTCCCCAGCATAACTTTACCAAAACAGGTCCAGTCGTACTGGGGTCCCGGGCTGCTTAAAGGATAAATATTCTGTGCAGACGTTAAGAAACTTCTGGTGGAAAACAATGGATTATATTTATTTGTAATCTCTCCCTTCTCCTCATTCTGAGGAGGAAATGTGCATTTTTTTCTCCATCTAATTTCACCACTGGCTACTATATTTAAAGAAGCAGAAACCGCTTAGAAATTTTAGTGTGAGTTTGGAGAAGGCATGAACAGTCTCACAGAAAATAAAAGGAAATGTGGCCAACCAGTGAGCACACCCCTTTAATTGCTCTTACCAAGCCTTCAGACATGCCCGTAGGGGGGAAATTACGCTCCGCCTCCCTGGATTCACCCTGTTAGCGGTAGCAGTAAGGGGCAGTTTATTCGCACAATCCCCTCTGCTCCCCTTCTCCCTGTGTGACTCCCCAGTTTAGCAGTAAAAGACTCAGAAAGTGGTGATATTATGCTAGCACACACAGATTATATTAGAAAGCATGATTGAGCCAACTAGCTTGTAAGTAAAAACAAGAGCTCACTGCAACAGGGTGCAGCTCTGTAGCCTCCCGGGGTCTCTTAAAGGGTTTTAAAACATTTTTTAATGCCCGGAGGCTCCAAATGCGCTGAAGTTCAGACTCAACATGCCGTGTGAACTTCAGGGTTTCCCCTGAATGAAAGTAAGCGAGCGAGTGGAATCCTTGCTAGTTAAAATCAAACACAAATGTATGTGGCCCTCTCGAAAAGTAAACTGTCTGTAGGCGTAATGGACTCTAGTTCCTCTTCACTTTCTCTCTCCAGCCCTTGCCACCCTAAGATGCTGCTTCCCCCTTTTCTCGAGGAAGCACAGACAGGAGCAAATGAAGTTTCTGGAAGTAAAGTTTGGATCTTGTTGAAGTCGATTAGGGTCTGGCAAATGATTTCCCTTTATCAGGCAGTTAAAGTGGAAGGATGTACCCTGTAGCGGCTGTGACTTGCCAATTAGCTGGGCTTTCCCCACTGTTTCTGGTTTGGCAGGGACGAGGTGGTTCACCCGGCTGCATTGCTGCCTGCCAAGGACACATGGCCAGCTCCCGGCTTCCTGTCTTCCTCTTTGTGTCCTGGCCTAGCCTTCCAGGGAACTGCCAAGACGCCGTTGCCAAAAATCTTCCTTCGGAAAGGTCAAGTAACCTCAAGTCACCTGTGCCAATATTTGTGTTTTCTTTTGAATCCCTCTGTGTTCAGCTTGGAGAAAAGTGTACAAGTGAACATGCAGTGAGTGGAACCTGGGGGTCACTCTGGATCACTTGGATGAAGCAGTAGAACCCAAAGAATCCTTTGGCCCGTCAGGGTATGATGTTTCTAGTAGAATTCTATTTAAAGCTCTGGGAAGTGTGATAGAGTTCAGAATGGTTCAATGTGGATTTGGATTGAGTTTGCTTTTTAGGATTCACTATACACATGTGATTTCTGGCTGAAGCTGACTCCTGGTACATCACATGGCAGGGAGAGAAAGAAAAGTAGAGACTGGTCTTGGCTTAAGAGCTGCATTTTTGTTTGTTATTTTAAGACTTTACAGTTACATACTACCCTTGGCTTTCTAGTTTGGTGTCTGCGACCAAGCGTCCTGGTAAGCGACCTAGGGACAGTGCAGAAAAGGGTTACCTGGGGCGTCTGTTGAACGTGCCATTCTCTTGGCCCCAGTGCTGCTGTATGGCGCAGCCATTGAGTGTGGGTTGAAGAATCTACGTTTTTAATGAGCATCTTGAATGATTCTGATGCTCACTAAAATTTGGGGGCTGGATGTGTCCCTGAGTGTGAAATGAAAAGAAGTCAGGTAGCTTTTATTTTCACCACGTAGCACATTGTCCCACGTGTCTCCTTTAATTGATCTTTTTGGAGACGTAGAGCTTAATTGGACTCTTCAGACTGTACACAAACCAACGATGACGAACACCTTTCAGGAGATTGAAATGAAAAGATACTAATAATATACGAAAACTTTATCTAAATAATTGTCCCTTCTCTGAACCTTACATTTTGAGATTTTTAATAAGGCTTTTTCTGGGACACGGTGAGCCACCAGAAGTTGTGTTCTGAACAGGTCTGGAGGGCTCCCTCTGTGTAGCCCGCACTGAGAATGTTGCTTCTTGAAGGGGTGCAGTGTGACGGGCCCAGTGACACCTCTCATTAAAGGAAAGTTCAGTGTCTCCGATATTTTATAATGCAAAACAGTTTTCTTCTCACCTTGAAAAAAATACTGTGTGAGGAATATGGAGCTCTTAAAGTGCCTAATCCTGAGCCATGTGTGAATGTTTGTGGCTGCTAGCATTCAGTAGAGAAGTCGCTGCGTGTTCTGCCTGTAGACTCATAGCCCTGTTGGGGAGGAATAATTACCTCTGCCTTCAAGGTCCTTCTAGCTGGACGAAGAATCAAATTGACATGAGGCAGGTTAACAGGAGAAAAATCAAATTTAATAGCGTACCTATAGGGAATCCACACAGACCTGGAATTTCCGAAGATGGTGGGCAACATGATGCTTGTATGAGCTAAGGAGAGGGGTAGGGATCTGAGGGTACAGAGGGGAGAAGGAACAGTAGCAAGAAGGTGAAAGGAGATGTTTAGAAAGCAAAAGTTGCCCTATTGTGCAGGTAAATTTTTTAGATAAAGAGAATCTCTGTTAATAGCTCTTTTCCTGATACAAGCAGGCAGTTGAGGGAGAGGTAAAGAGCCTTTCCTGAATCCACTGGGCTTTGACTGCTTTTAACTCAAAATAATGTTCATGCCAACATGGCCCATCTTGGGCTGGCCTGCCCATGGCCCCGACAGCCCCAATATTCCCTTTTGGCTTTTCATGTAAAAATATGCATAGTACTTACTTCCTAATAAGCTCAGTTTAATTTTCCTTTGTGCCTTTTGTATCTTGTAACGTGTTTTTTTTAAATATTGGTAAGAATGGGATAGCCTTGAACCTTTTTATGTCTTTGGTCTATAGCATTCCTAAAGATGGGCCCAGGTTACCTTTGTAATTTCATCATTTTTTTTCTAAATTATTTCCAAAATTTGCTGTTAGGCTGCAGCCTCAGGACACCTCTGCCTTTCTGACAGGACTAACAAACACTACACTAATTTGGAACACATGTTCTGTCAAAGTTTACCTATAGCCTTGGGTTCCAAATTTGCAACTTCAGCATCTTCCATTGAAAAGAAGCAGCATATTTTTTTCTTGAACTCCCCCCTGTTGCCTCCTCTTGAACCATAGTCTTTTATAACACTAATAAGGAAATGTGGTTATGGGTATAATTGCCATGAGGCAATTGTACCCTTGAGGACTGGCAGAATTTTCTTTTCTATAGTCTGAGGACTGGGCTCCATCAAGAAGCTCCATTTGGATATAACTCAATTAGAATAATAACAATGTCTTTATTTTTATGGCAACTTTCCCTATAGAGATCAAAGCGCGTTAGAAACATCCTATCAGATTCATTGTTCTAATACCCGATGGACCGGAATGAAAAAAGTTTTATTATAGCTCGTTTGAGGTAGGTGATTGAGGCAGAGAGAGGTTAAGTGACATCCCAGAGGTCACAAAGAAACTCAGTAGGGGAACTGCAACGAAAAATCAAGGTTTCCTGTTACTCTGCAAGTTATCAAGCCACATTCTTTCCTGGCTATTGTAAAGGATGGGAATAAAGCACAACCTCTTTTAGGATTGCAAAATAATGTAGGTGAAAGTGCTTTGAAAATTGTAAAGGTATTGTTGCTATCTTTATCACTTGGTACAAATGGAAAGTAAGAAAGAGCCTTATTGTCAATGTCTAGATATTCTAATAGATACGACATGGATTTGCAAATTCGGGTTGATTGGGCCCAAAGGATCAGTCTTCTTGATCATTAATGAAGGACTAACGAAAAATTACATTTATAACTCTAAATAAAATAACACACTTAAGCATCTTACTGCTCTTCACAATTCTTAAAGAATTCTATGAGGTGGAAAACAAACTTTGAACAGATTGAGAAGCCAAAGATCAAAGTTGCCCTGGTTAAATAAACTGCCAGACACAAAACTTAACGAAGTACTCTGATTTTCTTTCTTTCTTTCTTTCTTTCTTTCTTTCTTTCTTTCTTTCTTTCTTTCTTTCTTTCTTTCTTTCTTTCTTTCTTTCTTTCTTTCTTTCTTTCTTTCTTTCTTTCTTTCTTTCTTTCTTTCTTTCTTTTCTTTCTTTCTTTCTTTTTTTTTTTTAAGGTTTTCACTTTGGATTCCATAGTTCTCAGGGTGGGTGTGATGAATTGAGGCTCTATTTTTTTTTTTAACCGGGAATATGAGAAGTGGGAGTGAAATTGCTACTAATCTTCCAATTTGATTTCAGGGAGCCTTGGAGGACACATTCTCTGGGGAGGAGACACGATTAACTTGATGTTCTTAATTACTATTGTTTGCTTTGTGATTAAAGGCGATGTATTTTGGTGGAGGGCTGTTGACTGCCCAAGTGTCCAGTGTGCTGGACAGGAATCAGTCCCCTACCACTAACTAGGAGCTGAAAAATCAGAAATGTCCCCAATTTTATCAGCCCTTGCTTTTAACAGGAAAAATGAGAAGTTGAGCAAAATACAAATACACGGGGTTTTAAAGCCACCTCTGATTTTCAAGGTTCTAGAGGGAGTTCATTCATATTCCTTCCCTTTCACTCAAGTAAATGAAGCAAGTAAGATCTCCTGCTTACCATCCATCCTCCCTGTCGGTCTCCTGGGAAGGGTAATGGCCTTGAGACTTTGTCTCATCGTCAGTGCACCTCTTGTTGTGTCTTAATGCTTAATGAATGTTAAGCCGAGAACAAATCCAGGTAAACAGGTGAACAGAAAATAAAGTTCAACCCCCGTGAACCTGTGTGTGAAATAACATGGGAAGAAAACCTCCATCTTGTAGGAGCACTTTTAGCACCGTGAATGGACCGAGGAGATAAGTGCTGTTCTCTACCAGTCGATTGACTTAGATCAGCTGATTTATTCCAGTTCTGATAATTAGTGGATGATATTAACAGAGAACGCTCAGTTACTGCTTTATTATTCTGAATGTATTTTTTTTTTAGGAAAGTTTTCTTAAGCACCCCCTCCTCTTTCTTTCAAATGGCCTCCCTGGATTCCAGGGTGCTCCCCCCCCCACTTTTGTGGCATCTATTGTATTTTGGTTTTCACAGCGTGACGTCCACAACCATAGTGGCACAAAAGAGTCCAGCCCAGGGAAAAGAAAGCTGATCAGTGTTGTCACTTGAAAAACACACGGGTCACTTTGAATGGGAGCCTAATGTGAGGAGGAAGCTTTGGCTTGGGATCTAGATGGGGGTACCCTAACCTTCGTGTTCCAGTCCTGTGTGGAACCCCGACTTCATTGCCGTCGAGTAAACAAACCTGCATAAACAAGAATGATGCTGCAGCACGGTCCAGGTCTTTCCATTTATAGTTTACATTTTCAGGCAAAAAAAAAAAAATAGAAATCTCATTTTCAGGGGAAATTATTTCTCTGTTTTGTGTCCTTTCAAAATTAACTGGGTTTTTATCCCATCCTTCCTTCATTGAAGTTTTCCTTAGATGTAGATTTTATATCCTCGAGTTTCTTAGATCTAGGCAGGTACTGATCTTTTTACTACAAAAATCTAATATTCTGTCAACAAGATGTAAAAAGACAAGCATAATTTTCTTATAAAAAGCTGTGGCTCTTTATTGCATTTCTCAAACCGTATCACAGGCAGACGAAGGGCTGTGAGACTCCGGCAGGTGACACAGCTGTGCGGGTCGGGGATGGAACCTGTAACATCAAACCTTGCCCGGTTTCGCTTCTGCCTCGGTCAGTCGTGCCAAACGTCCTTCACCTCTTCCAGCAGCTGAACAGTCCTATGAAGTAAATTAATGGTCTCAGTCCAATTCTTGGGGCAAAGAGACGCCACGATCCGCAAGTCCTATACCTGCCTCGACATCCTCAGCCGACACACCAAGGAATAAGCAGTCCTGGGAGAATAACAGTTTCCTTCCGGGCCAGGCACAGCGCACTGTGACGTCCAGGGCATATCACACTTTGAGATTTAACCTCTCGGGGTGTGGAAGGGTGGAGAAAGCTGTGTCGAGGTGGTACAACCCATCTCCGGTATTAAAAAAAAATAATTTACTTATAAACTATTTCCCTGTTATTTTGTTGCATTTTTCTGCTGTGCCATTTGTAAGTGGATGGAGATTTCGTGTTAATTGGCTTCCAACCAAATTTTCCAATACATTGAAGGTGGAGATTAGTCGTCTCTCCTAATCTCTATCAGCCTGTTTCTAGGAGGGTGCCTCTTTAAACCCATTTCTGGGCCCAAGTATATCTGTCGTAATTTCAGTTATCTGTTTAGGATAATGTAAACAATCCAATTTCATTTGTTGTGTCTTGGCTTTAACTGAGTTATATATTCCTATGTGACGGTTCTTAAATCACGAAATCCACATAATAGAGTACCTTGAAAGAACTGGTGGTATTTTCTTATTGCCTTTTTTTGGACTGCAACTTATGATTAAAGTTTATGTTTAGGATAATATATGCACAGTAAAAAACTGGTTAAAGTTTAGAGTCCATTTCTACCTGGCATTGTGCTTCCTGCCTGTCACCCCCATTACCGGAGACACTGAATAACTGCTTCTGTCTTGTGGTGTTAGCATTATTCCTCTGGTTTTTAATGTCTGTGCAGCATTTCTTCCATCATATTCTGGAAGTTATCTTCTGGTATGTCCATTGCACTATAATTTTCTCGTTGGAAATCAAAGGGAAGGGAGGGAAAATGCAAAAAAGTGGAAATTATGGCTAGACTTCCTTCATGATCACTTTCTGCCTATTTAGACTATAACCCATTTTCTTTTTTTGCAATAAATATATATTGAGTTAAATTTGTAAATGTTGCCTGAAGTGATATAGGTTGACCAAAACAGATTCGAGGCTCATGTTTAAAAATTTCAATAAATAGTGATTTTTAGTTGATACAATCTCTATATGATATTTGGTGCTCGCTATCAGAAACTGGGACAATAAGGTTGAAAAGACATGAAAATAAAGCTTGGGGCAGGAGAGCTCAGAATGATTGAAAGAATGGTGGAAAGGAGACACAGGGATCGCGAAACACCGTGCAATCCTGGTAGCTGAGTATGCCCACCTATCACCAGTGTCATCTGTTAAAGTGTCATCAGAAAAAAATGCCATTGAATTGATGTTCAATGTTTTCTTTGGTGTCACTTCCTTCTAATGGGGCTGTTACCAAGCACACTGTAAAACATCAGGTCAGTCCATATCATTTGCATTTGCGATTCTGAAGTTTGGGCACCGTGAGTTCACATACTTCCGTATGCAGACATTCATCATTAGTTTTATATTGTCTCCTGTTCATGGAGCATTCTAGTAAAGTGTCGTAAATTAGAGTTCTGATAAGAAGAAAATACTTTTGTCTATTCTTAATAAACTTGCTGATGTGAAAATGCTGGATGTCAAGTGAGGTCTTGTGAACAATTTCTTAGAGAAAACAGAGTAATGTTGAAATTATTTCTCTTTTCAAATATGTATTATCCTTATGTGATGTATACTGGTGTATATTTAAGGCAGTTTGATTATTCCTGCATGATATTGTTAGCTATTCGGACAACTGATAGACAATTCAAAGTTGTTTGTGTCATGAGATATAAATAAATGTATAGTATTCTATAAAAATAATCAGATTTAGTTGATCCAGTCAAGGAGCAGACAGTCATGTTTGTGGAAAGGTCATTTACACAGGAAAAAAACCCAGGTATCATGTAACTTGTTGGGTAGAGAGACTAACTATGAGATGGTAAAAAGGAGAAATAGTAAACCTGGATGGGTGGGTAGAATTATCAAATCTCTTGGAGATGTATTTAGAGCTTGTCATTGAAAATCTAAGTAGTCTTTTTTTTTTTTTTTAAGTCTTTTTACAAAAGACTTTGGGATATAGGATTTCATACTTAGTACTGAGTGGTGACAGTGCTTTCTCGCCTTTTTTATGAGAATCATAATAATTACTTGAAATTTATTAAATTCTAAATGGCTTTATATTTAATCTGTCTGATACTGGTAACTCTATTACCTGACCTATATTTTAGAATGATGAATATGTCAAACTTCAGCAAGCACATATATCTGTCAGGGTCCAGGGAAGTAGTGTTTCTGCCAGAGGGTCCAATAGAAAGACTTCTGTGAGGGCAGGGTGGAGGGGGGTAGTTAGAATGATGTTAGAACAGGTGAGACACCAACTGGGCAGTGAGGCCACCGACACATTAACATCAGCAGGAATTCACTACTTCAACCAGGACTGGAGGGGTTGTTGTTACCAGAATCCTTGAGCCACAGCTATCTGTGAGGTGTGGCTCGCAGAGAGAGGGACCCGTCCAGTGAAAGCTAGAACCACAAAGGATTTCTGGCCACCACTTGGAAAGACCTGTCAAAGCAGAGAGAGGAAATATTTCCCCTCTCCTTTCTTCTTGCCCTCTGATTTTCCAAACTCCCACCTGTGCTCCCCATTGGTTGGGCCTAGCCCAAAGCCAGTTGTTAACAGAGCTGGGAAATGTAGTTTGCAGGAAAAGAGTGAGGGACGGCTCTGAGGACAAGTTACCACTACTTGGCAATTCTGATTTTTTGAGGGGGCATGGAGAGATGGAATTGAGGTAAGGTTCAAAGCATTAATTTCATGGGAGGGATTGTGTTTGCATGATATTATTGAAAGGCTTCTCACACTAGTTTTGCTTACAGGCATCAAGTTACTAATTTTTTTTATCCTACTAGAAAAAATTTAGTTTATGATTTGTCGTTATACATTATTGTTAGATGCTTTTGAAAATTCTCCACGATTTTTTTTTTTTTTTTGGTTAATTTTCAAATTTTAACATCCTTTAAATGTCAGGAAGAATTTGATCTTCTCTAATTAGAACAAATCTTGAAAGCCAAAAACAACAGGTGACAGTCTCAATCGTTCTGTTGGTGGTTAGCTCTGACAGAGAATCATAGATGACCTCACCTTCCCCTCTTCCATCTTCTGGATGTACTGAGAATGGACAAGGGAAGTTCAACTGCCCTTGTCATCAAGCACTGCCTACAACTTGGAAATGATGATGTGGTTTCTTGGTTCTTTTGTGACTTCTTTGCAGGCTCGGTATGCAGCATACTTTGTTTTTTGATTAGAATGCAATGTCAGTCTTGAAATGGCAGCATAATAATCAACTTGCAAAATTGAGCATTAGCCATGTGTAATGTATGTGCAGTAAAAATAATCTTTATGAGAATGGGAGATGAATCTGCAGTAAAAAACTTGAAGTTGGTCTGTGTTGAAGTTTTGTCACATCTGGAAGACATTTGATGTATAAAATTACATAGATTTGATACCATTCAGGGTTAAGACATATGGATGGGTCATAATGCAGAAACTGGTTCTTTTTCATACTCTTTAGACTTAGCTTAGAGATTTTTAATAATAAGGAGTCCATTTGAATCTCTGTTAAAGATAAACTGAGCAAAATGACAAAATGGAAGGAATTGTGAACACATGGTACACGGCTCAGCACCCTTAGAGTCTTGATTCCCTTCTTTAAAATGGATATATAGCAAGTGGACATACCTCTCATCATTTTTTTCTTGTTTCCCAAATAACCATAGTCATGAACAGTGGATTCTGTAGTAGGCTTCTATAACAGGTTCTTTATTATTCTTGGTTAAAATTACCTGTATTTTTAACTTTCCTTTTACAATGACATTTGAAAGAATATTGCCACACCAGATTATAACAAATCTTCATATTTCTCCTGGGTTATAAACTTTTCAGAGTTTTTCAAACATATTATTCTACTTATTAGAATATCTTGACCTTCCCTTAGGAAAAAAAAGTAAAATCAGGGGTGCCTGGGTGGCTCAGTCGGTTGAGCGTCCCGACTCTTGATTTCAGCTCAGGTCATGATCTCAAGGTCATGAGATCGAGCCCCGTGTCAGGCATGGAGTCCACTAGACATTCCTCTCCTTCTCCCTCTGCTCCTCCACATACCCACTTCTCTCTCTCCTTCTCAAAAAAAAAAAAAAAAATCATATTAGCACAGCTTTTTGGTTTGTTTTTATTTTATCAATAAAATCGAGTGACATTCATGCACAATTTTAATTGGCAGGGGGAAATTACTATCTCCTCATTTGTTTCCTCGTTTTATCCTTTTTTGAAAATGTTCACTCACATGATGTATTATTCCAGTAGTCTTATTCCTGGTAAATTAGCTTTTGCCCTGAAAACATGGGGACAGAACTTCTTTGAACCATTTATCAAGGAACTGTTAGCACATTGACTACCCCTCCCGGCCACATCAGCGCACTTCCTGTTTCATCAAGTGACTTCTCTCATTTTTTCCTCCAATTTTATGATAAAGTTATTTTATAAACAATAGCAGTACTGAATGTCTGACACGCAAATCTGCCTTCCTGTGGTAGGAGGTATATTAATTTTGTATTACTCTATTTTTCTGCTAATTACTATGCACCTCTGGATTAAATACATACATTTATTTTTGTATGACTATATCACCACAGACTTAAGAGCTATGATTTAATAATAAAGCAAAGGCTCGTTATATAACCAGTAAGGTATACGAAAAACCCATTCAATTTCTTTTCTGTACGCTCATATGAGGATTTAAATGCAAATGTTTTAATAATTTGGAAAAGTATCTTTTCACCTGGCATAATGGAGAAGTCTATTCAAGTAAAAATTTTCTTTTTAGGAACTTATGCCTATGATCAAATGAGCACTTTTGAAATAAGAATATGACTTTTTGGTCCATGACTGAATCAATTGCTAAATTTGTATTTGTAGAGAGGTTCTTAAAAAATAGAATATATGTAGATAATCATCAGACAAGTAATAGTTATGATTGGCATTACTGCAATTAATTATAATTTGAGGAAGATGAAAAATGGCTGAAGTTAGAGCAGCCATCATTTACCGTGGACAAGGCATCAAGGTCTTGTTCACGGTAAAATAGTGGTCATTTATTCAACAAATGTTGATGGAGTGCCTACTAATATGCCAGGGATTATGCTAAGTAGTGAATAAGACTTCCATGTATCTTGGGGCGCTTGGGTGGCTCAGTCAGTTAAGCGTCTGCCTTCGGCTCAGGTCGTGACCCCAGGGTCCTGGGATGGAGTCCCCCATCAGGCTCCCTGCTCAGCGGGGAGTATGCTTCTCCCTCTGCCTCTGCCCCTCCCACCTGCTCATGCTCTGTCTCTCTCTCTCAAATAAATAAATAAAAATCTTAAAAAAAAAAAGATTTCCATGTATCTTGACTCCATGAATTTTATAATGTAGCAAACGGGCTGGACACTAATCTGGCCCTTTAATTTCCAGTGCTTGTTAGCCTTTTCAAAGGGAAATGTGGAGTGAAAACAGGAGGACCAATTAGGTGGGGTTTTGCGGGGGTAGGGGGAGGAGTGAAAGTGGGAAATTAGACCTCAAAGTATATTTTAAAAAATACGTTGGCTTTTCTCCACAAATACTTGTGCATATTTTTATTTTCACTGTTGTATGAAGTTATTTTTCCCCTCTCTTATTTCTGTTGTAAATGACTAAGGTCAAAACCTTGTACCTTTTTCTTGTCCAGTTTTAAATGAATGGGCAACGTGAAAACTGATTGAGGCTTGAGTGGTTTGCTCAGGGTCAGAGTGGTTGGCAGTTACTGAATGAGACCCAGGCGTTCTGACTCTCCAGACCATTTGGAGAAAACACAGCCTGCTGTCTGAGAAGAAAAATTGCCAATGAAATATTAGAAAGTCTTGTATCTGCGTTGTGTTTTGTTTTGTTTTGTTTTTGTTTTTTTTTGACAGAGAGTGAGAGAGGGAACACAAGCAGGGGGAGTGGGAGGGGGGGAAGCAGACTTCCCGCTGAGCAGGGAGCCCGATGCGGGGCTCTATCCCAGGACCCTGGGATCATGACCTGAGCCAAAGGCAGATGCTTAACGACTGACCCACCCAGATGCCCCTCTTGTATCTGGTTTTAATCTAGATATACAATATAATAGTAAGTTATGGAGAAATACATGGGACGGCATAGCACAAAGGGGCCATGTGTCCACAGGACTGTGGCACGTGTGGGATTTAGACTAATCCGTGAAGACCCCAGGACAAAATAAAAGAGATAAGTCAGTCACTGTGTCAGTCAGTGTAACAAGCGCTCTTCGGGGCTTTGGAGGTATGAGAGCATTTATTTTTCCATGCTTTCCTTTTAAGAGCAAATCTAAGACTAATATGATCATAAATATTGCATTTGGTTTATATTGAAATTTTGCATTGATTTTTTCAATTTGCTTCCATAATTATGTTCCTGGGTCTGATGACATTCTGGTTTTCATTTTCAGATTCATATTTCACCAACATTCTCTTTGCACTACATACCTTACTATAAAATGCAGGTTTCTTGGTTTCCAAGAAAAAAAATTACATAGAATAGCTGAAATCCACAATGTCTCCCAGATGGGAAAGACAGAACATTCATCTCATCTTTTCCTACTGGATCTGGCCGGGCTTTGGAAAGTACTTCATTGTTTTCATATGGCCAAACGTATTGGCCAATCGTTCCTTAAAGTACGCAGTGGCGTGTTCATCTAATATTATGAGATATGGGCAGCATTTATGAAGGATTATAAATCTTACAACTCTCTTCAGAAACTTAAAATACAGCTGGAGATGTTTTGCTTCCAACAAACATGCAATCTTCATAAAATTGGAAAAGAAATGTTTTGAATAAATAATGTCTTCGTTTATTTCTCTCTAGTGCAAGAACTATTTTTTTTTTTTTTTTTGTCAAAATCATGCCATAAAACTCCTCCCTCCACTGTACAAACACCCTTGCCTCTGTATTTATATTTTCCTGGTGCATTAAAAAATTTTTTTAAAGATGCCAGATTGCTTTGCCTTGTTTTTAAAGATAGAAAACTGGATTTGCTCCCAGGGACTCTTTCCCTAACTAGGCCAGTTTAAAAACTAAACAAGGATTGAGTCAGTTAATTAATTTAAATGAGATTACAAATCAAAAACATATTACGCAATCTTGATTTAATTACCACATTTTATTTACTTAATTGAAAACACACTGTAGAAACTTAGCAATCTTGACAATGATCAGTATGGTGTCTTTGCATTCGATAGGGGTACAGGCTTAGAAAGCAAGAAGTATAGATGATCCTGGTTGTGACCTTTGGTTCACTCAATCCCTGGATCAGTAAAGAGTCATTGAACTTAATCTTAGGCCAGAAAGGTCAGATACGATTATCCCTGCTTTCATTTGTGAGGTTTTGGTGCTAGTTAATGAAGCAGTGCAAACCTCTGGTCAAAGATATTGGTAGGTTTAACACTTTTTATGCAGGGGTGTTTGTATCTGCACTGGTCAATAGTCCCCTCCTGTGAACAGGTTTAATTTGCTTACATAAGGACATGTGATTTTTTTTTTCCCCCTTAAATTTCAGTGGCCTCTGTCTTTCAGCTAATTCCTTGTGGACAAATTTTGGTCTTGAGCCCAAATAAATCCTTATTTTAATCCTTGAGATACGATGCTTTGAACCTAATCACCCTGTTAAACCAAAAGAAGTAGCTCTTTAAAAGAAAGTTTAAAAATAGAACTAGTGGAATGTGTAGGAATAAGAAATAGAGGATAGATTACATGTCTGGGCTCTTGTTTTATATTTTCTTTGGTTATGTTGATTTATCTGTAAGGACCCTCAACATAGCAACCTCTTTTAAAACTATGAGCTTTGTTGTATTCAACAGATATTTAAAAATCTGTGTTAGCCAATAAAAAGGAAGATCTGAAGATACGGGCCTTTAGATGGGAAATAATAATATAGATTACAAAGCATGATTAAGAATATGTAGGAAGCCATGTTTCCTGACTATTATTTTGCTCTGCCAAACGTATTCAGGAAGGTTTGATTTCTCTTCATACTCAGACCTGGGTTTAGGGAAGGGGGCACTGATTCAGCAAAAACATATCAAGGACTCCACTAACAAAGCGACAGAGTTAATGCTTTCTATGGGCAGGTGGTTAACCAAGTCTCTCAACGAAGCGGATGCCATATAATGGAATGTCCTATTGAGAAGAGAGAGAGACAGAAGCTAGAGAGAGACGGGGGAGGGAGGAGAGAGAGAATGAGCAGGCATTTTCCTACATATTGACATGCGTACAAAAGACAAGGAAGCACTTGGTTTTCCTACGTTCTTTGTGTGTGTGTGTTATTCTAATAAACATTTAATAGAGGAAAAAGAAAATATTGTAAAACTCTAGTTTTGTGTCACCCCAATTGATGAAGCAGTCCTCCATCAAAACTCAAGCTGTATTAGCATTTTAACTGTACTGGAGAAAAATACGGTGAATTATGTAATCAGAATTGCAGTTATATGAAGCTAAGTCACTGTAAATCCCAGGGAAGCAGTCATTGTGAAAAGTAAACTGCCAAGAATGAGGCACAACACTTGAGCAGAGGGAGGTGGGAGAGGGTGAGAGAAGTTTGTCCTAGGAGAATAGTTTTCTCCCCCTTCCCTTTAAAAAGGTGCATGGTTTGTCTTATTTTTGTGTGTCCCTATTATAAAATGCATGCATTGTAATCCCTTCCCCAGGGTTTTGCTTGGTCCTTACATCTTGACTTTTCTCTTTCTTAAGTGATTCTTTCTGTCATGCTATATATTTAATTTGTAAAAATATACTATTTTAGTATGTTGGTAATTAGTGTTTAGGAGAGAAAGAAGGGGGCCATTCCAAGTCTTAAAAAAAAAAAAATCTTGTGGTATTCTTTAGTTGACAATGGGCTATTTCTTTACCTGCTTAAAGCAAAAGAATATGACAAAGGGGCCCTTTATCACACAATGACTAATTTTAGTTCTAGCGAGAGGCTATCTGTAGGTTAACAGGTTACAGTGTGGGTTTCATTTACTCTTCTGATATCCCTTGATATAAAAGCCATATTGTTATAGAATCATAGAATTTTAGAGGGGACCTGACAAATTACCTTCTTTAGTCTCCTTTTTACACCGACAGGACTGTAAATTAAAATCATACCTCTCAAATTTAGTTTTTCTGTTGATGCTCCAGTCATGGTGCCAGAAAATAAAATGAATTCCTGAAATAGGTTTCATCTAGGAGTAGAAAGACAGTTTATGTATAAAGGACATTAAAGGCTTCTTGGCCTCCTGCTTGTGAACTGGGGCCCTGCTTCTGGACCCTCACCAGACATTTCTTCCCTTTGGAGGAGAGACCCCAAAATTAATTTCTGACTCAAAATCGTCTCTTATCTACCCCTCCTCCCATTTCCAAATATTCATTCTGGATATAAGGGAAGCAAAACTCAGCCTTAACATCGGGCCAGGACTAGTACACTTGACCCCTCCCCCTTTTTCTTGCCATAAAATGTGTGTCTATATGATTTTAATGTATGTTTCTGCACCTAAGGGCATGCCTAGTCTTTCTTCTTTATACACTTCTGTACTTTTATTTTATTTTATTTTAAGATTTTATTTATTTATTTGAGAGAGAGAGAGAGGGAGCACAAGCATGGGAAAGGGCAGAGGGAGAGGGAGAAGCAGGCTCCCTGCTGAGCAAGGACCCTGATGTGGAGCTCCATCCCAGGACCCTGAGATCATGACCTGAGCCAAGGCAGACGCTTAACCATCTGAGCCACCCAGGCGCCCCCACTTCTGTTCTTTTGTAGACTACTTGTTTCCTACTCATTGGGTTTACCCAACCGAATGTCAGGCGCTATGTTGAAGATTAGGGCAATAGGGCTAACTAGGGTCAGCATCTCTGCTTTCATGTAGTTCAGAATCTAAAAGGGATGACTTCAACGTGGAGGACTTCGGGGAGGGAAAATAAAAGGGGGACAGAATGTGCGAAGACTTGGAGTCATCAGATGTAGGAGACATATGGGGAACCAGAAGGCTAAGATATGACCTGGGTGTTGGTAAAGACCAGAGGTGTCTGGAATGGCATTACTAAAAAATTTGGAGATTTTCCTATGAGTATTTGGAATACATGTCAGGGTTTCAGCAGTGAAGTAGCTTCAGCATTTTGAAGTTTTAAAAAGATTACCTTGGTAGCAGAGTGGAATTATGTACTACCGTAATATACGATCTGTTCATTTTTCAGGACCCTGTTCCTAAGGTCCCTTCCCTGTGATACCTTCTATAACACGGCCTTGCTCATCATTCCTAGGAAGAACCAACTGCTTGCTGATCTTGATACATACTCATTAATAATACCTATCACAGTGTATTATAGTTTATTTGTACATTTATTTCTCTCTGGGCAGCCTCTGAGCTCTAGAAGGCACAGAATGTATATTCTTCTTCTTAAAACAGTATTTTAAAGGTCATTATTATAAATTAATTGGAAATTTATAATTGAGAACCTATTATGTCCCAAACATCAGCAACTGGAATATAGGAGGTGTTCCATAAATCTTACTGATTCACATCTAATTGATGCTTACCGTAGTGACCTTCAAAAGACTTTCAGTTTTGATGGTCTGCCCCCATCAGACAATTGAGTTCACCTACCTCAGAAAGTTAGTACTCAAAAACAAACATTTAAGCAGTTATTATTTATCTTACCTATTTAACAAATATTTTATTGGACTTCCACTAGATCATTAGTAAAACATTAGAATCCAGACTAAATTTGATTTAGAGTTGTCCTCTTTTTAAAGTGTCAATTACTATATAGATTTTAATAATAATTGTTTCCAACTTAGAGTGAAAGAATAGCTATGGGCTTTTAAAATTTATGAAAAATGTTTTGAATGTATTGGTAAATGGTAGGAAGGAGGAGGGAAGTTAGGGGAAGGTCAAGTTCCCAGAAACATTTAATCTACTGAAAGATCACTTGGCTGTACATGATTTGAAGATTGCATCATAACCTCTCAAGAGGCAGTGTGTCTGAATGGGTGGCCCATGTAGAGAACATATGTTTTAATAGTTGCCATGTAACTTTGGACAAGCCATTTAGGTCACTTAAATATCCCAGGATCTTTCGTAAAACTGAGTCAGGAGGGAAACTGGCCATTCTTTAGGTAAAGCTTAGGTATTAGAAGGGTCATAAAAGGCTGGCTGCTTTTTAAGAGGGAGTACACGAAAGGATTGAGGAAAGGTTGGTAAGGGTCATGTAGGGAACCTTTTCTTATTCCTGGGGAAGGTGGAATACATTGAGTTTAAAAAGTAGTAACTTAGAAATGGCTTCATTAACTATTTTCTTCCAAGAAGAAGACATATATGTTTAATTCCACACCATTAAAACATAAGGAATGGGGGTAATATGAGATTTTTATAAGTATGTAATACAAACTGTTTCAGTTCTACTTTACATCCAGTGAAGTCAGAAATGTAGAAGATGTAGATTGGGATCAAGGAAGAGAAAATAAAATGTGGAGGGAATGATGGAGGACTGGTTTAGGTGTGCTGCCTTCAAGTTCTGCTCCCCTCACTTTCTCTCCACTGCATCCAGATTGTTCTAGACTCAAGACCCAGTGTGCTGGGCAACTCACAACCCCATTCTTACCACCCTTGTTCTTCATAGACTTCAGTCTTCTGGAAGGTCATCTTCCATCAAATGGCTGGTACCGACTGCCTTTTGAGCATGAGAGCTCCTGAGAGCCTTGTAATGACAGCATTTTATCCCTTGAGGGGAGAGGGGTAGACAGCTTTTACGTAGGAATTCTCAGTGGGCACACACTCCTTCATGTTCAGGTGATTTACCACAAATCCTTTTATTTTTTTAAAAGATTTTTTCAAAGATTTTATTTATTTATTTGACACAGAGAGAGGGAGCATAAGCAGGGGGGAGCTGCAGAGGAAGAGGGAGAAGCAGGCTCCCCGCTGAGCAGGAAGTGCGACGTGGGACTCGATCCCCGGACCCTGGGATCACGACCTGAGCCAAAGGCAGATGCTCAACTGACTGAGCCACCCAGGTGCCCTGCCCCGTCCACAGATCATTCTAGATGCTTGCCCTGGGATGGGCAGAATTTAGTCATATCCCTTTTCTCCCTTTCTTCCTGAGAGTTAGTCCATTAAAAATATTAATCATTCTTTGAATGTGACCTCTGTGTTTGATATCTTTCATTTACTCATTGTATTGCATCTGACCAGTGTATGATGGTTTACATAAAAGTTTTGCAACAATTCTACGAGGTAGACAGTATTACAGTTGTAAAAATCAAGACCACAAGGCTCTAAGGATTAAGTAATTGTGCACAAAATCACTCTACTAGTGAGGAACAGAGCTCGAATTCATGATAACATATTAAGTACACACAGACACATAGGACTTCAGCAAATGATGGAAGTGGTTGAAGAAAACCTTTGGGTTTAGAGTAATGTGACCTGGGTGGTGAATTGGAAGGGTTTTAGATGTGGTCTGAATAATTCCTTCTCTGAAGCTAACCACAGTAACAGTTCATTTTGATTTCTCTGCCAACTATGACTCCCTGGTTACTTCCTTTTCTAGCAGTTGGAATTAAGTGACCAGTATAAGGTGCCATAAGAGTTAAGTGTAGATTGTAGTATTAGATTTACAGTCTGAAAAGTAAATGCTAATTGCTCCCTCCCTGAGGGGGCCTCTTCTACGTTTTGGGATCTAGTATATGCTCTTTTACTTCATGAAAAGGCACAGACTTTGGAACATGAGGGAGAAACTACCATTGTGTGCCAGTAAATGCCAGATCATTTTAGAAAGTGGAATTCTTATTAAAAGCAAGTGTGTGACTCAAATGTAGTGTCTACTTAAGTTTTCCCTCAAATGCTTGTGGTTTTTTTTTTTTTTGTAATTATATTGTTTTCAAATGAAGAAGTTGGTGTGCAGTTGTTGGAAATGGGGGAAGGGGTAATTTGCAGCAGAAAAGAATAGGGTTTCCCAGTGGGATGTTGTGGTAACAGGGGGTGCCATTGTTCTAGCTGAATACTTTCTTCGGAATAGAAGAGACATTCATTCTTTAATTGACCGAAGTTTTAGCAGCCAGATGTTGGGAAGGAGTTTTGTGGTGCCCTTTTGAAATTGATTTAAGTAAACATACAAGGCTCAGGGAGAGTCTACAACCCCTGCCCCCTGAGGACAACCTCAACCTGCCTCATGTTGTGTCATCAGGAAGGTGGCATTAGCCACCTTGAGGAATGCGTGTCTAGACCTCCATAAATATGAAGTAACTTTAGAAGGAAAAAGAGAATATGAAGAAGCTCTCTGTCCAGTGGGTGTGTTAATAACAATAATAAGTAGGAACTCCTCAAAATGTTAGAGTCACTTGAGAAATTAAACTGGAATGTAGTATCAGTATTGAAGGACATTTGTCAGAGGAACTCGAGGCAGAAATAGCTGAGGCTGTAGCAAAACAATGTCATTTATCATTTTTATGTAACTATCATACTCCATGCCTGGAAAATGGCCAATGTTGTACCATCTTTTATAGGAATGTAGAAAGAGAATGATTGACCTTCTAAGTTATAAGTCACGGACTCTTGCCTCAATTCCAGAAAAAGCAAGCAAATTCATGAGAGATGAGAGAAAAGCATTTTAGAGAATATTCAACTCTGTGACTGTCTACAGGAGATGCTAGCTGGAGCTCAGGCTGCAAGAGTAGCCCCTAACAGTTTCTTTACTTCCATTTTGGAAAATCAGAAATCAGTTGAAGGATAATGTGGGAATCACTAAATATATTTGCGAAGATTTCATGAAAGCTATTCTGGAGAAAAAAAGAAGACAAAGGAAATAGGATGAAGAGGTAGGATTCTGATCTCAGCGTTAAATCTGGTTGGCAGGCATGAGGCAAATTGCAAAAATAAATAACCAAGTTCTATATAGAAAGAGACCAACAGGATCCCCTTGGATTTAACAGTAGAAGCAGCAATTGCGGTATGCTAATCACTTACATGGAAGAGCTTAATAACCCTGCTGAAAAAAACCAGCATTAGATTTTTCTGCTTCAATGAGACTGGATTCCTGTCTTGGCTTAGGTACCATGGCAAGATTTTAGGGAAGAGACTGATCTGTGGCCACCTATCAAATTTTGTTGACATTCACTATCAAGTTCAAAATTGCCTTTCCTAGGCAGGCAAAGGAGGCTGCTGAATCTGAGCCTTCCATTCCTCCGGCATTTACTGAAAGCCTAGTGCATTCACAGCCATGAACAGCACACTGCACACTGAGGAAGACACAAAAGAAGTAGACAGAATCTCTGCCTCTGCTTGGGAGCATGCAATTTAGCTGGGGAGACAAGATTTAAATACTAGAACCAATAAAAGAAGATTACAAAGCAACCTGCAAGTAAGTGTATAATAATATGGGGCAAATGACACAGATAACTGCAGAGGGGAAGTGGAGGAAAGAGGAATGAGCAAAACACAACAGTGTTAGATTAGCTGGGAAAGGCGTGTTGCCTAACTGTAGTATAGCCTCTCCATTGCTTTCCACAGAAAGCATCAATGAAAAATAACTTGGGGTAGGAAATTCAGATATACTACATTGATCTTTTTCTCCTTATCTGCAGTCTGTCTATCACAGATGGAAATTAAATTGATCCAACAATTTGCTCTCCACAAAGCTATGTTAGTTTCTACCTAGTAATTTATGCTTTTCTTGGTGTTTGCAAATCAATTGCTATTATGGGATGCAGACAAATCTGGGCCTGGATCCAGTAGGTTGGGAGATTATGGGAGTGGATATATGTGTATGCACATGAAGTCCTGGAAAAATGGACTCTCGTTTCTGTGTATTTCACTCACTGAATAAAAACATTTTCAGGTTCTTAAAAGCATGTTTAATTACACTCAGATTGCATTTTTAGGGGATGTATCTGCTTTATTTCATATTGCTTCTGACAGGCCCAACCTCCAAACCACCTTTAGTGGCTTTGGAGCCAGACCTTTTGTTTTTAAAAAAGGCCTTGCTCCATTCTGAGACTATGATAGACTCTACTTTTTTCTTTTTCTTTTGACATAGAAATATGTATGGACTTTCACCTAGCTTGATAAATAAAGTGTTGCTGCTGAAAGGCTTGGGAAAGTATACTTTATTTAAACACACTCAGCTTCATTGTTGCATCTTAACTTTTTTTTTAAAGTCCTTCTGAGGATTGTGAAATTTGTTCAAAACAAATTAAAAAGAAAACATTTTCTGTGATTTCTTTATAGATTCTGGACAATCAGGAAGTCCAAGCCACAATGATCCTGCCAAGAATCCTCCAGGTAAATATATGCTCCAAGATGTTTGCAATCTAACATTGTTGGAGAACAAAGGTACCACTGTATAGATAAACACCCCATGATTGGTCAGCTGCCTATTTTGTTCTGGCAGGCAGGTATGATCAGGACAAGATGTGATTCTGTGTAGGCCCTTCACAGTGGCAAATACTTCTATATCGGCGTCATCCATATTTACCTAACCACCGCCATTTTAATTTTTGTTGGTGTTGTTTGAAAAGTGAATGTGCATGTATTTCAGTTGTGCATTGTTCAGGTGCTAAAAGTCATTGGTGCTTAAAAGACCGAAAAACCACTTAATCATTCTTTTAAAATGTACCAGAAAAAATAAAAATTTCCATACTCCTATTAGAGTTTATCAACTCTCATTACTTTAAAAGAAGGGTTGTGGTGGTGGTTGGTTATGTGTTCAGTGAAGGATTCTTTGAATATGAGTTTTTATTCCATAAAGTTTTTATTGGATTCCAAGAATCAGGAAATAATGAAAGTAGGACTTTTCCTTCAGTATAATGTATGCCAAATACCCTCTTTATGTTCAGAAGTTGTTCCAGATCTGAAAATGGGCTTTTATAACTTGGCTGTCTTCATAGTTTTGTTGCTTCTCAACCTGAATATATAGAATTTGACATTGATTTAGGAGTAGTTTGTGGTTTTTCCTCATGACATAAAACTTGTGCAAAGAAGAATTTCTAATATTTCGTTATCAGAAGAATTTTGTTTGTATCTGTAACTTGGGTAAAAGTGTGCTCTAAGAATGAACCAACAAAAACAAAACAAAATGAACACAAAAATCCAAACTTACCACACATACCCTCTACCTCCCAAAATAATCTGATTTGGTTGTTTTCATTGAAAATAAAACAAAATGTTTTTAAAAGGTGATAATAAAAGTTTTCTCAGGTAGGGCGCCTGGGTGGCTCAGATGGTTAAGCGTCTCCCTTCACCTCAGGTCATGATCCCGGAGTCCTGGGATCGAGTCCTGCATCGGGCTCCCTGCTCCTTGGAAGCCTGCTTCTCCCTCTGCCTCTCTCTCTCTCATGAATAAATAAATAAAAGTCTTTAAAAAAAAAAGTTTTCTCAGGTAGACTTAGTTTTAGGTTCTTAATTATTTGACCTGCCTTGTCATAGGGTTTTGCTACTGTGAGGCTGAACTATCTGAAGAACTCCAAACTATAAGAAAGTATGTCAGACCAGTCTTGTTTTAAAATGATGTTAGAAAGATACAGTAAGTAAATATGCAAGTAGAAATGCAAGGTCAATATACTTTTTCTTTCTGAGTCTTGCTTATATTTTGTTCCTTATTTTTATCTTAGAAAAATTATACTTGTCCCCCTATATATTAACTTACTCTGTATTGTATAAAACCTTACTGTTTGGCAAAAGTAGTGGATAGTTCAAAGATTAAAAGTTTTAATTAAATATAGATTGAAAAATGTATGCTAACTTGATTTGTCCCGACTTTTATCAAAATCATTCAAAATTAATACAGACTGATAACAAAACATGCAAAAAACAGAACAATTTTAAATGTAATTTCCAGTTAAATCTATTACTTTATTTTTTGTGTTGGTGGGAGATTAGAATCAAAAAGGTAGACTATTCCAAATGTAATAAATTTTGTCAGAAGTTTTCTCAAGTTGAGGGGCACCTGGGTGGCTCAGTCAGTTAAGGATCTGCCTTTGGCTCAGGTCATGATCCCTGGGTCCTGGGATCGAGCCCCACGTAGGGCTCTCTGCTCAGCGGGAGTCTGCTTCTCCTTCTCCCTGCTACTTCCCTTGCTTGTACTCTCTCTCTCTCTCTGTCAAATAAATAAATTGTTTATTTATTTGACAGAGAGAGAGAGGGACAGCAAGAGAGGAACACAAGCAGGGGGAGTGGGAGAGGGAGAAGCAGGCTTCCCGATGAACAGGGAACCCTATGCGGGGCTCGATCCCAGGACCCTGGGATCATGACCTGAGCCAAAAGCAGACCTTAACGACTGAGCCACCCAAGTGCCCTAAATAAAATCTTTAAAAAAGAAGAAAAAAGGAAATTTTCTGAAGTTGAGAAAATTTCAATATGCCTTTAACTTTACTAAAGTAAAGAAATCTTTTTATTTGAGTGATATTTTCTCTGTGTAGCATGATAACCCAAAGTGAATTGTGTCCAAACATTTTTTAAAAGCTTCCTTACTCATTTTAGAAAGAATGGGGTGGGGGAGCGTAGTTAATAGAAAAAGAGTTGATAAGTAATGTAAGTCAGTCAGACTAAACAAAGGATATGGTCTTTGCATTTGAAATTAATAAAGCTGTTACTATTTGAAATGCATTTCTGAACATGTACAGAAAGAATTACATTCACTTAAAAATGTTGTCTACTTAAGCTGAATGAATAATTGTTGAATAGTTATATAATGCCAGAATTTGATTTTTCAATATTTGTCAAGAAGCTTGGTTAAATTTTTCTTTTGCTACATTCAGTGTAGCATCTCTAAATTCATCTGTTGCATGTAATATGACAAACAGAAATAATCAAGGTAGAACACTTCTGATTTTTTCCCTTTTTAAATTTTCCTTGGAAATCAAACCTTTTTGAGACTGATATGTTAAAACTGGGATGTTGTAGATCATATTATGATTAGTTGAATATTGTATATACACAAATGGTATATCAATTATCAGTTTTTCAGTTAGAATATAACATATATAATATCAAAATTAAATGGAATAAAATTAGAATTTTCTTTGATGATGCAGAATCATGCCAACATTTTAACATACGTTGCGTATCATTGTATTATGGAATTAATCATAAAGATTGTTAAGGAATCCTATTTGATGGAAGTGAGAGTTTGTTCTGCAGTACCTTGAAATAAATCAAGCCACTAGGAATGTAGAATGGCTTCTAATTTGAAATGTGAAAAATCAGAACTTATTAAGGTTTTTTTTTGCAGTCATTTGGGATAAATTATACATATTATTAAAAGCTCTTTTCATGGGGTATCTGGGTGGTCAGCCGGTTAAGCATGTGAGTCTTGATTTAGGCTCAGGTCGTGATCTCAGGGTCATGAGATCAAGTCCCTCGTCAGGCTCTGGGCTGAGTGTGGAGCCTGCTTAGGATCCTCTCCCTCTGCTCCTCCCCTGCTTGTGTGTGTGCTCTCTTTCTCACTCTCTCTCTCAAGAAAAAAAAAAGAAGAAGAAGAAGAAGAAAAAAAGCTCTTTTCTTGAATATAAGCACGTTTGGATTTTAGAGCATAATTTATCTTTTGGAGGCTTTTTTTCATCTCTGTGTTCTGGCTTTGGCTGAAATGTGAAATCTCTGAAGTTTCAGATTCAGTATCTCAAAAAGGCACAATGCATTCATGGGAAAATTCAGTCTACTACCATAAACAATGAAACAATCAAATCAGTTTGCTGCTTGTATTGTTATAACAAAAAGAAGCTAAACTTCGGGAAAAGATCACTTTGAGGGTTAACACCAGTAGTTTTCTTATCACCAGTACTTTTCCACTGGGAGATGTGCAACCCATGAACAGGGCTACCATCTACTTCCTAATTCTTGGGAAGAGATGGCAAAAAGTCCAGCCCTTTTGGAGGTAGAAGCTCTGTGAAATCTGTTCCCTGCTGTTGACCTGAAGGTGGAAACCCATTCAGTCATTTGATAAGTACAGATGCATGTGTCCACCCACAAATCGAACACCCCCTCTGGCTTGGCTTTTCTCCAGCATCAGACATGACTGTCCAACATGGAGGTCACATCTTTGCTGATTCCAAAGAACTTCTGCAGGGTGACCTTAAAAGTTTTTCAAACTAGTACGGATGTCTCCATATAGGCCTTTAATTTTCAACTGGTGCTTTTTGATTGGGATTAGTACTTAGCAAACTGAGCATAAGCAAACAAAAGCAACACGTTATTGGGAGGAGCAGTATTTGGTATTTGTTATTTTTAAAAACATTTTTGCAGTGTTTTTGTTATTTTAAAAAGCAATGAAATAGTCTTTATTGCACCTCCTTATACTACTTGTGATTTAATATTTTGTTTTTATTCTTTGTTACATGATGGGGATGGGCATCATCATCCTTTCAGAGCTAAGGTGCTTTAAAATTCTGATGGTGCCCAAGGATAGGACGTTGTTATTTTAGTCAAGAGGCACTAGACCACTTCATTTTTTTTTTTTAATGATACACATTTCCTTTGTTTATGTTGGAGTCAGAAGTTATACGTTTATATTTAGTTACTTTTTGAGCATTAAATCAATCCCTTCTAAGCAATAGAACTATGAATCCTCTCTCAACTATCTAAGACAACCGTTTGGACCAAAGGAGAGTAAACCACTAATTTAGGGACTTACATCCATCCCAGTTTTATTTGTGACAATTAAAAACTCGACTGTCACTTTTAGGAAATGTGTGATTGAATTGCAATTTTTTGAAATTAGCTTTACCTTGCTCTGGTGTTTTGTATCCCTACATTCCTTCAGCTATGATCTTTTAGATATCCCAATCTCAAGCACTTGTCTATTGCTGCAGTGGTTAATATCCAAGAAAAACAAGGCAATCCAGAAGCTGGATTTTGCCTTTGGATCAGTTAGAAGCTGACGCCTCATTTTGGAGTTTAGGAAGTCTGTAGTTATGTGGGGAGCTTTCTCTTGGCTGGAAATACAACAAAGAAAGGGTGAATTTTAGGGAAGTTTTTGCAAATTCTATGATGAAAACTTATGAAGCATTCTAAGTATCATTAACCAGAGCTTTCTCAACTGGAATGACATGGACTTACCCTACTTTTCTTTTTTGCACATTTTATAGCATGCTTGTGCTGTTTTGTGTGTTCATTTTTTGTGTATAGTCTGGCAAAACCTCTGGAGACCCTTAGGATTATATATTGGGTGAATGTCAAATAAACTATCTTACATCCTCTCTGGAACAAAGATGGAACTAAATAAATAACTGAATAAATTAGACAAGGAGTATCTATTAACTATAACAATATTCTTATCTTACATTTAAGAAATTCCTTATTACATATATAAGTATAAAGAAGTATAATATATAATATAATGTTATATTATATATATAAAATATATTCCACATATCAGAGAGATCATATGATTTCTGCCTTTCTCTGTCTAACTTCTTTCACTTAGCATAATGCCCTCAAGATCCATCCATGTTTTTGCAAATGGCAAGATTTCCTCCTTTTTTTATGGCTGAATAATATTCCATATATATATATATATATATTCCATTTACATATACACACCATATATATATTCCATTTATATTTATACACCATATCTTCCTTATCCTTTCATCCATTGATGGAGACTTAGGTTATTTTAATATCTTGGCTATTATAAATAATGCTGCAGTGAACATGGGGGTATATTTATCTTTTTGAATTAGTGTTTTAATTTTTTTAAACAAAAACCTAGAAGTTGAATTCCTGGATCCTGTAGAGGTATAATTTTAGTTTTTTGAGGAAAGTCCATACTCTTTTCCATAGTTGCTGCACCAATTTACATTCCCACCAACAGTGCAAGAGGGTTCCCTTTTCTCCACAGTCTTGCCAACACTTGTTATTTCTAGTCTTTTTGATAATAACCATTCTAACAGGTGTGAGGTAATATCTCATTGTGGTTTTGATTTGCATTTTCCTGATGATTAATAATGTAGAGCATTTTTATTCATGCACGTGTTGGCCATCTGTAGGTCTTTTTGGGAAAATGTCTATTTAGGTCCTCTGCCCATTTTTTTTTTAAATATTTTATTTATTTATTTTGACAGAGAGAGAGAGACAGTGAGAGAGAAAACAGAAGCAGGGGGAGTGGGAGAGGGAGAAGCAGGCCTCCCGCTGAGCAGGGAGCCCGATGTGGGGCTCGATCCCAGGACCCTGGGACCATGACCTGAGGTGATGGCAGACGCTTAATGACTGAGCCACCCAGGCAACCCCTTCTGCCCATTTTTTAATCAGATTTTTTTTTTTTTGTGAATGAGTTGTATGAATTCTTTGTATATTTTGGATATTAGACCCTTATCACATATATGATTTGCAAATATTTCTCCCATTCAGTAGGTTGCCTTTCCCTTCTGTTAAAGGTTTTCTTTCCTATGCAGAAACTTTTAGATTCATGTAATCCCACTTGTCTATTTTTGCTTTTGTTGCTTTTGCTTTTGGTGTCAGATTCAAAAAATCATTGCCAAGACTGATGTCAGAGAGCTTCCTGCCTGTGTTTTCTTTTAGAAGTTTTTATGGTTTCAAGCCTTACATTCAAGTTTTTAATCTATCTTGAGTTAATTTTTGTGTATGGAGTAAATAGTTGTCCAGTTTTATTCTTTTGCATGTGATGGTGTAATTTTCCCAACACCATTTATTGAAAAGACTGTCCTTTCCTCATTGTGTATTCTTGGCTCCTTTGTCATAAATTAATTGACTATAAATGTATGAGCTCATATCTAGGCTCCCTATTCTGTTCCATAGATCAGTGTGTGTGATTTTATACCAATACACACTGTTTTTATTACTATAGTTTTGTAATAGAGTTTGAAATCAAGGGGTGTGATGCCTCCAGCTTTATTCTTTCTCAAAATTGCTTTGGTTATTTGGAATCTTTTATGGTTCTATATAAATCTTAGGACTGTTTATTCTAGTTCTGTGAAAACTGCCATTGGAATTTTGATAGTGATTGCATTGATTTCGTAGGTTGCTTTGGGTAATATGAACATGTTAACAATATTAATTCTTCCAATCCATGAGCATGGAGTATTTTTCCATTTGTTTGTGTCTTCATCTATATCTTTCATTAATGTCTTTTAGTTTTCAGTTACAGGTCTTTCACCTCCTTGGTTAAATATCCTTAGGTATTTTAATTTTTTTTTTTTTTGATGCAATTGTAAACAGGATTTTTCTTTCTTTCTTTTTTTTTTTTTTCAGGGGAGGAGGGGCAGCAGGAGAGGGTGAGAGAGAATCTTAAGCAGGCTCCATGCCCAGCATGGAGCCCAACATGGGGCTCGATCTCACAACCCTGAGATCATGACCTGAGCTGAATTTAGGAGTTAGGTGCTTAACTGACTGAGCCACCCAGGTGCCTAAACAGGATGTTTTCGTAATTTCTCTCTCTCTGATAGTTCATTATTAATATATACTAATACAACAGATTTTTGATGTTGTATCCTGCTACTTTACTGAATTTATTTGTTCTAACAGTTTTCTGTTGGAGTCTTTAGGGTTTTCTATATATATAATATCAGGTCACCTACAAATAGTGACTGTCTTCTTTCTTTCTTTCTTTCTTTCTTTCTTTCTTTCTTTCTTTCTTTCTTTCTTTCTTTCTTTCTTTCTTTCTTTCTTTCTTTCTCCCTCCCTCCCTCCCTCCCTCCCTCCCTCCCTCCCTCCCTCTCTCTCTCTCTTTCTTTCTTTCTTTCTTTCTTTCTTTCTTTCTTTCTTTCTTTCTTTCTTTCTTTCAATTTGAATGCCTTTTATTTCTTTTTCTTGCCTAACTGCTGTGACCAGGACTTCTAATACTATGTTAAATAAAAATGGTAAGAGTGGGTATCCTTATCTATTTACTGATCTTAGAGGAAAAGCATTCAGGTTTTCACCATCAAGTATGATGCTAGCTGTGGACTTGTTGTATATGGCCTTTATTATTTTGAGGTATGTTCCCTCTATGCCCATTTTGTTGAGAGATTTTATCATAAACAGATTTTGAATTTTGTCACACGCTTTTTCTGCATCTATTAAAATGATTATATGATTTATGTATAATCATCACATTGTATCACATTGGCTGATTTGCTGCTGTTGAACCATCCTTGCATCCCTGGGATAAATCCCACCTGATCATGGGGTATGATCCTTCTAATGTATTGTTGAATTTGGTTTGCTAATATTTTATTGAGGATTTTTACATCTATGTTCACAGAAACATTGGTTTATAATTTTCTTTTCCTATGGCATCCTCTTCTGGTTTTGGTGTCAGAGTAAAGCTTGCCTCATAAAATGAGTTTGGAAGAGTTCTTTCATTTTTTTGGAACCGTTTGAGAGGGATTATGTTAATTTTTTTTTTTTTTTTTGACTGGTAGAATTCACCAGTGAAGTTGTCTGTCTTGGACTTTTGTTTGTTGGGAAGTTTTTGATGACTTACTCTATCTCCTTACTAGTAATTGGTCTGTTTAGATTTTCTATTTCATCGTGGTTCATGGTAGGTTGTATGTTTTACAAATTTATCCATTTTCTAGGTTATTCAGTGTGTTAGCGTATACTTTTCTATAGTGGTCTTTTATTATTTCTGTGATATGAGTTGTATCATCTCCTTTTTCGCTTCTGAATTTATCTATTTGAACCCTTTCTTTTTCTTGGTGAGTCTAGCTAAAAGTTTGTCAATTTCATCTTTTCAAAAAACCAGCTCTTAATTTCATTTATTATTTCTATTGTCTTTTTAGTCTCTGTTTCATTTATTTCTGCTCTCATCTTTGTTATTTCTTTCCTTCTGCTAACTTTGGGCCTTTGTTCTTCTTTTTCTCATTCCTTGAAGTGTAAAGATACACTTCAGCCAGTTCATTTGAGACATTCCTTGTTTCTTGAGGTAGACATTTATTGCTAAGAATTTCCCTTACAGAACTGCCTTTGCTGCATCCCATACATTTTGGAATGTTTCATTTTCATTTTCATTTGCCTTAAGGTATTTTTTGATTTCTCTTTTCATTTATTCTTTGACCCATAACAGTATATGTTTATTATAGTAATATGCTGATCTTGCATTTAAGAAATTCTTTGAATCATAAAAATTTTGCAGTCGCTCTCTCCCCAACTCTGTTTTATAGGTACTGAGAGTAAAACCAACAGAGGGTGGTCATGATACTAATGAAAACCAACCAAATAATTATTGATAAAATTGGTTTAGCATCTGTAGCTGGCGTTTTCATTGGTTGGGATCAGTAGGGCCCAGATTTGCTTGATTTCTCACTTTTTTTTTTTTTAACTTAGAATTTGGGACAAACTTTACTCTCTAATAGTTATAGAAGTTATACAACATTTTTCTTTATTTGCATGTGAAGGTACACACATTTTCATAGGCCCCTAAGGAGCTCCTAAGAGGATGCTTTATTTTAGAATATGATGTTCAAAGTCAAGGAAAAGAAAATTTACTCTGCTTTTTAAAAATCATAGCTCATTTACTCCTCCGTTAATAAGTTCATATCCCTTCATTCTCACATCCTCATTTATTGTAGCCACAAGAATAAAAAAAATTTTATAGAGGAAAATGCACTATTTCATGATACTTAGAAGTAATTTTAAACTTTGGCATTAGACAATATGCAACTGACTATAAACAGGGTTTCTATTCATGGAAGTATAAATAGAAAGACACTAAAAGGATTGGTTAACTGTGGTAAGGCTTGACATCGTAGGTAAACCTTTTATGTAATTTTAGAATGAGGTCTGTGCAAGTCAGTGCAAAAATAAAAGGATTTTTTTCTAACAGATTTTGTTTCAGAAACAGTTTTCTTTTTTATCCTTTAATTTTTTTTCAAGACATCACATTCAGTAAAGTTCTTAAATGTTCAAATTTAGGATAGAATTCAGAGTAAAGGAGTAGAAGATTAAGAATGTGTTTTCTTGGCAAATTACTCTTAAAAAGTGAGAATGGCTCATAGCCCTCAGCTCCTTATTTTTATAGGCTGCATATGGGTGCTTGTGTACAACCCATTCCTCAAAAATTGATCTACGTAGTAGTTAGTAACATGCCCAGCCTCTGTAATTTTTCTAGCCTGATCACTTGTAATATTAATTTTGGCGGGGGGGGGGAAGACCATTTAGGAATGTCTTATAAGGTCATGAAGGTGATTTTTCCGTATCTCCCCAATCACCTACCCTGTTAGGCAATAAATAATATTGAGTGCCTACTAGTTGCTGAATTCAGAATTAAATATTACATTCCAAGAGACAGGGTGTAGGTTGAGTCAACTCTAGAGTTGAGACAACCATTTGCCTTGGGGGAGTTGGAAATATACATCATTCTACATCAGGAACAATAAACATCCCAGAAATAGCTGTCTGCAGGTGGATTATTTAGTTATGGACATTTAATGAGCATCTATTATGTGCATGGCACTAGGCTAGCTGTACAGAAGGTGAAATAGTGCATGGTTTTACATTACAAATGAAGCTTGCTTTCCGCAAACTTTTCTGTTCATAAATACATGCGCTATTTTATATAGGTGGTGGAGACTAATGTTACTCAGGGCGATAACTCAAGTGTCATGGGAGTTCAAAGTTGTGAAATACTGTTTCCAGCCATTGTAGGGAGCATGGTGGAGTGGAAAGAACATGAACTTTGGAATTAAATTTTTCCCCTAAATCAAGGTTCCATGTTTTACAATAATCATGAGGCCCTTGAAGAGCATGAGCAAATCAGCCAATTTCTCTGGAACTCAGCACAATTATATCCACGCCAGTTGGAAGCATCAGATTGGGGGCGGGGTGGGGGAGGCGCAATACTTGGCAAGAAGCAGGTACTTGATGAAAGTGAGGGCTTTTTTTCATCTTACTTTCTCTTTTAGCTGGGTTGATCAAGAAGGCTTCCTACAGGAAGTATCATTTGCTGTGGATCCAAATAGAAATTCGTTGATTTTTTTTTTCTAACCTTGCACTCCTCTAAAATTTAAGATGACAGAGACAAAGTTACAGGTCAAGATAAGATCCGAGGCAAAGAAAGAGATATTTTCAAGTCTTACGGTGGGATGGCACGATAGTTTTTAGGTAGTCAGTTTTGTTCGAAGGCTTTTGACATCCAAGGAAATGTGGTATGAAATTTTGTTACATAGTTTATAAGAGTGACATGAGAAAGAATACAAATGTATCATTAGAGATTGCTTTTCCCTTAGCAACATTTTATATCTTAGTCCCTGGTATTCACATCCAAAAAATATTTTCACCACTTGCCTTTTTATAGTGGTCCTACTTTCTGAAGCCACCGACTTCTCTGTTTCCATTGAAAATTTTCCGTGTGCTTTGTTCTTCCTGGCTCTCTACAGCTGTCTCTTTTATTCTATTAACTAATTCCTGGCAACTTATTTCTTACTTTAAAAATGCATCTTTTTTGCCCCTCATTCAGACACCTCATTCAACTAATAGTCCCAGTTCTCTCTTCTTTCTCATGAAAAAGACTCTAAACTTCCTCCTTAACTTCTCCTGCAACCTGGCTTCTGTCTCCACTTGAAATGATTGTCGTTAAATTCATGACTTTTTATGATCTGAGTCCAGTGGTTCTTTTCCATTCTATTTCTGCTTCCATGTTCTTAAGCATTTATTTGATTCAATTGACCATGTTGTACTCAAAACATTCCCTTGCTTTTTTTTTTAAGTTTTATTTTACTGTGATAAGAATACTTAACATGAGATTTGCCCTCTTAAAGAAATTTTTAAGTAAATATAATTACAGGGTTGCACAACAGATCTCTCGAGCTTATTCATCTTGCTTAACTGGAACTTTACGCCTGTTGATTAGCAACTACCCATTTCCCCTTCACCCCAGCCCCTTTAGATACCTCACATAGGTGGAATCATGAGACAGTTGTCTCTCTCCGACGGGTTTGTTTCACATAGCATAATATCTCCAAGGTTCGTTCATTTGTTGCATATAGCAAAATTTCTTTTTAAAAGCTGAATAATATTCCATTGTATGCACATAACATGCTTTCTTTATGCATTCCTTTATCAGTGGACATCTAGGCTGTTTCCACCTCCTGGCTATTGAAAATAGTGCTATGATGAATACGGGAGTGCAGATATCTCTTCAAGGTCCTGGTTTCAGTTCTTTTGGATAGATACTTAAGAGCAGGATTATACGGTAGTTTTATTTTTAATTTTTTGAGGAACCTCCATACTGTTTTCTGTAGTGGCTGCACCAGCTTGCATTCCCACCACAGATGTGGAAGGATTCAGATTTGTCCATGTCTTCCACAACACTTGCTGTCTTTTGTTTACTTGATAAAATAGCCATCCCGATAGGTGTGAAGTGATATCTCATTGTGATTTGTATTTGCATTTCCGGAGCTCTTTTTCTTTTCTTTCTTTCTTTCTTTTTTTTTTTTTAAGATTTATTTATTTCAGAGAGAGAGTGCTCGAGTGAGTGCACATGTGTGAGCAGGGGGAAGGGCAGAAGGAAATAGAGAATCCTCAAGCAGACTCTCCGCTGAGCATGGAGCCCTGCGTGGGGCTTGATCCTATGACCCTGAGATCCTGACCTGAGCCAAAATCAAGAGTCTGATGCTTAACCAGCTGAGCCACCTAGGTGCCCCCTGAGCCTTTTTTCATATGCCAGCTGGCCATCTGTACATCTTCTTTGCAAAAAAAAGTCTATTCAAATCCTTAGCCCATTGGTAAATCAGGTGAGTAGTAGGGTTGTTGTTGTTTTTTTTTGTTTGTTTGTTTTGTTTTGTTTTGTTTGCTGCCAAGCGGTAGGAGTTTCTTTTATATTTTGGAGATGAACCCCTTCTCTGATATATGGTTTGCAGCTGTTTTCTCCCATATGCCATAGGTCACAGTTTCACCCTCTTGCTTGTTTCCTTTGCTGGGCAGAAGCTTTAATTTAATACCATTTCACTTGGGGTTTTTTTGCTTTTGTTGTCTGTGCTTTTGAAACAGGGCCTTTTCCTCGTAATCCAGGAACCATTATGTTTTCTGTCAGTTGCTTCTTCCCTTTACTTCACCAGATTTTTATCTTTAGTTCTGTGTGTGTTTCCAGTCCCCCCGTGACTTTAAGTTCATTCACCTTTTGTTATTCTTAGATATGCGCCTTTGGAACAGATCTCTCTCCTCAGGTTTCATGTGCCCAACTACTTTCTGGACAGGGTTCCCTTTATGCCCCAGGGGTAGCTCAAATTCAACATTTCCAAAATTCGATTCATTTTCTTTTCTCCCAGACTTGAGATTTTCTCCCTGTGATTTATCTTGGGGCCAGAGCCCTTGGTTAGAGTAGCCCCGGAGTCCTTCCTCGGGGACTCTGTTCCTCACCCTCCACATACTCCAAAGTCTCTTGAATCCACCATCCCCACCCACTCCCTGTTACACTTATTTGAGCTCCAGACTTTATTTTTTGTCTGTAATTGTGCAAAAACCCTATACTTGCCTCCATTCTGTCCCTGTTCTTTCTCTAATCTTATGTACAAATACTTTTTATAAAACACAAATCTGACTTTCTGAAAAACTCCCCATATCTTGCTGCTTATGACCCTCTTCTGTGTCATGGCTTTCAAGGGCTGTTAGTTTCAGATACCAAGTTCCATTCCTTTCCCTTTCTTTCTCGCAATATGCTCTTTCCTCTGCCAGGACTGCCGTATCCATCCAACAAAGTCTTGTTTATCCTGTACTTCCGAACTCCAAACTCCTCCACGCATCTTACCAGATTCTCTCAGGCGGGGTTCGACACTTCTGTTCTATTGTGATCGCTGCTTTATGTTATGCTTATATTTGCTTACACATTTCCCCCTTCCCAAGTAGACAGTTAGATTTTCTAAATGAATAATTGACTACTATAATCCAATCTTTTTTTTTTTTGCTGAACACACTCAAGAAAGCATAGGATATCGGTGCTTATAACACTGTTAATTCAGCTTCTTCATTTGACTTATGAAAACAGGGCAAAGAGGGCAAGTGATTTGCCCACAGGTCCAGGTAGTTATCGGCACATGGAGGCTAAAGCTCACTTTTTTTCATGGATCAAAACCTTAAGACAGTAGTAATGCCACTTTGTCATTGGTACTTTTTTCCTTGCCTCTCCTCCCCTGCACCTGATAAATAACACAATTGACTCTGGTAGAATGCCTAGTGAAAAAATGAAGTTTGGTCTTGTCTATGGTTGGCCTAAGTGTTTATGAGCGTGAACTGCCACGCAGAGAAAGAAATGAGAAATCTTTGTGTTGAGGTCCCCTAGCAGACTGAGTCTGGGTCTCCTGACACTCACAGTGACTGCCATGCTTGAGTCCCTGGGGGCAGTTGTAATAGCCGTAGCTGCTGGGACAAGGGGCAGTGGGCAGAGGGTGAACAGATGATGGAGGTGAATCTTGAGTGACCCTTGCCTCAGTGGGAATGAGCCTGGGGAGAGATGTTAGCTGAGAGTTTCTGAGGCTGTGGGGTCAGGGCACTGATGCAGGAGGGGGGATGCTCTCTGCCAAGTTATTGCAGTTGCTAGAGCTCTGTAGCCCCCATTTGTCTTCTGCTCCATCTTTTCTTGAGTTCCCATGCTTTGCATTTGTACAGGTCAGGGGCCCGCTTGGTACATAGTCACAAGTGTAATTTAAACACAGCAAATGCTCTTCTTTCACAAAGCTCCGAGAGAAAGGACTAGCTGTGAGAGACACCATAGCTAGCCAGACTTTTGTTTTTCCTAGCTTTCTAACTGTATTGCAGGATCTTGTGGTATCTGAAATGATATAAAGTGACTTAGGGTGTAAGCGAAATTTCACTATATTGATGTGGGCATTGACTTCATTGTGCACCTGGTTCCAGAGAAGTTTTCAGAGGCTTTGCACCTGAAAGGGTTGCAAATTGTTAAATTTTAAAAGATGTTGGTGTAACATATTTTTCTTTCCTCGTTAAATATCTGGATTCCCTACAGGGAGGGTAGGGTCCCCTTGTGAAAGAGGTGGCCGTCTTGACTACCCTGGGGTTAAGCTGTGAATGCACCCACTGCCCAAGGCTCATGACTCAAGTATCTCAGGTTCTTTTTACGACTCCCTGCATCTAAAGTTTCCTCTCCATTTAGATTCTTGTCCCTCTCCATATTTACAAGGCCTGCTTTTGCAGCATATGGCTACAATTTAATAATGCAAAACATTTTCCTCCTCACAGCTGGAAAGCTGGGATTGTTCTGTATCAGGGATAGAGTGGACTTGCTCCACCCCAGTTAAGATCATTGAACTCGGCAGAAGCTAAGCTTGCTGGACGTATTGTCCCATGCAGAGGCACCCAGGGCATCTCCACTTGCCTATTAGAGCATCATGCTTGGAAAGAAGGATCAATTCTATGATTACCATAGGACCAATTACCCTATGGTAATATATTGCAAGCAGAATAAAATACTAAGCAGAGAGGAAGATATATAGCTACCCAAGTTGTAATCCGTTTCTACCTTATAGAAGAGAATGTAATTTCAAGTTAGTAGGAAAAATCCCACTGAAGTTTCATTTCTTTCTTTTTCTGTAACTATAAAAGAGTGTTAAGGTATTGAGCAATTTCAGCAAGTACTTTTGCGTGGCAATTTGAGTCTTGTTGGCTTTTGCATAATGCCATGGTAGAAGAATTTAAGAAAAAAAATCAGGTTTTGGTTTTCAGTGTTGTTATATATCTTTTGGGGTCTTTTGACTCGCTCGCTGGTCTATAGGGACCATGCACTCTTTTATTTTATTTTACATAGTAGAACTAAGAACATACTCCTCTTTCCACTGAAGTATTGCTGACTCTTGAACCCAACAGAGATACTCCTTTTTCCGCCATTCCCATTCCATCCCTTCAGCATATTCATGTCCCCAGGGCATTCAGGAGGAGGAACACAGAAAAACCACTTGACTTGCAGATTTGATCTTATCATCATTAAAATATCACATACACTTGTTAATGAAACAAACAGGGAGGGACACGATAGTTTCTTTTTTTCATAAATTGTATGGTTTTATTTATTTGAAATGTCTGGACTAGGCAAATCCATAAAAACAAAGTACATTAGTGGTTGCAAGGAGCTTGGAGTTGTGGGAAATGGGTATGTGGCCGATAATGGGTATGGGGTTTTTTGGTAAGGTGATGGAAATATTCTGGAATTAGGTAGTGGTGATGGTTGTACAACTCTCTGAATATACCAAAAAACCACTGAATTGTACACTTTAAAATTGTATGTGAATTATATCTCAATAAAGCTGTAGTTTTTTGTTCATTTGTTTAAAAAGTTTATGAGCCATTGGCAGAAAAGGGTTTGGAACTCAAGACTAGGAAAGATATTTGGGGGTTCTTAACCCAGGAAGCAGAAACCTCAGAGGATCAAGGAAGAGGCTCCAGGGAGCCCTGCCACAAGTCGGTCACATGGCCAGTGGTGTGGGGATTATACACATGCGTTTCTCTGGGCTGCATGATATCTCAGTGAGCTCCCTTACTCTGGTAAAGTATGCATGACAAGTGACATGTTGTATTATAAGATAATGGCTCCATTGTTTATTTTGTGGCACGTTTTTTTAATGTAGTAGAATTTTAGTTTCAAAATTTGGTATTTTGGATTGCAGTCCTTTTCTGAATTGAACTACTTTCTATGCAGAACAATACTTTCTAAGTAAGTAAGCAAGGAGTAAAGATGGTCATCTTCATCAGGACAAATAAAGCATTCTGCTGTTTTATACTTAATATGTCCTCATTGATATCCAGAAAGAGCCCACATAAATTACATTACTTTGCATAGTATTGGCAGGTGAAGAAGGGATTACCTAAAAGTTTTTGAGAGAACATGTTGATGAGGAAGGGGGATGAGAGAAGGCCACTGGTGGGGTTACTCTTATAGCAGATGAGGAAGGCAGAATATTTTAAAAAAGAATAGTTGGTGCTAAATCTCATGCATTATGATTTTCTTAAATATATTTACACTCTGTCCTTTTAATTAGAACACCTAGATGATTATAGTAATTTTCCTAATCTCCATAGCTCATATTTTTGCCTCGGGTCTTAATCCCTGTGAATATCCACCGTAGGCCCATGGTGATTTCCATAATGTGCAAATCTGATTATTCCACTCCCCTCCGTATATGTTTCAAAAATTTCCACTCCAGGCTACGCCTCATCTTTAGCATGGCATCTAATCCAGCCCTTCCTGATACGGTCCCGACTGTTCCTTTCACTGCACACATGGACCTTGCATTTAGCTTTAGCCTTAGCCATGTTTGTGTCTCTGTCTGTGTCCTAGAATGGCTGTACTTCCTTGACACCTCATCAGTGAGACGTCTCCAGGCCCTCCCTTTAGTACCGTTTACAATAATAGCACTTAACTGCAATTTTACCACTTTTTACTTGTCTGTTTCCCTTAGCGGATTCTGGACACCTTCAGGTGAGGATTGTAGTCTTCCGTTTGTGCATTTGTAACATCTAAGGCAAATACCTGGCCAGAGACAATATTCAGCAATGTTTAGAATCTATGAGATGGAGGCTTAGACCAGTAGCACGCTAAATAAATTGGAACCTGTTTGTGCAGTAATGAGATCATGTCCATCCCTACAGTTTGTCCTAAGCCAGGAAAAGCCTGATGTTTCATAGAGACGTCACAGTGGGCCTCTTCTGCCTTGCAGATGCACCACACCTCAGACGTGATTATCTGGGGACATTACGAACTCCTAACTTTGTGTGGCATGGTCTGAAGAATTTCATAGGGATGTATCAGACTGAGAATTGTAGTACTCCAATATAATTACTGATACAGAACACCAGTCTCAGATGAATCAAATGTTTCTCCTCACCATCTGATGAATTGTAAAGAAGGCCTTCTTGCCTTTTTTATGCTTTTGCTTAGTGAGTATACTTTAATGGTGTTAGAGTTTACATGATCATGAATGAGGAACAGGTAAGATCTTTCTAGAAGTTGCAAAAAATACGTGACTGATTAAATGGAATGTTTTGGACTCATTTGTAATTTATGTGTGTGTGATATGGAAATATTGTTACTTTGAAAATGTGGAGACTACTGTATATAGATCACTAGCTCAAGAAGGTCATTTTTTCTTTATTGATGTGTAATTGATATACAATATATTGTATAACTATCTATAGTGTATATATCTACACACACACACACACACACAAAGGGAAGAAAAAGGAAAGAATATATATCATATATATATAAATATATATATGTCACCACAATCAAGATGATGAGCATTTCCATCAGTCTCAGAAGTTTCCTCTGACCACTTTATAATCCATTCCTTTCTCTACCCCCATCCTCAGATGACCTCTGATCTGCTTTATATCACTCTAGATCAGTTTACATTTCTATAATTTTATATAAATGTCTCTTCTGTATAAATGTATCCTTTTGTGTCTGGCTTCCTTAATCTAGAATAAAAATTTTGATTTATCCATGTGATTACATTTGTCAATAATATATTAGTTTTTATTGTGGAGTAGTATTCCATTATATGGATATACCACATAGAGTGTGACATAAGGGTTGATATCTTTTTTAAAGGTTGATATCCTTTTTAAAAAAATATGGATATCCAGTTAATCCAGTACCATTTAAGAGACATTTTTTCCCCCTCCATTGAGTTGCATAGCTACTTATCAAATAGCAACAATGATACATTTATGTGTCTATTTCTGGTCTGTCCCACTGAGATATATGTCTTCTCTTTTGTCAGCATCAAAGTATTTTCTTGATTTGTGTAACTTTATGGTAAGTATTTATAATAAGTTCTTAAAAGTTATTTTTTAGGTCCTTTGTATTTTCATATAAATAAGACCAGCCTGACAAATTCTACAAAAATAAATAAATCAATAGATCAATAAACAAAACAAAAAACCCTGCTAGAACTTTGATTGAGAGTAGTGAGATTTAAAATTAGGTCTTTTTAGGCATATAGCAAAATAATTATTATTAGCTATCTAATATAAAGTCCACATTGCTTGCTTAACTTCTGATCCAGTTTCTCCCAGTTCTTCACTAAAATTTCTGTAAGGATACGTAAAACTGTAACTTTTCCTAAGCACACTAAAACTGAGACTGAAGGATAACCTTTAGCTAGAATCTTAGAGGCTTATCTCATAATTGTGTGGTTAGACTAAATTTAAAAATGGTCATTTTTCTATCTTAATACTCACAAAAGATAGCAGTGTTAGTTCTTTGAGAAATTGTGGACGTTTAAATTTGGTTCTCTCCCACTATCATTCCCCTAGGTTCAGAGATTTTTCTACATTAATTTAAAACGCTGTAAAACCCAGGGAACAACAGGGTTAGGAAATGTGGGATGAAGAGGAAGTAAAGAAAAAGAGTGTGGGAAGACATCTAGCAATCTTCTTTTACTTCCTAATGTAAATCTTTAAAAAAATTTTCCACTCTGTGCCAGTCTAACTCCTTCACACCATAGAGAAGACCCTCTGAAACTTGGTCCCATCTGTCCTTCCAGAGCCACGCCGTTATAGAAATTGAGGGTTTTCATGTACTTATGTGGTAGGATCTTCCATGGCTAGGTGGTAGGGTGGGAAAAGGCTTATGAGATGAAGGACCAGTAATCAATGGGAATTGGTTAGGAGCTGCCCTTACCAACTTTGACTAACACGATTATTGGTACTGTGATACTACCATTACCAACAAGCATTTATGGAACCCGAAGCACTTTGTATGCGCTTTCTTACTTAACCTTCATCTCAAATCTTTGAGTTCAGTATTATTATTCTTCCCATTTTACAAAAGGGAGTGGTGGGGTTGGGTAGAAAGTTTAAGTATTTATTCAAAGTCATTAATAAAAAAGGAGCAAATCTGAAAGTGAACTGAGGTAGAGTTTAAAGTGCTTAGCATAAGGCGCCTGGGTGGCTCAGTTGGTTAAGCGTCTGCCTTCGGCTCAGGTCCTGATCCCAGGGTCCTGGGATTGAGCCCCACATCAGGCTCCCTGCTCGGCAGAGAGCCTGCTTCTCCCTCTCCCTCTGCCTGCCACTCCCCCTGCTTGTGCTCTCTTCTCTCTCTGTCAAATAAATAAAGTCTTTAAAAATAAATAAATAAATAAATAAATAAAAAGCTTAGCATAGAACCTTGTTTATAACATAATTAACACTCAATAAATGATAGCCACTATAATATTATTATCATAATCATTATTGTTATTTTTATTTATATTAAAGTTAGGTAATTTACTTAAAGTTTATAGCTAGTAAGTGATAAGACGGGAATTCAGATCCAATTATGTAAATTCTAGAGCCCTCAATCTCAGCCTGTATTGAAACCTTTACTTACTGTAGCCAAGGGAAAGCCATACACTTTTCTGAGGACAAACCCAAAATCTCTGTAGACTACCCTCTAAGTAAAAGAAAATCACAAGAGTATGCCCTTGGTAAGAAAATAGTGAAGAACATGGGGAAAGGTCAAGAAGAACATATCTTTGAAAATGAAACACCGAAGAAAATTTCAGAGAAAACAATCTGTCTAGTTAGAAGAAAGGACTTACATGGAAAAATGAACAGATAAAAGAATAGCTTCGAAGAGAGTGCCATATGAGATAAGCAGAAATAACAAGAAAACTAAAGTTGCTCTCATGTAAAGTCTGCATTTGAAGGAATAAGAAATAGAACTGATACTGTGGAAATAATCCCTGATATAGAGGACAAACTTGAGATATTTGCTCCAAAAGCAGAAGAAAAAAGCAAAGAGGTTAAAATGATCAGAAAAAGGTTTATGATGGGAGAATAGAAAATTGAGTATTAATTTAAGTGTTCTTGGTGAGAAATCAGAGCAGTTAGGAGAGCAATAGAATCAAAGACAAATTAAGAAAACTTTAATGAGCTAAAAATGATCTAAATATTTAGATCAAAAGGGCTAACTATATCTAACCAACAGTAATGGTATCTAAATATATCCTTTGGAAGTGTTTGTATTTTGTGGAAGAAAAAGAGAATCTTGTAATCATCCTGGAGGAAAAACAAAGTTACCTGTACTTTTTTTTTTTTCTTTTGGTCAACATTAAATAACAGAAGACTGGGGGAATTAGAATTATGATGAATCACTTAGAATTATGATGAAACTTCTTTTACGTTTAAGGAGTTTTCTCTGTAGTCAAAGGCAATAGAACTATATTCTTTATTATTTGTAGTCTCAAAAAATAGAGTCTTTTATTTTCTTTGTAAAAATTTTACTTGAAAACCTATACCAATTAACAAGTGATACACTGAAATAAAATATTTTAGGAAAAAGAAAGTTTTTGGGGCACCTGGGTGGCTCAGTCGTTAAGCGTCTGCCTTCGGCTCGCGTCATGGTCCCATTGTCCTGGGATCGAGCCCCGCATCGGGCTCCCTGCTCAGCGGGAAGCCTGCTTCTCCCTCTCCCACTCTCCCTGCTTGTGTTCCCTCTCTTGCTGTGTCTCTCTCTCTCTGTCAAATAAATAAATAAAATCTTGGGAAAAAAAAGGAAAAAGAAAGTTCTCAGATCTCTACCTATAGATACAAATGTAGCTATAGACTAATAATGAGAATATTAAACAGAATTACATCTGAGTAACTATTATGAATAAGATTACAGACATAAATGCCAGTGTAGAAATGTAATTCCTGAATATATATAAACAAGAATTTAGTACCAATGTAAAAAAGTAATTCTTTGAATATATATAAGCAAGAATTTAGTAACAATTATGAGTCCCAAATTATGATTTTTTAAATTGTCATAAAATACACATAAAATACAATTTACCCTTTTAATCATTTATAAATGTACAGTTCAGTAGTGTTAAGTTTATCTACATTGTTGCACAATCAATTTCCAGAACTTTCTCATCTTGCAAAACTGAAACTCTATCACCAGTGAATAACAACTCACCGTTCCCCTTTCTCCCATCCCTTGGCATCCACCATTCTACTTTGTTTCTATGAGTTTGACTACTCTAGATACCTAATCTAAGTGAAATCATACAGTATTTGTCTTTGCGACTAGTTTATTTACAGAGCACATTTTTTTTAAAAGGTTTTATTTATTTATTTGACAAAGAGAGTGAGAGGGCACAAGCAGGGGGAACAGTAGAGGGAGAGGGAGAAACAGGCTCCCCACCGAGCAGGGAGCCCGATGTGGCGCTTGATCCCAGGACCCTGAAATCATGATCCGAGCTGAAGGCAGACGCTTAAGGACTGAGCCCCCCCGGAGGCCCGACAGATTACATTTTTAAGGACTGAAAAGAGGAGGAGCCTTGAAGAGGTTGAGTACCTAGGAATGGTAGACTAGTTTTCTTCTTTTAGGATAACTTGTTGGGTTTTGCTAAACAGTCTGTTACTTGTTTTTATCACTGTTTTTGCTGAGATTTGTTATTAGGAAAGCCTGCTTTTCTTGTTGGTGTCAAGTGCATTTTCAGCATCCATTGATAAGGTCGTGTGTCTTTCCTTTTTTTTTTCTCTATTGTATTGATAGATTTTGTAACGGTGAACTGCACTCAGTCATGGAATAAAACCCTAATGATAATGATGTATTGTTCTTTCAATAACATTGTTATAATCAATTCGAATATGTGAATCGAATATATCCAATTTTATTTAGGATCTTTGAAGTTGCATTTATGTGTATGCTTGGTCTTTGGTTGTTTCGTTTGCTTGCTTTGGTTGAATGAGGGAAGTTGCAAATTTAGTCATTTAAGTTTTGCTGGTCTAATAAAGGCTCACAAGAGAGCTTTCTTCATAAGGAACTTTGTCATCATTTGTTAAAGCCTGGGAGAGTGTAAAAATCATTGGAATTTAAAGGCTAGGCAAAAGATAAAATCCAGCTGTGCACCCATCTATCTATACTTGGTGCCATTCTAAAGGTGGTTTTTAAATCACCTTTCAATTCTCTTCTAGGGTTTTCAGATTCTAAAGTGCATAGGAATAACCGGTGGTCTTGTTAAGTTGCAGATTCTGATTTTGAGAGTCTGGGCTTGGCCCTGAACTTCTGTGTGCCTAACAAGCTCCCCAGTTATGCCAGTACTGTTTGTTGGTTGTGGGACCACATTTTGAATAGCAAGATGCTAACCAGTGGTTCCCGGACTCTGCTGCACATTTGAATCACCAGGGGAAATTTTAGAACATCCTCATGTCTAGGACACATCCATACCAATTAAATCAGAATGGCTGAGGGTGGAAGCCAAGCATAGTTGTTTTTCAAGAACCCCAGGTGGTTCCAATGATCAGCAAATTTTGAGAACCACTGCACTAGGGGTAATTGGTCTATTCAGGTTTCCACTTTGCTCAATTTTGGTTACTTTTACTTTAGTAAGTAATTGCCCATTTAAGTTTTCGAAGTTGTGGTCAGTAAGTTGCATGTGTTATTCTCTTGTAATTTTTTTTAATGTATTTGGTTTCTATGGTTATGTTTCCCTTCTATTCTTGTATATTTTTGCTTTTTCTTTTTTGCCTTAATGAGGTTTGCAAATGATTTTTCTGTTTTGCTGGTCTCAGAAAAACCTCTTCCCTTTTATTCTTTTGTTTTAAATACTTCTTTTCCTACTTTATTGATTTCTGCTTTTATCTTTAGTTCCCTTTTTAATTTTTCTTGGGTTGTTTTACTGTTCTTTCTCTCAATGGTAAAGTAATTTGCCTTTTGCCTTTTTCTTTTCATTGCTTTCTAGATACTTCCATAATTTTTCTTTTGATTTTCTGTTTGATTGATAGCTTATTTTCTTAATTTTCAGGTAGTTCAGAAAATTTGGTCTCTTTCATTTTTTACTTTTAGTCTTATTTACCAAAGATGACAGAGTAGTAACAGTTTTCTCTTTGGTCAAGGACATGATCAATTTTTAAAAATTTCTGCGGATGTGCTAACAAAGTATACTTTGTATTTGAATGATATAAAGTTAGTCATTGTCTAATAGTCATGTTCAACTCTAAAAGAGAATGTATTCAAAATTCTCACTACAATTGTATTTTTATAAAGTTTCTTGTATTTTAATAGTTTTTGTTTTATTGCATTTCTGCACAATATTGTTTGGTGCACAAGTGGTTTATGATTTATCTTCTTTATTAAATATGCCTTTTATCCATTTGTAATGTTCTTTATCTCGTTTATTGTAATTCATCTTAAATTCTCTTAACCACCACTAACTGACACTGCTTACTTTTTGTTGGAATTTGCCTGATTTCTCTTTGCACACCATTTTATTTTCAACTTTTAATTCTTGTTGTCATTTTGTCTTTGATGTGTTCCTTAAAAATAGCTGAATTTTATTTGCTTCAGTTGATCTAATGTTCTTTATGGGCTAATTCAATCCACTTACCTGTATTGTAATGGGATATGCTTAATTTTATTTGTTCTATTTACCTTATATTATTTATTTTTACATCTTATGTTCTTAGTTTTATTGTTTGATTAAGTTACTATTCACTGTGTTTTGCTTTCTCTTTGTTAATTTGGAAGTTCTACCTTCCCTTTCCCTGCTCTTAAAATGAAATATCTCTCTTTATTATTTTTTGAAAACAATTACAGTTTTCATATTGGCTCATAGGTTACTATGATTATCATCTGTATTATAGTGAAGTGTGAGGTGTGGAAAAGTTGCTCAACCTACCTTAGGTTTACATAGTAAGGGGCAGAGCTGATCTTTCAGTATACTTGCACATAACTTAATGTAATTTTATTATAATATATTTTAATATGATATAACAGTAAAATATAATTAATTTTAATTTTACTATACTGTAAAAAACCTTAGTAAAACATAAAGTATCTCTGCTAATATATTTGAAAATATGAAAGAATTGATGATTTTCTTGAAAATACGAAAGAATTATAATAAAATTGCCTCAAGACCAGAAAATAAGAGTAGAGCAAATTCATGAAAGACTCACAGTTTTCTAGAATCTTCTCTGAAACAGATGATGAGAAGATCGTTTTACCAGTGAGTTTTTCCAGACTTTCACGAACTTTTCATATTTCTTTGAAATAAAAAATGGCTGTCATCCAAACCATTTTATGAAGCATGTATGTAACCCTAGTATGAAAACTTCACAAATGAAACAGAGATCCCCAGAAAAGTATACTAGCTACATAGAGAGAAGTCAGAAGAAACTGTTAACAAACCAATTTAGCAGTAAACTAAAAGAGCTACCTTGTGTGGATAAGCAAAGATAATTTAATCTAAGAATTCAGTAATATATAAAACAACAATAAATACTGTAAGGAAATTTAAAAAGGATGCCAAAAAAGCATTTAATGGTATTCAGTAACCATTCTGATCAGAACACTTAAAAATCTGAGAGAACTAGGAATAAATGAACATATACAATGATAAAAAAATTATTAATTAATAGCCAACATTATCATTAACTGTGAAACTCTAGAAGAAATGTCATTAATATTAAGAAAAATATTTCTGAGAGCACAATTCCTATTTTACATATTTTTGCATATTTGTCAAAGAAATAATGCATAAATATCTGAAAAAATCCAATTTTATTATAATTAAGTAAATGAAAATTATGACATTAATGTAATGATATCTTTTCTCTATCAACTTGCTACAATTAAAACAAGTCCCTGTTATGACTAATATGTAATTGTGGCAGCAGGGTGGTGACATGGACACGCTCATTCTGCCCGAGGGAGAAGAAATTGGCAAAAATCTTTATGGAAAGCAACTTGACAGTTTTTAACCAAGAGTTTTAAAAACGTTTATGTCCTTTGACCCAGTAATTCCACTTCTGGGAACTCCAGCCTAAGGAAGTCATGAGAATTGCTGACAAAGATTTGTGTACGAGGATGTTAATGGCAGTTCTGTTTATAATATTTAAAAAAATGGGAAATAACCTAAAATGCCAAAAAAAAAGAGAATGGTCAAAGTACAGCCATGCAGTGTAATATTATACAGACATTAAAATCATGCTTCTGAAAAACTGTTTAATCTAAAGGAAAGATACAATGTGAATTAGAAAAAAAGCAGGATACAAACTCATTTAAATTTGATCTCCATTTTTAAAAATACATATTTTTATGTATTACATATATGCTGGAAAAAGTTTAATGGACTAGAAGGAAACACTAAAAAAACAAATAACGTTAATATAGTACTATCAGAGTGTGTTAAAGTCAGAAAATTGCTGTCCTGCTGAATCACTTACATTACCAAAGGGACATTTCATAGTGGAGGATAAACTTAATTCTAAATTAATACTGGAATGTGAGCCTTGGCTATATAGGCTGAGGGTCAGTCTCTACACAGAGAATCATTATCTTTGTAATGATTACTCTGTCTATTTCATAATCACTGTCTTCATTCTTAACTGTGGACAGTGCAGATCAGTCAAGAAACTGCAGATAAAGCCATGCCTTACAACACCATTACCAGAAAATCCCCAGTAGGTTAGTGGTGGTATCTGAAGTTATGTGAAGTTTGGCAAAGAGCTAGTGTAAAATAATCTTATCTTCTCTCCCTTTGCATCCATAAACAAAAGGATTTAGGCGTCTTTTACACTCTGCGGAAGGAAGTGAACAATTGGAATCCTAAGGTTGGAAAATGCCTGTGAGATACCTAGGGGTCCTGTTCTTTCTCCAAATGAGCAAGCAGTGCAAGAAAACTAACAGGAAAAGGGCCCTGTAAAAAAGTGGAACATTTGGGTCTCCTGGGTGGCTCAGTGGGTTAAGTGTCTGCCTTCAGCTCAGGTCAGGATCCCAGGGTCCTGGGATGGAGCCCAGCACTAGACTCCCTGCTCAGCGGGGAGCCTGTTTCTTCCTCTCCCTCTGCCCCTCCCTCCTGCTTGTGCATGTGCGCAGGCACACTCTTCTCTCTCTCTCTCTCTCTCTCAAATAAATAAATAAAATCTTAAAAAAAAAAAAAGTGGAACCTGAGCATTGCAGTGGGCTTCGGAGGTGCTCTTAATTCAGTTTCCTACCCAAAGTGAGAATTCTTAATGGGGGGTCTTTACTGCCTCTGGGAAACCCCCTACCTCTGTAGACACAAGTTTCCTCATCTGTAAAATGGGAGCGCTTGCATGACAACCAGTAGGATAATTAGGAGCATTATGTGAATTAATGCTTTTGAAGATCTTAGAGCAGTAGCTTGGCCTGTGTTGGCTGTTACTACCTTTGCAAGGTTTCCCATTCCCTTCTAGGACTTTTCTTATTGGATGACAAATCTGGTTATTGAGCCAAAAAACAGTTCCTGGAACTATGCAGAAGTCTTATCCAACATCTACATTAACAGTCCTTCTAATACTTGAAGACAGCTTTCATGAATTTAATAACTGCTTTCTGTGGTTTTTTCTTTTTTAATTTCAAGAATAGAACACAGTAGACTATAAAAATGAGCGTTATCAGTTTTCCTTTGGATTTTCTATGTAAATGTTGTTTAACATTCAAATGGAGCTGATTATAATTTGAGATATTAACAGTTAGATATGCCATTGTGTCCCTTTGTTATTGTTTGTAAAGGAGGTTAAACACTATATTAACTTCTGAGTAGTGATTTATTGTTGCTTTTGTTAGAGAAAAATAAAAAAAGAAGTAAAATAATATAATTTGATATTGCCTTTGAGAATTTTCAGTTTGCAGAGGTCTTTATTTCCTACTCAATTTTATTTTTTAAAAAGCATTACATGTAGTGTAAATACAGCATCACATAAATGCCGAGTTGTTCTTTGCTTCTTGGCTTAAGCTGTTGTGTAATATTGCTCTGTAACCATTAAGCAGCTGCTCTGCCTAAGAGATGCTCATATTTCCTTTGGTAGATGAAGGGAATTCACTATATGAATGTCTCCAAATTGATTTAAAGTCGTTGGCCTTTGTATCAGCTACTTAGATTCACAGTGGTCTAGGTAACACATGAAAACCATGCTTCTGGAAGGCCCCAGCAGCCTGGAGGTTACAGATGGGGTTGTGTTAATAGTAATAACCTGCATTTTTGCTGAGTCTCATCCTCTGTACTTTGACAGGGCTCCTGACACTCTGCATGATTCTCCCCGGTTATTTTGCCAGAGTCCTTATGCATTCTTTCTTATATATTTTCTTGTATGCTATTCGCTATCCAAGTCCTCTCTCCTCCACTGTTTCTTTCCTTTGCCCTCCTCATCTCGGGTAATGCCTGTCCATCGTAAGGCTGTGCTGTGTGCAGAGATGAATGGAGGAGGCAACCGTCTGCTTCGGGTGCTTCTCCCAGGTTACCCAGTTGCCTGATTCCTCCTAGCCCCCACTCCCATAAGGTCATGTGAGGGGGGCGCGTTACCGCTCATCCTAGGGGGCCCTCCTTTCTGTGAAGTCTCACTATGCTCCATGCAGGACTGGAGCCCCGGGGGGACCTGTGGGTGTTGCATTTTGTCAAGTGGGTGCCAAAGCAGTTCTGACATATTTGCAGTGCCTTTCATAGTTTCAGCAAAATAACTCTTTCAGGTTTCCTTGTCGATTCAGATTCCTCGGAACTTGAGGTGAGGGATGGAGAAGCACCCTGCTACATTCCGGATTGCTTTCCCTTTTCTATGAGATAGGCATTGTATCTGCCTGTGTGTGACTGCCTGTCTTCCGCTAGTAGGATTAGTTTGAGGGGCCTCCTCCCACCCGTATGATTCGGCTCCTGAAGTCCGCTCACCATTCCATCTTCATGAGTATGACGAAGCAGATGGAGCCTTGACTACTCACTGGAGTGATAAGGAAATGAACTTCAGATGATATCTACATATTAAAATGTTATTACGTATGATACATGATTTAATTTACATAAATATATTGAAATGTTCCCTAGTCACTCACTCATCAGTTTATTTTACAAATATGTTTATTTGAACTCTGATCCTTTAAACACTTCTAGTTTCTTGGTAGTTACTTTGTACCAAATGTCTAAAGTTGTACACTAGTACGTAACAAAGTCATCTGATCATCATTCTTTCCCGTTCTACCCAAAAGCCTGAATAAACTCCTCAGCAGATGAGTTCCAGGGACTAACAGGAGTCAGTATAGTTATCCTTCAACCTTAAGCCATCCATACCTATATTGTTACATAATTACTAAGACGCTTATTTATGACCCTGTTCCAAAAGGTTAAAATTTAAAATTTTGTTCTTTGTAAGCATTGATTTAGTGGTTAGTATATATATAGGCACTGAGTTGGTTAAGGGAGATTCCCCAGTCACTCTCCCAAATAAAGGAGCTGATAATCCAATAAGGAACACAAGACTTGAAAACAGATATCCTGGACACTTGAATGTGTACAGTGATGTAAATGAGTACAGACCAGGTGCCCTGTGAATTCAGAAGAAAGAGATCATTTCTGGCTGGTGCAGGGATTGGAAGAGGAGGGTAGAGGAACGGGTTACAGAGTGGATGGTGGTTGAGCTGGACATTGCAGGATGAAGACAGAATATGCAGAGAGAGAGGGAACTGCATGAGAAAGGTAGGAGGGCAGGCATTTACAGAGTACAGTTGGGTGAGGACAAATAATCTTGTCTGATTGGTTAAGTATATGAGCTGCCATCAAGATAAATAAGGTCTTCATATTTAATGTATTTGCCAAGTATAAAATTTTATATTTACTGTATATAAAGTATAATTTGTTATACTTTACAAAGATGTGTATTGCATTTGTTGTTGTTTTATACAATGATAACCTACCATGGTTCAGAAAATTGAAAATATCTTTCCCTGCAACCACACAAAGGGACTCAAAGTCCCTTTTTTGTCTTCATGGCTTTAAGTACCTTGTACAGTGTAGGCTACCTAAAAGTTTCTCAATAATCACTGAAACGCATTCAACCTGGTGAAAAGCTAAGTTGCTTGAAAAGTAGGAATTTCTTAAAATATAGGTACATCAAATGGGGACATTTTGTCGTTACCCTCTTAAAAATGTCTATTTTTCCAAGTAGGACTTAATATGATACCTAAGTTTTATCACCAGCTGAGATCTCATAATTCCTTCACACTCTTTCTTTTGTTCTGTTTCTAAAGAAGGTAATCGATGGGTATAATAGTGTTCAGACAAGCATGGCGCCTCAGTTCACAACAGTAAAGCATAGAAGCTCATTGAATGATTTTCTGTCTTTTCATGCTATGTACAGTTAAAAAGTAGTGTGGTAGCTTTTGTTCTGGTAAAATTGCTAAATAAAGATTTACACATAATTTGAGACCATCTGGAATCCAGCATGCGTAATTCAAAGTATGGGTGACTGGTGACCCCACTGGCCAATCCTAACTCATTGGGAACATTTAATCAGTGCCTACTATGGATTTTATGTTTTTGTCTCACTTATTCATAATAATTTTATTATCTCTAGTTTTTATTTATTTATTTATTTAAAAGATTTTATTTATCCATTTGACAGAGAGATAGAGAGAGAGAGCACAAGTAGGCAGAGCGGCAGGCAGAGGGAGAAGGAGAAGCGGGCCCCCCGCTGAGCAGGGAGCCCGACGCGGGGGAGCCCGGGATCACGACCCGAGCCGAAGGCAGCCGCCCAACTGACTGAGCCACCCAGGCGCCCCAATTATCTCTAGTTTTTAAATGAGGAGTCTGAGACACCAGGAGTCTAATAACATGATCAGGATTCCACACTGATAAAGTGTGGTTGGGTGTCAAATTCCAGCTCCCTGACTTGAGAACTAAGCCACGTATGACTCACAGTCCTGTCCTGAATCGAATCCCCTGGTTAGCCTCAAAACTTGATGTAACATCTGATCCAGTTGCCGGTTCTTAGAATCTAGAGTTTGTTTTCCTGGAAACATTTGCATTCTGAGGGTTTTTGGGCTTTTCTTATTCTCTTCCTGGGAAGCAGAGAGTAACCATATCCCTCCTCCTGCTTTCTGTCCCTCTTTGCCCTCAGCACACCTCCTGCACATCAATGAGAAGCTGGGGAGGTGACTGGGTATTTGTGGGAGTCTTCATTTCTAATTCTGGACACAGCTTGACCAGATCCCAGACAGCACAGGACTTAACTCAGGCTCTTGAACAGTGGGCCACAGTCACTGTGGACCCTGCACTTGGATGTCACGGAAGGGTCACATGGCTTTCCTGGAGGCCTGGATTTATCACCGTTTGCTAGAAAAAGTATGCAGTTCTCGAAATGAAGGGAGTCCAAGGAAGTAGTAGCAAGAGTGAGAGGGCAGTGGAATCATGTGAGGTATAGCAAAGGTGCGTGGAAATAGGTCTATGCAAAGTATTTGCTGTACGTGCAAGTTCGGCTTTTGTGTGATTCATGACCTTGAAACAAGGGTGGGGGAGTGCTGCTAACAGCAGTTCGTTTTTCTTTAATCAGGGAAGGATTTGTGAAAGAACAGTGGTTTCAAGAAATCTTTGAAGTAATTCCAACAAGGTTCTAATTGTGGTTGTGGTTTTCCTTTTTCTTTCTTTCTTTTTTATAAATGGGTAGACTTTAGTCTACCAGGTGCTACCGAGCTGAATGCATTCGGTAAGAACCCCTGAGTCTTCATTCTCTATGCGTGAGCCGTGGCAAATAAAACCATTCCAGTTGCCCTGTACATTTAGCAAGTGGGGAAAAAATTTCCCTAGGAAATTATTTGGCATCTCAACTTCTTACTTTTGTTTAAACAGACCCCGGATTGCATTCAAAGAGTTTTGCTTTTACTTGTGTTTTTTACAAGCACACTTGGTTTTTTTCTAACCTTTGGTTTCAAAACACTTGAACAAATCCTAGCATTTAATCATTTATTTGCTTCCTGCTTATGCTGATCTTTTTCCTCTTGATATTTATTTTCAGGTTACCTGGAGGATAGTTTTGTAAAATCTGGAGTCTTCAATGTGTCCGAACTTGTGAGGGTATCCAGAAGTAAGTTAATTGTTTTGTTACTGTTTAATTATACAGTATGATTTAAAATATTTTCTACTTTGAACCTTCAACACAGTATTAAGAATAACCACTTACTGGGAACATTTGAGTTTTAAAATTTCCATCTTTTTGATGAAATCATAAGTGGATATATTTTGTCGGATTTTCTAATATATTTGCCTTTAGATCATCAAACTTTTGTAGTACAAAAATAATTGGGGGTTTGTTCTGATTGCTGTGTTATTGGTAGTCATTTAATTCACTGTTCTCTCTGTGACCATAGATGGTCATTTATATCAAAGGAAGTGTGATTAATTAAATGTACTCCATGTTGTTATGATAACCCACATAAGTTTCCTGTAGATAAGTGCTTTTTCATTTTACTAACGTTTTGGTGGGGGCTTGGAGATGTACAGGATATACACACTAACATGCAGAGTGTAGAGGGATGCAGAAATTAACTTTGCAGATTGTAGTTTGGATATAGATAGAAAGCTATTGTGATCCAAAACAATGTCCAATTGTTTTAACTGGCCACCTCACCTGAGACACCATTCTTGACAGCCCGGATGAAATTTTTCTTGGGTTAAGTTCACCTGGCCAGCTACCGAAGCAAGGGAGTAGTTTATGGACTTAAGTCTTTTACGTATTACTAGTGTGTACATATATACCTAAGATGTGGCTCTTAAGGCATTCATCATGTTAAAGGAGGTGACTCATTTCTTCTTGTTCTCTTTGATTTAGCTTATTTATGTAATTTTGAAGGCTATATTTTTACCTGACATTTTGTTAGAGAGCGTCGCCGTTTGGAATGATGTTACTCAGATGCTGTAGTGGCGTTCAGTCCTTGTTTAGGTTGTGTTTTTCATCTGGGTCAAATTCAGAAATCCTGAACAGGAATTATGGTGATCCCAAAAGAACAAAGCAAGTTACTGAGGGTAAGTTTAGGTAGTGAGTTAGAGTTGTGGTCAGTGAAGTAATCCCCCAGCTGGGAGGTGACTGTGTCTTTCCAATCAGACTTTCTTAAAGAGTTCCTCTTTCTAGAGTGGCCAGTGCAAATAGCATGTATCTCAGGGAGTTGTATGCATGAACATTTAAGACCTTCAGTAACTTATGCTTTCTGTCGTATTCCGTGGTAGATAAATACATGCCCCAAAGACTTCTGTCATGGATCTGTTTACTTAGGGCAGTGCAGGAGACCAAAACCTAATACCCTATATCCCAGAAACTCTAGGGTTCATGTTTGCTGAAGAGGAGGATTCTGATGGTCTTCTCCATTCTGCCATGAGCCTTGCATGTTTTTCCCGATCAATAATGTGGTATGGAAGGCCTCTGACATTTGAAAGTTTTCTGTGTTTATTTTTAATTTGGAAAGGAACGTGCCTGACTTACTCACTACCACTTTCTGGCATCATGTAAGAAAGGGGGAATTTGAAAGTGGGGGGTGGTGCTGTGTGTGTGGGGGGGATGTTTTCCCTACACTGTTCTGCTACAGTTATGAGACATTATAACATTATTTGTTTAAATTTGTCTTTTCCTAAATTTCATGCTATATTTCCTCCTTCTCATGAGAAGGACCGAAGAGGCATCTGTTAGAAAATACTATGGCTCAGTTGGTTGGGCGACTGCCTTCGGCTCAGGTCATGATCCTGGAGTCTCGGGATCGAGTACCGCATCGGGCTCCCTGCTCAGCAGGGAGTCTGCTTCTCCCTCTGACCCTCTTCCCTCTCGTGCTCTCTATCTCTCATTCTCTCTCTCAAATAAATAAATAAAATCTTTAAAAAAAAAAAGAAAATACTATCAGTTCCTCATTATAGGTAACATCATGCTAGATGCTATAGATGGGCAGCCACCTAGAACTTTTAAAAGCCCAGAGTGATATTTTGAAAAATCTGAATTTACACATAAATATTTAAAAGACAGCTTTCCAGAACAGTGCAAAAGTGAGGTAGGTTTAATATACTTTACTCATTCTTTTTAAACTGATACCTTAAGGTTTTTAAGTTATCTGTTACAACACACATTACTGATCTGTAATTAGTATATTACCTATATTCATTCATTAATTTATTCAGCATTTATTTTCTACTCTGTATGTAAATAGGTGTCCCTGAAATGCTTGAGAAGTTATTCTCCTAAGTGTTTTAATATATCCACATCATAATCTTATTTACACAGTTGAACTTCGTTGTTTATGAAATACGGGTTTGCAAAGTAAGCAGAAACTTCAGCACGACCCTTATGCTGTATATCACAAATTCTGACTTCTTGAGGGTTTACAGTATGTTAATGGTTTCTGGCCTCCAGGGTTTGACTATCAAATGACCTGCTAATGTGTCTGTTGACTTTAGCTAATGAAGCTCCTCAGTTTTAGGATAGTGATCTTTCTGTTGAATGATATTATCTCCATTTTGAAAGTTGATTTAGGATCAGCTTTTGGAGTGAGAAGAACAATAAGAGAGATTAAGGGTTGGCCTCTAACCCTTAGAATCTGAGGTTCTTTGGAGCTTCATTTCTAAGAGGATATTGGCAGCCTCTTAAACATGATTTGCAGCTTTCAGACTTTGCAGCTCTCCAGGAGAGGTGCTAACGCTGATCTTTGCATCTGATGTAAGTTCTTCCAGAGGCTTTTAAACAGGAATATCAGCTTCAGACTTGCCATGCTCACATACTCTCTTTATTATTAAATACATTTAGTGAGTGCTCCTTTAGAATTTGGCCAGGTTTATTATTAATCTACTCTTCTTCTTGTACTCTCCCCTTTAATGTCCGAAGGCACATTACATTTTTGCAATGCTCACGTATAAATCTGTGGATAAATTATTTTGATTGCTGTCCTGATAGTCTGTAATAATCCTTCGGCAAGAGAATTTAGAAAAACAAAATTTCCAAAGATTTTTTTTATTATTTTACTATAAATTTCTTCTAGTATGTTTATGGCCAAGCAATCTGTGTTGACTCTTAAGCCATATGTATGAAAGAGAAACTACAGATCTTTGCTTAAATGTTGCATGAGCTTCATAAATTGCAAGTACTTTACATAAGTTATAACCTGTAAGTTTCCTGTTAGTAATTCAGGTCTTTGAATTGTATCCATTACTGTTGCAGAAGGTTGGACAGATTACTGACATCTCCCCCCCCAGTCCCTCAAATGCCTCCTTCTAGCACATACCCTGCTTTCCAATGTTACATAGAACATGGTTCTAATAATAGACTTGAAAGCATGTGGTTACTGTGGGATTTCTTACCTTGCTTTTTTTTTTTAAACCTCCGGTGTACCTCAAGCCACAACAAACAGTTACATTTTAGCTGCCCAAAGAATTCAAGCCATTTGGCATAGTTACCCATTGAATACAAATATTTTCTGTCTTATTAAAATGAAGTTAAAGTACATTATATAAAAAGAATAATTTAATAGAAGGCATAAACTCCAGAAGTTTGGAGCTGAGACTAATCTTGTATATATTGATTTAATTTTTAATAGGGGAAGAGAGAGATTCATTGTATATTCTTTGATTACTTCTCTGCAATAACACATGTGCTTCCTAATCATACTTTCTTAAAAATATTTTAAGTAAATCTTGACCGACCTGCTATTGACATACAATTCAGCTGACAGCGAACACATGTAGTGAACACATCAAAATTCTGGGGAAGAAAAATTCCCTGAAAATCTGCAGTCCTTTTGGAATCGTGTATTCAGTTTGAAGCAGTTGGAAGAGAGGAAAATTAAGTAGACTGTATGTTCTTAGAGTGAATCACAAGGGCTCTAGAGTTTTGTTGCCATAGCCCCAGGACACACTTTCTCTCATTAGAGCTTTTGAAGGCCGGATAAAAAAAGGTAAAGCAAGACACTAATTCTTCAGCACTGTCCTTTGACACCAACCTGCCTGGTCTCTCCTTGCATATTATCTCTGCCCGAGATATTGCTCTTGTAGAAACCCCTTTTGAGAATGACCTCCCCTTAAGATCTTACTCATTCTCCAAAGTCCAGTGCAAGCTCTGGGTTCTCCAGAGAGTTCTTGGATCATTCAAGCCTGTATTGGGTTCTTCTTCCCATGAAATCCCATAGCATTTATTGGTGCTGTCATTCACTTGGGCTGTTCCATTATAATCAGCATTATGCTGATATTTCTATTTTTTCAGGAGTGTTTTGTTTACCCAGCTTGTTACCCAATCTGTTTTGTTAAGGACAGGAACTATCTTAGACTATTTTGTATCCCTTGCAGCACCTGCCAGTAATGGACACAAACAACTTGTTGAAGGAACAGACTTTCAACAAATAGGTTCATTTATAACTCTTTGTCTGCTTTTAGCATGGTTTGAACTGTTCACCCTTTGCTAACCACTCCAGGCTGCCAGGGAAGAGATGTGGGGAAGAAATCAAGGAGAGACGGATCTCACGTTTGGTGAATAACCGTTATGCAGTAGGCACGATGCTGGGCTTTTATCACTCCTTATTACTCCTTATCTTATTTCATCTTCAAAATAATCATACGGGGTAGGTGACTGGTATTCTCATTTTGTAGCTTGGGAAACTCAGGCACATAGCTCAGAAGCGGCAGAGAGAGTTCAAACTATAAATGGCTACCTCCCAAGACTCTACCCCTTCTAATACAACATGCTGCCTCACGAATCTATTCAAGATGTCCAGAAACAATTTTTTTAAATTTGAATAGATGTAAACCATTATACAAAAACCAAAACTTTTACATACAAGAATCTCAGTTCATACTATATCAGCAGAGTCAAAAAGATTTCTTGATTTACAAAATAATACTTTAAAGTATAAAACTCCATGAGTACATTTTATTTTTATTTTTTAATAAATTATTTATTTTTAATTTTTTTTTCATGAATACATTATAAGTGATTGTTATAAAGTTGGGCATACAAACTTTTTTTTTTAAAATCATGACTATTGAGTAAAGCCACACTTAACTATTCATATATTGAACTTGAATATGTATTTGGGGAAAACAAAAACTTGGCTCTTACTTCACATCTGTCAACTTTACTTGTGTACCTGTCCTAATATAAGAATTCGTTATACCAAAAACTAATGATGATACATGGTGATTAACATAACAATAAAAAAAAAAAAGAATTCGTTATACCAAGTAATTATTCATATGATTTCTAATGTGTTTTACCATGTTAATATTCTAATTTCATTAACAGCGATTTGGTTTTTGAGAACCAACTTAGAGGGCACCTGGGTGGCTCAGTCGGTTAAGTATCTGCCTTCGGCTCAGGTCATGATCCCAGGGTCCTAGGATTGAGCCCTTCGTTGGGCTCCCTGCTTGGGGTGGGGGTGGGGGGGTCCTGCTTCTCCCTCTCCCCACCCCCCGCTCATGCTCTCTCTCTCAAATAAATAAAATCTTAAAAAAAAAAAAAGAACCAACTTAATACAAAGCACCTTGTTTGGTGCTGAGCAATAGGAAACATGTCGTTTCCTCTGACGCATCTATAGACTAGTGTGGTGACAGATGTAGTAAAAACTAATACAAAGGAGTGAGTGAAGAAGGTTGGAGAGTGGGAATAGGGGAAGCGGTAACCAGTGATTATAGTCTGAGTGCCTCAAGTTTCCAGACTTGAACACTGGCGTCCTGAGGAGGTCTCCAAGTCGTACCCTGGTGGACGGTTGGTATTAGAGTCTCAGGGTAAAGAGAGTTTGCCCAGAGGCGTGGAACATATCAGATTATTACATTGAAATAGAGATGACCAGTGTAAAAGTCATTCCTGATGTTTCTTTCTGTTTTATTCCTCAGCGCCCATAACCCAGGGAACTGGAGTCAACTTCCCAATTGGAGAAATCCCGAGCCAACCCTACTATCATGACATGAACTCGGGGGTCAATCTTCAGAGGTCACTGTCTTCTCCACCAAGCAGGTAACTGAAAGAGGAATTGCACTTGTTCTCAGTCTATAAGCAGCTGGGTAGAGAGGTAGATACGCAGATAGGTAGGCCGATAAAGCGATCGGGGAAACAAAGCCAAGAGTTCAAGAATTTTTGCTGATTCTACATAAATTTTTACTCTTACCTGGTTAAATTTATTTTATTTGAAAATTAAATGGAATTGTTCAAAACATTAAAAACATCTTTTGGGTGGGACAAGGGAATTATATTCCCTTCATATAAAATATGAATATGATTTTATTCTTTTCTATGAAATATTAGAATTCTACAAGTTCACTAAATCTTTTAGTGACTTAAAAGCAGTGTTGTCATGGCAGAGAGCCCTTGTCTATAGATTGATCCATCCTGGTAATTTCTACCCTAACATCACATCCAAGCTGGGTATAGTAAAACGTGCAAAATAAAATGTGTCATCTACTTAACCTTAAAAGTAAAGGTCTTATTCTAGGCCACACTTTGCTAATGTCCTCAGTGAGTCGGTATTTTTTTAATAATTTAGTTGATTCTTAGTCACCAATGAAAGCATTACCTGCTCTGAGATTTGGTTTGACCAGCCTTTGAGGGGGAGAGCTACAGTGAGGTTACTGTACTTTTTAGTTCCCTGTTAACATTCTCACTTTTCTCTCTTGACTTTCTGATTGTAACTTTGAATCCCACAGAAGTTTAAAAAGAGGTTTTCTATTTAAATGAGGGATAAATAGCTTGGAAAGTTGTTTGCGCAGGATTTAATAATGATATGTTCCACTGTCATTGGGTGCTAGAAGAGGACTGAGTTACTGAGAACTAAGATGAATAAATATTATAGCTTTATTGGGTTTTTTTTTAAGCTGGATCTTCAGTACATGAAGATCCATCTCATTTTCAGAGCATTACATATACCCATGATCAAAGGTAAGAGTGTACATGAATTGCAGAGCAAAACATTGCATTTTATAATATCCATTTTTTTTAAGAATAAAAGAATATCTGGGTAATTATTTTCCTATCCTCTTCCCAATAATGAAAGTCAATTGCATTTGAATTAATTTTGGGGCTGTGCACTTTTTATGTTTATTAACTAAGTTCAATTTTATATCATTTATGGTCAAACTGTGTCTTCATATAGTCAAGTTACATAGCAAAGTAATTTGGTTTATTGTCACTCAGATTGTCTATGACATGGTTGGGTCTTAAAAATGCTTTAGTTTTTCTAAATTTGAAATATGAATAGTAGGTTTCTATTTGGTCTGATGGATCAGTATGTTGTCAACACAGATCTTTCTTCATAGTCATTTGGTTTCAGATGTTATGCCATTAGAAGGTTTCAAAAACATTTCTCTATTATTTCCTTATGAAAAACTTTTCTCTCTCAGTTTAAGTCTTCCGTACATATTTACTACTGATTCACAGCTGAGAGAATTAGATTAAAGGAGAGTTTAAAAAAACCATGCATTCTAACTTTGGATACCATAGGAATAAATTAAAGGACTATTATTTACTCCCATTGTGGTTTCTCATGGATAAAAACTGCTATCTTCTACATCATGTTAATACCCTGGGAGTTGTGAGTCAAATATTAATCACAAGTACCTCTGTGAATACGTACCCATGCTTCTAGGATTCCAGATGTATACAGGCTTCTAGGATTTGGAAACAGTGCGGCAAAAAGAACACGGTCTTGGAAGTCAGAAGTCCTTACTTTGTGGCAGACTGCTTCCACTAACATGCCCTGGGAATTCACTGAATTTCTCCGAATTTGTATCCCCACTTGTAAGAAAAGGGAGGACTGATTTACGGATAGGACTTAGGAAGTCAGTTCCAACTCTGAAATCCTATGACGTATTTATTATCACTGCACAAAATTAATTCAGAAGATATCTCTCTTTGATTTTTACCTGTAGAGATTTACATAAGGTTTTTCTTTTTTTTTTAATTTAAGGAAAAGAATCCATTTTCATAGTCATAATTGACTGTTTAATAGGGTATTGATGAGAATATATGTAGGAGTATATCATGCAAGATGGCCTATGCCATGACATAGCTTTTAATTTTTATTTATTTATTTATTTATTTTTGAGCACATGGATGGGAGGGTGGGCGGTTTGGGGAGGGAGAGAGAGAATCTTAAGCAGGCTATATGTCCAGCACAGAGCTCAACACAGAGCTTGATCCCACAACCTTGAGATCATGACCTGAGCCGAAATCAAGAGTCAGACACTTAACCAACTGAGCCACCCAGGTGCCCCCATGACATAGCTTTTTAATCTCTGCCCTAAATATTCACTTTTCTTAATAACTGGGTTGAGCCATGTTTTCTTTATTAATTGTTTTATTTATCTGTTTGTTTGTTTGTTTATTTATTTATTGAGAGAATCTTAAGCAGGCTCCACACCCAGCATGGAGCCAAATGCAAGGCTCAGTCTCACGACCCTAAGATCATGGCCTGAGCCAAAATCAGAAGTCGGACTCAACCAACTGAGCCATCCAGGCGTCCCTAAATGTATTATTCTAAAAGTATACTGTTTTGGGGCGCCTGGATGGCTCGGTCATTAAGCATCTGCCTTTGGCTCAGGTCATGATCCCAGGGTCCTGGTATCAAACCCTGCATCGGGCTCCCTGCTCGTCAGGAAGCCTGCTTCTCCCTCTCCCACTCCCCCTGCTTGTGTTCCCTCTCTCGCTGTGTCTCTCTCTGTCAAATAAATAAATAAAATCTTTAAAAAAAATAAAAGTATACTGTTTGTTTGAATTTGGCAATGACCTATTTTCTTGAGAATAAAAGATCATAACCTAATTTTTTAGAAAAAATATAAAGAAGAATATATGAAATAATTTAAAATCAATAAAGTCCTACAAAAATTTTTATATTATTAATTATATGGTTACTAATAATAATTACTACTTAATAAGTATCTTCTAAATGCCAGCCACTTAACTAAGAGCTTTACATTTAATCCTCTCAACCACTCCTCTTTGAACTAGGTTTTATTATTTCCATTTTACAAATGATTAAACTGAGTTTAGAAAGGTTAAGGAGCTTACTCTTAAGAAATAGTGAGTGGACTAGTCAAGATTTGCTACTAGGCTGGTTCCACTCCAAAGCTCATGTTCTACGGACTCCTTCGCCTTATGTTTGAATTAGTATGAAAGAATTACATTGGTATGGCAAGCGCTATGCTAATATATATTATTAGCATTGATAGTAATGATAAGAGTCGGGTGCAATCTTAATAATTTTAAAGTTAGTACACATATCACACCAAAAATTCACTTTTTACTACAGAAGTTTCTTTGGAAACACATTTCAAAAGGTAAATATAATAAGCACCCTATCGTTAGGCAGGTACAGGTATAAGTGTAATAAATGACATATACAACTAGAAGTGTTTGCTACTTCTTTTGAAGTCTGGAATACTCTCCATTATTTCAGAAATGATTCTGAGATGCTATTACTTGTGTTTTTGGAAATTTTCGTACTAAGAATCTTCTCAAATTATATACTTTCACCTGCTACACACCCCCTTAGACATCCCATTAATGCAACTGTTGTCATATTTTAACAGCAAAAGACCCAAAACTATATCCATAGATGAAAATATGGAACCAAGTCCTACAGGAGACTTCTATCCGTCTCCGAATTCACCAGCTGCTGGAAGCCGAACATGGCACGAAAGAGATCAAGGTAAGTGATGACCTGATTCCTCTGGGGACATCAGACTAAGATGTCAGCTTGTTTCAGAAGTTTCCTTTAGTCAAAATTTCATCATTGAGTCAATATGGGTGATATTTTCTTCCTAAAATGATTGCAGTAAAATTATTTTGAAGATACTGCATTAGTCACGTGTCATCAAAGTTATAAAAATCCCTTATTTCCCGTGTTGGGCTTTTTCTCCCAGACAGAATAATGTTTTAGAACCCCCAATCGTGCATGTGACCGATTATGGTTTGTCTGCATTTGTTGACCGGATTGCAGCCAAATTGCAGGGTCTGAGTCCATTAGATCAGTCTGCTACTCTGTATGGGGTGTTTCAGGGAGGAGCCACACTTCCAGCAGGTTGCAGGGGATAGTTACTGACTATTCCCATTTAAAGGAAGTCATAATTCCCTTTGGAAGTAGGTACAGCATAAACAATAAATTCAAGTGTAATATAACAAACTTCGTGTCTGAGTCAATCTGGTTGTTCCTTCTAGATGAAACTGTAGGGCAGCTTCGGGTGAAAAATATAACTTTATAGGTATTGTTTGGCTCTCTAAATTCAGACTTAGCTCTTTTTCATTCTTAAAGTCTTGTCGGGTCAAATATATTTCATCAGACATCCTCATGCCTTTTCGCCGCAACTAGCGAGAGATTAGTGAGCATGGAAATAAAAAGAATTAACTAACTGCAATGTCTTGTTGGTATGTATGTGTGCAAATACGATTTATATCAACAGCACAAAAAATAATTGAAAATTGTCTTTTAAGTCAAATTTTACAGTTTACTAAAAATGTAAAAAGAAAAATCTCTTTACCAGTGGTTTTTAGCCCATGACTCGAGTGTATGTTTCTGAGGCTGAGTAGCTGTATACTAGGTTATTTCAGGAAGCAAACAACTGAAGCATAGGCAGTTCAAATCAAAATCAGTTCCTTATTCAGGACTTATTTGCTGTTGCACATTTGAAACAGGGCGCCTGGGTGCAGGGGGCATCGGGTGACTCAGTTGGTTAAGCAGCTGACTCCAGATCTCAGCTCAGGTCTTGATCTCAGGGTGGTGAGTTGAAGCCCCATGTTATGGGCTCCATGCTGGGTGTAGCACCTACTTAAAAAATATATATATATATTTCACTAGAAAAAAAAGTAGTGAAAAATCTTCATGGAGGCATTGGACTTTGAGTCAGGTGGGTCTCCTTTAGCCTGTTGAGGTTTTTAACTGGTAAAGAAGGGAGCAGAGTAGTCAGAGAGAAGACCATAGCCAAACGCTGTGTGAGTAAGATTCAGAATGATGTGTTGTACTGTGTGGCTGGACACTGTATAGAAGGAAGTAAGGAGAGGTGATGGGTCATTTTGCGGAAGAATCTGAAAATCAGCTGGAGAATTTTGGCTCTGAGATGGCCCCCCACCCCCGCACTCCCCCACCCCCCCACCCCCCAGGCCTTCCAAATCTATTCTTCAAACAGTACATAAAATGTCTATAAAACATAATAACGTGGTATTACTCTTTTGCTTAAATCTTTCAGTAACTTGCCACTCCTCTTAGGTGAAAATCAGAATCCTCTCATGAGGGGCACTCCCCTTTCCTTGCTGTTGTTTCTTGCACTTTAGCTTGCTGTTTTGTTAATATTTGGGAAGACAAAACCCAAGACCTTCCTCTCAGACACGCCCTCTGGGATTCTCGTCTTCTAGCTCTTCATCTCGCAAATTTGGGGGCTTCTTTCAAGCCCCAGCCTACAATGATTAATTCCAATCTAAGTTCGGTCTTCCTATTTTCCTCTTCTGACCCCCAGTAGTGTTCCTTCATTGTTCTCATAATAAATAGTTACGTACTTGTTTGTGGGATTCATTGTTTAAATCCATCTGCTCTGTGAGGGCAGGGACCTTATGGATTTGGGCTATTATGTAACCAGCACCCTGGTGCATAGTAGGGACACACAAGATATTTGTTAGATAAATGAAATATTGATAGGCAGAATATCAGTCTCATTAGTGAAAGCAAGAACTTTCACCAGACTTGCAGAAATAAGAATAAAAACCAAACCCTTGACCCTTTCTGTTTTACTGCTTGTTTAACTGGTATTGTCAGTTTGTTTTAAACAAAGCCATATTTTCCTCTTGAGAAAATTATTCTGGAAAAGATTCTAATGGTAATAATACATTGTGAATGTGTGGGAATGGGTGTGTTGTTGAGAAGTGTAGGTGTTCTTTATTATAGAGAGTGTCACTTTGTAAAAATTGATTCCTCTTTCAGCCTATTGAATAAAGGCAATCTGAAATCATATTATAAAACATTTTTGAAAAGTAGAAGGGAAACTGTCATTCTTTCTCTTTGTAAAATCGTTGTATTGTCTTGGTGATTTTCTTTTGTCAAGATGACTAGAATTATTGGAGAAGTCTGTGAGGGCATATTTTATTAAGAGTAAGGAAGAATGATCCATTCTCAAGTGTGCTTAAAAAAAAAACTCTGTCACTTTAATTCTGAAGACCCTGAAGACTTTGTAATGTGCACAATAAGCTATTGTGGGAAGAAGTCTTGAACTACAATAAAAAAAATGAGGGCAGTACAGCACTATCTTTATAAATTTGCTAAGCCAGATGCAGTCCTTTTGTTCTTAGAAAATTGCTTTTTTTAAAATTTGCAAAATAAAATGCCCCATGGTTGTTCTTGTCCATCTTCAAATGTTCTTCAGACACATTTGGCTGTCACGAAGGGGGTATCCTAAAGGGCATATTGAGTACCACTCGATATTTGTAATGGATTTAGTACATGTCTTATACTTGTTTCTCCCACAAAGCCCTGCATTAATTGGTAACCAATAACTACTTATTGGTTAATTAAAATATGCTTGTGTTTATAATTGGCAGAGGTGTTCAAAATGTACCATTAATTATTTTCTGGGAATGCCTTATTCTGGTAGTGTTAACTTTGCATTAAAATCTACTCTTGCCATAGCCCTTAGCAGCACTGATTTTTAAAATAGAAGAATCAAAGATAGCAAAATTATGGACAATATATGGCATTCTACTTTCCCTCATAATCTGGAGCACCAACATAAGCCACTGAGATTTTTCTTCCAACTAGGCCAAAATAAAGGATATAAGATATCCAATTTAATATACTCACTTTGTTTTAAAAAACATTTAGGCAAATTTTTAACACAAAATCTAGGTTCATGTAATGACAAATATTTATGTACCTTTTAGTAGTTTAATGGAAAAAGTATCTTTATTTTAGGGTATTATAAACATAATTAGTTATATTTGTATGTTCGTTTTTTTCCCCCACAACACAGAAAAGTTATGATGTCCTATAAAAGAATTATAATTTTTAGTTTTGCAGAATAGAGACATGAACATTTTAAGACTGAGCATTATGTAATAGTGTTAAACATTTGGTAGGAATCTATATAATTCACTTAACATTTCTCCTGATGTATAGTGAGGAAAATTAAATTTATCAGCATCTGGATTATGTAATACTCATATTTTTATTTGTGTTGTTTTACACATAGAGAAGGGAAGGAAAAAAGAAAACTGGCTACTAACAAAGGGCTGTATAGCCACTGTTACATTCCTTTCTTAGATTTTAGAATATTTTTTCCTCTTTAATCTCTTCTATGAATTTCCTAGTCTTAAACTTTCTGACTGCTTCTACCTCTATTGAAAACTTTGGCTTTTTTGGATACGGTGTTCTACCATTTTCAATTTTAATGGTTAAATCAATAGAACCAGATGAGCTAATCAGTGTGCATGCTAACAACTTCCTTTATTCCAGTACCACAGAAAAAATACCATCTGAGACCTTGCGTACCTTAATTCTTTTCCCCCTGAGTCAATTCAGAGACTCGATTCCTAGTTGATGTATTTTTCTTGAAATCATTAGAGTGCTTCTTTGTAACTTCTGAAAAAAGAGGAAAAACAAGAGCTAGGTCTTGGTTTTTCCTCCAACTCCAGTTACTTTCATGGGACTAGATCTTGTTGTACGTTAATGCCTAAGAATTTAACAGACTGACAAATAGTATGCTTGTAATGCTTTATCAATATCAGTATCTTCCACTGCTGATTCATCTAAGCCTCATCTAAGACTCCTGAAACTCTATTTAGTAGACACTTATGATACAGTAAATACATTTGTAATATACAGCTGGGCTTTCTAAGTGGAAAATTTAACAGCTTCACAGTCTGATGAGTATTTAAACGACTTGTAATCTTAGTTTTATAAAATGTAAATTCGAAAAGACTTGTATGCAGTAAAATGTTATTAATTCCTACACATTTAGGATTTGGGGTAATTGGACTCAATTAACATTTATCAAATGCCTATTATTTGCCAGGAAGTTTTCTAGGCACTGGGCACATAAATATGAATAAATTAAATTTCCAGGCCTTGACCTGCTGAGCAGAAAAATAATTTTTTACTATTTATGAAAAAAGGTTCTTCACAGAGAATAAATCATGTAAGCCAGATGAGGAGGGGATTGTCTCCATGCCTCAGAACTAGCTTACCTTTAAGCACTATGAGAAGTAAATCTTTACGCAAAAAGTCAGTGAATTGGTATGTTAGCACAAACTAGCACTACTTAGTGGATATTGGTATGTAATTACAATTTTAAGGGTAGTTTAAAAATGCATACTGGACTCTCAAGCAATATTTGAGTCATCATGTTCTGGTTGCTGTGAGTACTAGGAAATAACACTGACACTAATTTTAAAAAATTTTTAGAGTTCTGTCACATAAACAAGTCTCTTCAGTTAGTCTTCTGAAATTTTAATAGATTTCTGAGCCCTAGAGATTTCTTTCTAATAATTTTTCAAACGTTCTCGTTAGTAATATAGTTTTAGATGTTGTGCTGAATGTTAGTTTGCACTTTATAGAGTTCTAGGAGGATATAGTGTTAAATAGCCAATGAATTAAACCAAAAATCTCCAGGGAACAGGCTGGAGAATAATAATGCCAGCCCAGCATCATGAGTTCAACCAGGCATAGGAAATAGAGTGATAGAACCAGAATCAGAGACCAGCATTTCTTAGTGTGAATTTAAGGAATGTTAATAAGCACGCTAGATATAAGAACATTCAACTGGGTTTGGAAAATTCTATCTGAACAAAAATGTAAACTTTTTTCATTCATGATTGAATTTGTGGAATGTTTAATGTACTGCTGGGCGCCATCAATGTGACTATCCATGAGTGGATATTGACTGATTTGTGTTTAAGTTTGTGACTTCAGGACCTTTTTTTTTTTTTTTTTTTTATTCAAGAATCTATAGGGAAGAAAGTTCTAGGTTCCAACTTTGGAAAACAGTGCTCTAGCCCAAACTATAGTCCGACAAATGACACAATCTCAAAATGTCTGTAGAAATATGGGAGCTAGGTGAATGAGCAGCTTTTACAAATAGTTGAATAACTACTATCTGGGAGTTATTAACATCAAATGAAGTCCTAGAAAATGGCAAGGCAAATGCTTAGTAATCTTCCTGGAAGAATTTTTAAGCCCCCTTTGGGAACCAGAGAGAACACCAACAATTCCTTACATTCTTAAGGTTTGTATCACAAGGATTAAATGTCAAATGTTCAAATATCAAATTTTGAGCCAGACAAAATCAGAGATACAAGTGATTTTGATGAATAAATGTGAAGAAATGGCTTGAATTTAATGTTGAAGCACAGTTTTTAAGGTTTGTGGGTTTTTTTGGTGTTGTTGTTTAGCCTATTATTGAAAATATCAAAAGTGAACAATTTACAGTTCCTGCCAAACTTTCCATGAACCTCTCCATGTATCATGATACCACTGGAGAGCAAACTCCAAGGATGTCTTTGACATGGTGTATTTCATTTTCTTTAGCTACATCACTGTAGTTGAAAAGTCACAACAGGAGCATCCTTCAAACAGAAAGGAAAACAATAAATTATTGGTGAAAGCTTTCATCAGAATTCCTCACATTGCCTGCTAATTAACAGAAGCTTTCATTCCTTTCATGCATTTTAACCAGGAAGAGCATTTTGGATGGGGCAAACCTGGGTCCATGTTAGAAGGACCAAGACTACTTAGGAGGGGAAAGTTACACTCCTATTTCTGTGCTCCGGAGACTTCATGACTTGAAAATGTAGCATTTTGCAGAAAAACCACAATGGATAATTAGTTTGAAAAAAATAACAGCTTGCTATTTAATGCTGGGTCTCTAGATTGATAGAACACAGCCTAAAATAGGAAAGTGGAAGACCCATAGGAGACAATGTACTTCAGTATAAAAGCATGCCACGCAAAGTTTCTTGGAGTGGTAAAAGATTTTATTTCAAACGCTTTTACACATTGATGTCATGTTTAAAATTTATTTTGAAGTAGGTTAGAAAGCCAGTTTCTTTTGAGTGACTACATGACAAATATCTCACACAGTAGGAGATTGATTTTTCAGAGATAGAACACAGATTATTAGAACATTTAGCAGGATGTGGTTCAGGTTCCTTATTTTATACAGCTAAGCAATCTGAGGATCAGTGAGGGGCTCTCTTGTCCAAAGTGTCCGGATAATGAATAGCAGAGCTGAGGTCTTCTTTTTCAAAGGCTGATTTTTCTCCCCCCGTTATCCTGCAACCCATCTAGAGAAGATATAAACTTACCTATTTAGGGAGAAACGGAGAAATAGGAAAATTTGAATGCTGCTTAACATGTTCTGGCAGATGGACGATTTTTCCATGGAGTTTCATGAGTCTGTTAGATCTTGTGGAACTTAAAATGGGAGTGTAGAGGTGATTTTGTGAGTTTTCAGGGTTCTGGAAGAATTGTCAAAACAAAATTTTGAGATAGTAAAATGTATATCTGCTTTTTAAAAAAAAATCTCTTAATTTTAGTGTCATGATTAGAAGTTTTGAAACTAAAAAAAAATTGAAGCTATGAGTACTTGTGATAGATAATTGTGGAGAAGAGCTTTGGATTGAATGTTTAAGCATAATGTTTTAAAAGCTTTTTTGTTATGGAAAATGTTAAAGCAGAGAGCAAGCATCATAAAGTGAACTTGCATGTGCCCAGCTTTAAACTGTCATCAACATTTTGCCGATCTTATTGCATTTACTGTCTCTCAGTTTTTTGAAGTTTGCTTAAAAGTAAATCCCAGACATTATGTCATTTTACTTATAAATACTTCTAAGTGTTTCTTATAGAAAATGACTTTTATTTTTAACATAACCCCAAGACTATTATCAATATAACAAACATGACAATAATTCCTTAATACTACCTAATATATATTCCATGTTCAAATTCCCCAGAATATCTCATAGGCTGTTTTGTCTCAGTGAGGATCCCAAATGGTCCATTTACCGTATTTGTATTTTCAGCCTTTTTTTTAAACCTATAATAGTTATAGTAACTATTTTTCTTTATTAACTATTTTTATAGTAACTCCTTTTTGTATGTCATTTATTTGTTGAAGGAACCACAGAAATTCAAAATTTTTGTTCAATGAGTACATATAAATGAGGAAAACCAGATCCCCCTGCCATTTGTGGCTGTCATTTATTGAGCACTTACTACCCTTGAGGGCTGGGTCAAGACTTTGTATTTTGCTTTTCAACCCTATTAAAAAAAAAACATTTTATAGTTCATTAAACTAATCACTACAGTGATTAAGAAATTTGACATAAATCACACAGATGATAAGTAGCAGAGGTAGAACGGGAACACTTAGCTGTAGAACCATACTATACACACTGCCTTCCAAACAAGTCATTGTGATGTGATTTGCAAACTAGTTACAAAACCTCTATTATGTTTTTTCCCCCTAATGTATGAAACTTAAATACAGATAAATGCACAATAGTATCAGAAGGGTTCATGGACTCCAGGGATTCATGAGTGCAGTCCTTGGACTGGACTCACGTTAAGAATCTTATTTCCATTTCATACTGACCTGTTGTTAATAAACAGTCTTAAAGTCTTGAGGCGTCTGGCTGGCTCAGTTGATAAAGCATGTGACTCTTGATCTTGGGATCATGAGTTCAAGCCCCACATTGGGCCTACAGCTTACCTTAAAAAAAAAATAGAAATAGGATAAAGATAAATAAATAATCCTAAAGTCTAGAATATCATATATAAATATATGTGATATATAAATATATAAATGATATGTGATACATATAAATATATGTGATATATAATATATATAAATATGTGATATATGAAAAATATATAATATATAAGTACATATAATAGTTCTGTTTCAATTTTTTGCCTTATGCTTAGAGCACTATAATGGTGACCAGGAAACTCCAGGTACTAGTGTGGCCTTAAACAAACACACTTAATTTCAGTAAATTTTGAATTTTCTCATCTGTAAAATAGCAGAGTTGAATACTAAGGTCCCTTCGTGTCCAAAATTCTAGATTTTAAATTAACTGAATCAAAGAGTTTTTAGGTCTTTAGCTACTTGAGTCTTTAAGCTTTCATTAACATGGCTCTTTTTGAAAATTCAGAAAGTTTTCCAATTCCTAATTTTTTTTTAAATGTTTATTTTCAGTACTCTCTTTGGATAACACAGTAATTGGGCTGTTTATGTCCTTGGAGGCACCATATGTTTTGCCTTATAGCTGAGGAATGTGCAGCTCTTCAAAATACATGTCCTGTCCTGCGCCATCGTGGTACAACAAATGATTGATAGAGATTGAGTTATTATAACAGAACCTTGTTATGGGATCAGTGTCTCCTACTTTGAAAATAAATGACTCAGCCAGACGGCAACATTTATTTTCTCTAAATGACTAGGGATGTAGCAATAGGAGACCATTATCCTGTGACAATATTCTGTTTCATTGACATTATCTCACAAATGTAATTGGTCCATTACTAAATAGAGGTTTTGTTACTGATCAATTTCACGTGATTTCTAAAACCATTAGGATAATAAATATGCCATCATAGTAATTTCATTGACAGAATGTTCTTTTTTTCTTCATTTACATTTGTTAGAGGAAAAATATAGATTTAGGTTGAACTTAAACACTACAATTTATACCAGTTTTGACTACTTTTCCATTAAGAGAAATAGAATATTGTGCCGAGTAATCATATTTGCATTGAGCTGCTGAACTAACGACCTTAACATTTTCGTGATTTTTTTCTCTACCACACTAAACCACATCAAATCATAATTGTTCCTAAGCAATTAGTTTACTACCTCAGTGTAATGATTTTATTTGAAATAAGTTCCAGATCATTTCTAGGACTTTCCTGTAAATCCACTAAAGTAACACATCAGTTAAGTCAACCCTAACCATTACCAGCATGGATAATAACAGCATTAGTAACAACAGAAACCTTGAGATGTCTTGTAACATAAATGTTTCTAAATGCATGGCTTTTCCCCAAATGTTCTCCTCTAAAATCTCATCTGTAATCTTGTTAAATTAGAATTCTTCCAGTATCTTTCTGACTTTTACAGTTAAGGTTACGGTATTGATTTTATTTTATAGTCCATGGCTCTCAGATGCTTAACACTAATAAGCCTCTATAGCCAAGAGGTTTTCCCCAGAGGCATGGTGAATAGCAGCTATTTACCTATGGCAATACCTAATAAGGGACTAAAATATACTCCAAATCCTGCATAATTGTGTGGTGTTTTTCCTCCTTTCAAATGAGGTTTTCTTACATTAGTCAAGACACTTCGTCATTGTCTGTCTGTTAAAATGAAATTGCTTAATGGACAAAAGCATTTTGAAGTATTTTTTAAAAAGCAGTTTTGATTTAGTCAGTATTTATTCTTTTAGCACTGTTCTTCATTATTCAAAGGGTTTTTTTTTTTCTTCTTTTTTTAATGTCTCAGGAAGGTGTTTGTGAGCTTCAAAGGGGTTTGAGCTTTAACTTTGTATTGGGTGTAGGTGTAGCCTGGAGACTTTTTTTTTTTTAATAGAGATGTGATATAGACGTGTAGTAACGCGCAACTTACTCCGCTTGGATTGAAATATACAATAGAGAGAGCCTTAAACTATCACAAATGTTTTAAATTGCTGAAGAATACAGTCATATGCACAAGTGTAGTTAAGATTAAATAACTCAATGATTAAAGTAAGAATTTTCATTTATTTAACATGAAAGCTACCATATTTTCTCCTTTAAAAAAAGAATTGATTTCATTTAAAAAAAAAAAGATTGAAAAATTTAATTGAAGATGCTATCTTATCTCCTCTTAACGTAGCTTGCCGTTTTTCAGAGTTATTTTAGAGTGTGATAAATGTAAATATCTATATATGGAGATACTTTCCTAACATGGCAGCTAATTATTTTTTTGAATCATCTGGCATCATGATGAAACTACTGTAGTGGGATTAAGTCCATATGTCTTGTCATAACATTCAGAGCTTTTTGTTAACTTGGAGTGTGTGGGAAGGACTTATTCACATTTGCCACACAATCATAAAATTTTACATCTAGAAGAGTCTTTAGAAACAGATATTCAGATATTCTCTATTCTTCACTTGTATTCTCAAAAATAACACTGTTTTGCCTTTAGCCAACTAAATAGCAAATGTTACATTTAAGCATTTCATTGTATATTTTTGCAATATCCATTACCTAAGACCAATAAGGCATTTCCTTACTTTAAGAAGGAAATAACTAAGAGGTGCCTGGGTGGCTCAGTCGGTTAAGTGTCTGCCTTCGGCTCAGGTCATGATCCCAGGGTGCTGGGATCGAGCCCCATTTTGGGCTCCCCGCTCAGCGAGAAGTCTGATTCTCCTCTCTCTCTGCCCCTCTCCCCGCTCGTGCTCTTTTTCTCTCTCTCAAATAAATAAATAAAAATCTTAAAAAAAAAATAGAAGAGGAAGGAAATAACAAGTAACATAACACGATCCAACACTGTCCCCCCATTTATAATACTCTGTGGAGCACAGGTAGTATTGCCCCCAAATATATATTTTACCTTTTTTTTTTTAATTGTAACAGTAAAATTACTTATGGGAGTTTTGGAAAAACAAACTGTCAAATATACAAAGAAAATAAAAATCGCCTATGATCCTACTACATAGATTTTTATAATATAACGGCATTTTACCATGTCATTGAATTTCCGCTTTATGATGGCTGCATAATATGCCACCCTTTGCCTAAACTACACACTTTTAAATGTCTACTTTGCTTATGGATGTGTAAGTAGTTGGCAAGGTTTTATATACTAAAGACACAGTCATCATCACCACATGGGGATCCTTGTGCTTAAGTCTGAGTATTGTGTTCCTGTCTAGTTCTACTCCCTGTCCCCAAACTTAGCATACTGCCTGCACCATGTCACCAAGCAGACAGTCAATGAAATTATGTTAAAGGAATAAATACATGCCTACTGTAGAATTACTGAGTTAAACATTGTCCATTTGTAAGGCTATTGACAAATTATTGGTACAGAATCTAGGAGGGTCTCATGAATTTGTATTCCCACTAGCGGTGCCTGGGTGGTTTAACTCCACTGTCATATCCATAATATTTAAATGTAGCACAGGGCTCTAGAAGAAGTATCTATCTATCTATCATCTATCTATCTATCTATCTATCTATCTATCTATCTATCTATCTATCTATTTTTAAGGAGGCTCCACGCCCAGTGTGGAGCCCAATGCAGGGCTTGAACTCATGACCCTGAGATCAAGACCCGAGCTGAGATGAAGAGTCAAGATGTTTAACCGACTGAGCCACCCAAATTCCCCTCTATAAGCAATTTTTAAACATCTCTGCTGAAATAAAGAACAGTGTCTCCATGGCTTTTTGACTCTACCCAAGCACCTCTTTTTTGTCATTTATATTTCATTGAAACCATTGTGCATCACATCACATTCTCCTCCCATGAGCCAGGATAACTCTTTTTTATCGTGGAAAAAAAAAAATGGGGACATGGAGATGGTACCTCCCACGGGGATGGTATAAAGCTTTCAAGGTAAAGGTATAGCCCACAGGCTCTGTGTCCTTTCTTCCGCTCCAGGACACATCCCCTCAAGCCACGTCCCAGCTGGCTCTCCTTTATCTGTAGGTAGAACTTGTTAAGGCAAGGATCTCCTTGGTTCTCCACAGGGAAACAAGAGAAATAAGTACTTCAGGGCTTTGGGCTGGAATCTCCTAGGCTTGATAATTGCAGTATTTTACATAATGTTTATAGGATTATAAATAACCTCTGAACTTCCCTCTCCTCTTCCTGATTTTACCCCCAGGCAAAAACAGAGGAAGAGAATCCTTGGTCTCTGGGAGCATTCAGTTGGCAGATCCCTGTTCCTTGCCTTCTCCTTGTCCTCTGGGCACAGGGCCCAAGCTGTTTCCTTCTCTCAGGACTGACTCGGGATTTATGGTCTGATGTGAAAGTATCAGATTTCCAGCTCCTGAACTGGTCCCACACCCTAGATGTGGTAGCCTCTCATTTATTACAAACAGCGTTATTATTTTATGCAACTAGCTTGTTCCTTTCTCCTGTTGTCTTCTAGCTGCCACCCCAGCATTTTAATGGACAGCAGAGATTCCCACTTAGCTGAAGTTCGGTTTTCACCCCCAGTGTTTTGTGTTGCTTGACAGTTTCAGCGGAGTGGTGGGATGTGTTGACCACCTTTGCCTCATCCAGCAGTGGATTTGGTCTCCCTCTCTGAGGAGATTTCCTGTGTCCTGAGTTTTAGTAAATTTCTAAAACTCTAGAAAAAAAATCTATGAAAAAAGTCTGTTAAAAAAAAAAAAAGGAAGCCTAGAAAGCTATGAGAGGTCTTACCTGGGTAAGACTTGTCAATATAACATAATCTTGTCAAATCTTAGTCATGGGACTATCGAAACTGTTACCACATATGCACTTCTTTGGTCTCTGTCCTGCTCATCACAAAAGGTCAAGGGTAACAGAAGCTTCCCTGTTGCTGTTTTCATTGCACCTTGAGTTTTCTTCTGCAAAAAAAAAAAAAAAAGAATCCTGTAACATCTGCTCAGCAGCTTGATAATGTAAAAAATAAAGAAGGCATTTTTAACAATGATGATGGCTTTTTAAACACTTCATAATAAAACATACCTTAACCTTAAATATTGGAAACCAAGAGAAGCCAGCAAATGATAACTTGTACCTTGAGGATTCATTTGGACTTGTATACAAGCATGGTGTATAAATAAGAAAGACAATTTATGAATATGGAAAGGATTGGACAGTTAAAATATTTTGAGAGAATTTGCTTCTTTGTTAGCTAGATAGACATATGTTTTTCTAAATTATAGGAATGGCACAGTTAATATATTTTAATTTAGTGTTATACCGTGCTGAAATTAATAGCTTCCAGAAATTCAAGAACTCTTGTGTGTTCTTACATAATTGATTCAAAATAAAATAGTTGTAAACCATAAGTGTCATTATAGGGAAGAAGAATAGACATTTTTTTTTTTAAAGAAAATTATGTGTTTTCTATGTAGGTGATAGAAGTTTGATTTGTAACCTCAATCTACTCAAGCATATTGAAAAAGCTAACATATTGCTCTACTCTATGTGAAAAAGGAGCAGGTGACCCAGACAGGCAGGTGTTAAGGTGGCTGTGTGAGCTTGCCCTAGATCACTAGCCGACTTTAGTGAAGTTCTACTAACAGGTGGCTAACTGATTGGAGTGCCATGTGACATTTATCCCGGGAGCGACTTGGATGACAGGCTGCTACAGACTGAGGAAGGGGTCTTTGCTTTGATGAAGAAATTGCCAAAACTCATGTCTCATTAGTGTTTCCTAAGGTTCTTTGGAAGTGAACAACAGTTTAATTAAGGGCTGACGTAAACACGTTTCTGCACACTTTCCCTGCAGCATTTTATCACATTAGAATTGATCAAAATTGTTGCCTTGGGCTGACTTGAACAGATATACATCTGGAGCGCCATTTGTGCAAGCTGCTGATGAGTCGAGTGCATACGCTGTGTTTCACAGCAACGTTCTTCCTTTGTAGATGAAATTACCTTGTTGGGAGATGAGTTGATCTAACTCTTTATTTGCTCAAGGCTTTATCTCTTTGAAGTGATGCTGTGAAATGAATGACACATCAGGGCTTAGGATGTATGTATGTCCCAGTGCCAAAAAAATTATACTATGGCTAGTAAAAATTATGGGATGACTTGATTTTGCAAAATACTTGTTTAAAGCTATGCTTGGATCTAAACGAACCAACTTATATAAGTTGAACTTTTTCCTACATAGTAATCTTTTATTATGTATTTAACTTCACAATTGGTGACTAAAGTCATAGCTAATTGTCCAATTATAAATCTAAACATGGGTATAGACAATGAAGAAGAGCACCATCAGTGTGAACCTTCCTTTGTTTTTTTAAACTAGCCTCGCTGACTTCTGTCATGAAGAAGAATCTTCTCTACAATCCAATGTCACGATTGCAATTAATGAAGTTTTGTATTTGTGTTTGTAATATCTGTCCTCTCTGCTGAGCTGTAAGCATCACCAAGTCAGGGAGCAGGTGGTCTTATTTAACATCTTGAACTTGAGGTTTTGCCGTAGCTTCTCACACTTACTAGAAACTTAGTGACTGATTTTGTTTTCACTTTTTGCTTTACATTCAGTTACTTCTCATCTGGGGGTCTCTGTTCATGCAACCACGCATTTTATGATATACTGACTGGTTATTTTATTCATCTTATATCCCAGTTATCGGTTCACCATCTAGCTGCTTTCACATGCAAGAGATTCTGAGATAAACTGCCTAGACAGCATCTGTTCTACCTCTTCTACTGTGTTTCGATGCAAGATTTTTAAAAATTCTCTTCCTGAGCATGTTCTTCCAGCCTCCGTATGTCTTTGCATCTTTAATAAAATTATCTTCTGTAGGAGATAAGCCATCAGTCAGCTCAAACACACACACACACACACACACACACACATACACACTCACTCACTCACTTACTCTATGGATAGAACAAGTACAAAATAATAATTAAAAAAAAATCCGTCAGATAATATCAGACACAAACACAAGATCATTAAGGAAATCTAGACCTCCACAGTCCCAGGAGGGAATGCTTAAAGAGAAAATAAATCAAGTTGGTTCAGTGGATAAAATACTGTTCCATAGCTGGAATAAGAGGGTAGAAAGACATCATTTTCTAGCCCAAGGGAATGTCATCTGCAAAGAAAGAGTTAGAAGCACATTCCTCCTGGTTCCCTCCTCCTCCAAGAGGCCATAAGTAAATGAATTTAGCTAAAGCTTCAATAAAATGGAACGATAAGGAAAAGAAAATTGTGATACCATCACAGATCTTAATGTGAGGAAGATATTGTCTGAAAGAGAGGATTTCCTTCCTCCTTCTCCTTCCTTCCTCCTGGGAGGAGACTAGACAGGAAATTTTTGATTTAACCAGGTACAAGCGAAAAGCATTGAGTGGAAGCTACAAGAAACAGAAAAAAAATAGAGAGCTTTTGGAAAGCATTTCCCTCCTGAGATCAATTCATTTATAAATTGTTACTTTCCAAATCAAATTTAAATGTCTTTGTCTGATGGCAAGCCCTCACTGACTTTGCTTCTTTCTCATGGACCCCCAGCTACTCCTGCCTCCTTCCCACCCCTAGAAACACGGGCTAATCTTTTCTTATCATCTTGCTTCTCTCGCCAACTTCTTTATTTCATGTATTATTCAACATGTGCATTATTATGTTTGTATTATTATTCAACTTGTTATATATTTATATATTATTCAGCTTTATTATTATTCAACTTATTTTCAACTTAATCTTTTTATGTATTATTCTTCCGGCTTGAGGGACAATACACTGTGAAAAGCATGACATTTGTTTTTTTCCACAGAAAGGTCACTTAAAACCATCTCTCCTATATATTCATTCCTCAAACATTTTTTTTTAATTTCTGTAGCATAGAAGTGCATTAAAAATAGAAACAGTATCATTTTTCAGTTTGGCATGAGGTCTACTAGACTGCAGACATTCAAAATAAAATTAAAATCAAAACAGTATGAGTTTGATTCATGATTAAAATGTAATAGCCAGAAACTCTACCCTTCCTCCTCCTAGATAATTGACATTTTATTTTTATTCTTTCTCCGTTGCAGTGAGTTTTTTTGTTCCTGTGACCATGGTGGGGAGGGGGTCACTTTGTGTCCCCTGCACACTTAGCATATGCCTTGCACAGGCTGGGTACCAGTATATCTTCACTGGCTGTTGGGCTCAAAAATAATTTCATCTAGTGGGAAGACAATGGCGGTCAAGTCCACTTTCTGCACTATCATTCTTTATCTGTTCCTAAAGAAGTAGTTTCAGTATGGAGGGTGGATTCTTATTTATACTGTTATAAGTTCACTTGACTGTTTGAGAAGACAATTTGTGGTCCCTTTTACAACTTGAAGAGTGAATTTTAATTTGTTTCTGCTGTGTTGGCCTCATGTAATTCCTTTGTGTGTTCTGAACAGCGAAGGTACCATTATTATTTGGTGCATGCCTAACGAGAACCCAAATAATAAATGGACCTGTAATAATTACCCAGGAAAGCCAAGTGCATTATTTTGAGTAAGAAAATGCAAAGGCTTCATTTCTCAAAAATGATGTCATCACCCATTTTCTTGAACTTCTGGACAAACACCCTTGATTTATGTATGTGCTCTTTGCAGAAAGTGACTCAGGTGAATCCCTCTACGTTTAATGAAAATTTGGAAGCAGTTACAGTATTTGCAATAGCCTTGATGGAACATCCCCAGAAATGACAGAACTAGAATACCATTATTCTGCTTCCCAAGCTCTGGTCAGATTTCATTGTTTTTCAGTCATGTACAGTAAATGCTCTATTACTCATACAGGGAGTCTTTTTTATTTGACAGACAGAGAAAGAGAGCATGCAAGTGGGGGGAGGGGCAGAGGGCGAAGATCCCCAAGCAGACTCCCCACTGAGCATGGAGCCCAACGAAGGGACTTGATCTCATGACCCTGAGATCATGACCTTACCTGAAACCAAGGGTTGGACACTTAACTAGCTGAGCCACCCAGGCGCCCCTCTATATGGAGTCTTCAGAAACTGATTACACTGGTTAATTTTATTTTGAGATCTGTATTTAAGCACAGGTAGAGCATAAGAGTGTCAATAGATTTATTTTTCTTATAGTTAATTTTAAGTTAAAAATTTGGAATAGAAACATTACTTTATCTGCAAAGTGAGGGATGGAATAAAGGTTCTTTCCACTCCTAAAGACGTAGATGTCTATGATTAGCTTCTAGCAGGCCAAAACCTATATTTGTAGTATTACCTTTTAAAATCACATAGCTCTTAAGTGAAATTAAGTATTATTTTGACATTTTGAAGGTATCTTAGCTGAAATGAACTTTTTTGGTCTGTTTTTAAATGGTCTCAACATTTTTTCTCCTTTTTTGTAGCAGCATTAATTGCTGTGGTTTCGTTAGCAATTTCCTTTCTTCATTTTTTCTTTTCGAGAAAGATACAAGGAAATCGTTCACCAATGCATCAAAGTTCTGATAGGTTAGTGACAGCCAGCTAGTCAGAAATTATAGCTACAAATACACTTGTCATTTTCTGTAGACTGTGATGTCTACTGTTTTAACAGTAGCATATCCATTCTTTAAGTGCCAATGTGCTGAAAACACATATTTAATTTTATTGGATGCTTTTACCAGAGCTTATGTAATTTTTCAAATGGTAAATCATAATGATAACTAGTTTCTTATATTAATAGCACCATAAAATTTTTTTTTTAAAAAACAGCACGTGAGGTCTTTTTCTCTTGTTAAAAAATTAAAAATGAATATTATATATATATATGCATATATATCTAATATGATGAAGTTTTAGGTTTTTAAAAAATAACTTCTTTTTTTTAGAGCTACAAATTGAAATATTCATAAGTGAAATACTGTGCTGTCTGCAATTTGCTTCAAAGTGAAACGGGGGGTGGGGGAGCATAGATGGGGTAAAGGTGAAATAAGGTTGGCTATGAGTTGATAATTGTGGTAGTGTTATCTACCATAGCAATTTTCACACTGTTTTATAATTCCTTTTTAGCACGTGTGTATCCCCTCCCTAGTTTTTAAGTTTTGTAGAGGCTGGGGATGCCTGCGTGGCTCAGTAGGTTAAGCCTCTGCCTTTGCCTCAAGTCATGATCCCAGGGCCCTGGGATCGAGTCCCGCATCGGGCTCCCTGCTCAGTGGGGAGCCTGCTTTTCCCTCTGCCTGCCGCTTCCCCTGCTTGTGTTCTTTCTATCTCTCTGGCAGATAAATAAATAAAATCTTAAAAAAAAAAGTTTTGTAGAGGCTGAAACTTAATCTAGTTCACCATTGTGTCTCCAGCAACTAGTGTAGTGTCTGGCATAAATTCAGCCTTCAAGAAATATTTATGGAAGGATGTATTAATAAATCTGTCTTCTCAAGTGGTCTCCATGATTGCTGTCTCCATTTTGGCTAACTCATGCTCCATGTACTTTCGAGAGGGACGGCCTTAAACTATAAATGTGTGATCATATTTTGCTCATCAATAGCACTCCCCCATCAGGGCAAACATTCAGATATTTATACACATGGCCCCTCATTGTGTGGGTCCTGCCAGCTACTTGCTCCCTCATTCATCTCTGTACTTCACCACTTCACAGACTACTTGTACTACTTGTTTTCTATGCTCCATTCTCCAGAACATTTCCTCTCTCTGGGAGTGTCATCCCCATCCACATTTTAAACATGGCGCCACTGAGGCATCTTCCTTAACCTGGGGAGGCTGAGGTGGTCACTGCCCTTGTGCAGCGAAGCCAGCAAACACCACAACACAACACGCCTGCTTTCAACACGCTTCCTCCCTCTCAACTGTTGACAGCCATTTTCTTCTTATCATTTTCCCCTTCACTGACAGTGAGTATCCCTATAGCAGTTACTTTGTATTTTTCATAACATCCTCACTTTACCTGGCAAATAGAGGAAACCAATAAATATTTGCAGAATGAGCAAATTAAGGAATGTACTTTTTGTTAAACAAGTAATGAGTTTTCCATAGAAGATGTGAAATCAATGATAGACTTACCAGCGTTCCCAAAAGTTGTTTTTCACATTTGCACCAGGTTTTCTTCTGTTTTTTTCCACAGTGTAGTCAGCAGGTCAAAAAGACAAACCCCTGAATCGTATAAATCTAAGAATGAAATGCTGAGGTAAAAACGACCTTGATGTGAACCAAGGCGCCAAGGGAAACATGAGCCTTAGTTTTTCAAAAGTTCAAGATATATTTAGTAGGAGAAATAATTCCGGTGATAATTTTAATAAAGCCTTGGGTTAACTTCAGTGGAGATTGTTTCTGACATATTTCAAATCTCCAACATAACTGGGTCTTTGACCCTCAGTACATATTTTGTAGAAGAGCCCAAGTACAGAAATAATGAAATGTTGGAAAATGAGATCTCTTGTTATATTAACATGAACTTTATAGCTGAAGAAAGTCATAAAGTTTGGGTTCTCCCCTCTTCCTTTGCAGATATGTCTTCTCCGACTACTATGAAGAAGCCCGAAAAGCCACTGTTCAGCTCTACATCTCCACAAGATTCTTCCCCAAGATTGAGCACTTTCCCCCAGCACCATCATCCCGGAATACCTGGAGTTGCACACAGTGGTGAGGAGTTTCAAGCACAGAGGAGAAGCGTCCCTCTTATTTGCAGAGCTCACTCTCAGGGATGGAGCAAGAGTTTTACTTAGAGCTGCAGGGGCCATATTCTCTCAGCCAAAAGAGGGAGGGTCGTGATCCAATCAAATATTTTTTTTCTTACCAATATATGAGAAAAGAGTTCCAAAGCATTCACTTAAATAACATTTGTGAATGTATTTTTAATTGCCTTTATTGGAAAGATTACAATCCCAAGAAATTAGAAGATATGGGATACATAGTTATCTTAACTGTAGCTTCAGGATTGGTCCCGACTCTATATATTTGACAAAGGAAAGATGGAATTTCAAGTGTGTTGCTGAGTTTGGAGTATTTCCAGAGGCATTAAGATATACAGACACTGTTTCCAGAGATGTTATTTTCTATACAAAAATCGATACTTAATTACTTATTTAGGAGTGAAATTAATCAGAAAAATAAAAGAGGTTCTTTGACAATTTTTTTGGTGCACAAATAAGTGTGGGCTAGTACACTTCATATTATGTCTAATATCTTACTTTACATAAGAAAAAGAATACAGTATTTCACATTTATACTTTAAAGAACAATTAAACTAAATCCCCTTTCAAAAATTAAAAGTGAGATATAATTAATAAACAATACTGTATACTTTCTACCTATTATTCTTGAGACCTAGAAAGGAGTGTATTGAATTTTTGGTGGAGAAAGTTTTGTATATAAATACGTTTGTAGCAATACTCTTATTGCTTTAAATTTAGAGATAGGCAATTTTTTATTCTTCCGACAAAATGAATCTGGTTTTTAAACCTTTACTCAAAGGATATAACTTCAGTTATAAAAAAAGTCTTTAGCTTTGATCTCTAAGTGTATGTTGATACATATCATTGCTATACTTTAAAAATGCATGGCCTTCACTAAGAAAATTATAAAATTAAGAACGGAATATACAAATCAAATGTGGTATAAAATATTTATATTTGTAGTGTTTGTACTGCTAGAATAGGTCAAAAAAGTCGGTAACTATTTTACGGATCTGTAATATTGAATATTTGAGCAAAATTCACTTGGCAGTCAAATCATCCATGTATTATGACACCTGATTAAAATATTCAGATTTCTGACATTGGGAAAAAATTAAATAGTACACTTTTATATAATGAACCATGGAAACCTAGATAGGCCTTCCACCTTGGTCCTTCACCAGATACTTACTCAATATGTAATGTATTAGGGCCTGTGGTAGGCACCTTGGTCATGAGACACAGTTTCTGTCCTTAAAGAGCTCACGGTCCAGCAGGGAGACAAGGGGACCACATCAGCTAGGCATGAAATCTGAACAGGACTAGACACTTTGAAAAGGATTAGATGCCCAGAAGAGATGTGTTCTTCCGTGAAGTTTAGAGAGTGAGTTCGCCACAAGAAGGAAGAACAAGGCAGGAGGAAGGTTGTTTCAGATGGAGCGAACGGCCTGTTATCAGGAAAGGTCACTGCAGCAAGGAACTGCCATCTATCCAAGGATCCACAAATATCTCCGTGTGGCCTGGGAAGAGAGAGCGGCCAGACATGAGTCCATGAAGTGAGGCAGGGCGGGTTCCCTACAGCTCTTGAAGACCGTACAAACCTCTGAAGTTGCTGGGCTTTTCTTCTGGAAGCAGTAGGGAGCCATTGAAAGATTTTTAGCAGAGAAGTGACTTGCCTGAGATGGCATTTTACAAAATTCGTTCATATGAGACTATAAAGGCTGTATAAGACTGGAGGAAAGGAGAGGAAGGCTTGCCATTAATGTAGGCAGGAAATACATGTACATACATGTATGCATGTGTGAATTCTTTCATAATGAAGGGAAACATCTTCTGCCTGTATTTTGCTTTTCCGATTTTCAAGGACTAGAATGACCTTTATTGAGACGAAATAGCCATTTTTACTTTCAGTTTGAAATACTACATTCTACTAGCTTCTCTTGGGCCAGCCACAGCTTCTGTGAGCATAGTACAAGGGAGCCCAGAGCCTGAGCCCTGATTCGATATGTGCCGGTTCCATTGAACAAAGATCTCTTCCAAAACCACCTGGGCCACACTGATCTCAAGCCCAGGGGCACCAAGATGGAGCGGCGTATATATTCTTCAAGGGTTTGTGTACAGATGCAGGCAAAGACCATGGTTACATGGTCTTCATTTAGCTGAGATTAAGAGCACTTCAACACCAAGTTAAAAAGATGCCAGACTTAACTTAGGTGTTTGCATCTCCTTAAATTATACTTTCTCAAATGTGTATATTTCTTCAACAAAGTCGTATGTCAAAAAGGAGTTTCGTTTGAAGAAATATGTAATTGTTCTCTGAAATGCATCCCTTTGACGGAGGAGGCACACACTTCAGTGTGTGGAAAGATCACGCGAGGCACTTGTTTAAACTGTACTTTCTGGTGCCTTACTCCTGGGGGGAGTCAAGACCCAGTAGTCTGTGTTTAGGCCCAGGAATCTGCATTGTAACAACGATCCAGAGGATCCCGAGTGACCCGGACATTCAGGAAACAAAGTTGTGACCGTAAAATTGAATTTATGATTCTTCCCTGAGATACATTCTTAATTTCTCGTATTTTCTGAAAAAAGCTTTCTTTGGGGAAGATAAGTAATATCCCTTTAAAAGTATATATATATATATTTTTGCACATAATTACAAAGTTGGAGATAAGTTAGTCCAGATGATTTTCATTAATAGGTCATGGAAAGAACTTATTTTTCTTATTGTTTGCTAAGTTGTCTCATAAATCACTAAACATTTATCATATGTAATTTCCTATGATTTGGATCAAAATATTAAATAGAAACAGACATTTAATCTTCATTTCTACATATACTCGTTGGTACTCTTAATTGTACTTATGTGGTCAAATTCCTCAACCTTATAGAGATAATGATTGTGCAGTTATATTCTTTCCCATTTTTGAAACTTAAGGATTATATTTCAAAAACTAAATAAATTTTAGTCATACTGATGTTGAAAAATTACAGCACAATTAAACATCGTCTACATTGCATATGTTTTATATATTATTTCCCTTTATAAAATATGTGATTTATTGGTTAGTTAATATGCCTATATGAAAGTTTAAGTTCACATTTCTGTGGGTTTTATTCTTGGTCTTATCTTAATAACATCTTTTAAGCTACATGTAATAAAAGTTAGAGTAGGAAGAAAAATAGTTACAGAATAGAGCTCTTTTGGTTTTGAAAGGAACATTTTCATTAGGAAAAAAGAGTTCCCAGGCCCTATGTTCACACGTTCATAAGCATTTGTCCAACAATCAGGTAATTATTCAGCACATTATTGTTTCCTAATTACTGGCTTCTCTTTTAACCAACCACCCGCTAGGACGTATAGGGAAAATGTTTATTTAAAATTGGAGTACATTTCTGTTTTGAATTTCGGTAGAGAGTCTGTGGGTGCCCCTGCCTTTTAATGGATGCTGTGAGTTGGTCTGGACTCAAGACACAAAGACTTTCTGATCAAAGATTGTATTCTGATGGGAAATAACTCTGCTTAAAGGAACGTTTTATGAAATATTGGCTTAACCTATAAAAGAGAAACTTCCTTTGTCTAAGCATTCATAGAGCTGGAGAGCCAGATCGCTAGTTCCTCAGAGTGGGGTTGGGTCTGCGTGTTCTCCCTGCCGGCATGGACGAGGGAGTCCTGCAGGGGAGTGTGGGTCGGTCATGGGGAAGTGGTGAGGAGCCGTCAGCGTGGCGGCCTCGCAGGGCTCTGGGGGGTGGGCCGGGGCAGCGGGCACCATAGCTGACGTCAGTCTCCCCTTTTCTGTCCTGTGCAGTCATCTCGACTCGAACTCCGCCTCCACCCTCACCGCTGCCATTTCCAACACAAGCTATTCTTCCTCCAGCCCCATCGAGCTACTTTTCTCATCCAACAATCAGATATCCTCCCCACCTGAATCCTCAGGATACTCTGAAGAACTATGTACCTTCTTATGACCCATCCAGTCCGCAAACCAGCCAGGTAAAAATGAGAGAGCAAATAAGATTAGAGCCTAAGGGAGATGGCACAGGTCTGACTCTAAGACGTGAAGCTTATTCAGACGGTATGTCTGGCAGAACATCAAGCTTTTGAAATCCATCTTCAGGAAGTTTCTTGGTGACTCAATAAGTTTTTATATAAAGGTGGCTGAATGACAGGTAGGAAGTGTCTTGCCCCAAAGGGGCACATTTGTGAAGATGTTTCTGGTTTGATGTTTTTGAATTTTCATTGACTGAAAAGAAAGTTTATGCAGAAAGTACATTGACAAAAAAGCTCAGAGCTGGAGTTCACACCTCTGAAATACCTGGTTTAACGCAGAGACAGAGTGCTTATTTCAGGCAGGAGCAAGGTATGCGCTAAAATAAACACACACAAAAGAACTTACAGTTGTATTTATAGACCAACTATTAGGTATTAAAATAAGCTTTGGTAATGTAAACATTGTCAGTGTTTGATGACTACTGGAATATTCTTTGCACAGACATGACTACATTTAATAATGAGTGCTATTACCAGAAGTGTCTTTTCTTTTTTCTTTCTTTCTTTCTTTCTCTCTCTCTCTCTCTTTTTTAAACATTGTGCAGTGGTTTTAGGGACTTTTATTGTATAAGTGTAGTGACCCATGTGCGTTTCTCACTCCTTAAACGTGTGGCTTCTTCTTTAGAGAGGTCACTTCATAGTGATTTGATACAGGACGATTTTTCATGATCAAATAGATAGGCTTTGTGCCAAAGCTGGTACAAATTGTAATATCCAAAATCTGTAATGTAGTTTTGATCTTTAGGTCTGGTATTTGGCATTGCTGCTTTACTTTCAAGATTCCTGCCCACTCATTATATCTTTTAATGCTCTGAGAGATTGTCATAAGCATTCTGTCATCAATGCTGTTCAGTTACTAACATGCCAGTGAATAGTATGTGCTTATTAATTTAGAATTAACATAGAAAAGATCTGAAAAAATCATTTTTGGTCGTAATTGTTAAAATGAAGCAAAATGGTCTTTTTTGAACGTTTTATTTTGAATAACAACATAGCCAGCACCATTTGGGTTACTTAAAAAGTTACCTGTACTTTTAGTTCTATCGACTAATAATACTAAACTAAATACACCATTCTTGAGTTGTGACTTTGTAGTTAAACCATTTGTATTTTAGAAGAAAATGTCCAAATGGTATAGCACTTTTGATGACTATACTAAGAATTACTAAGTAAAACAGTGGGATCTTAATATATCAGTTTAGAAATAAAATTTGCTGTCAGATCGTGGATTCAAGAGTCTCAGTTCCATAGAGCATTTTGCTAGACTCAGCTGGGAACAGTGCGCACAAGGTCTGATTTTAATTTGTGTAGAATTTCCATGAATAACAAAGTCTAATTAAGACATCCATTAAAAGTCCTTAACGTTAATTCAGTGTGGAAAATCTTAGAGTTCCATTGGATTTTTTTTTTTAACTGATGTCTTAATTAGACACTGTTAGGGGAAAAATTATGCAAATTAAAATCAGGCCCTTAGTGTTACGCATTTCTTTAATTATTCAGTGCTTGTTTTAGGTATATTTCCATTTCTTTATAAGTTAAGAGGGCATATTAGGTGATAATCTGCCTATATTGTTCTGCTTTTCTTCCTATTTTTAAGGTAAAGATCCAGCTTCTGAGAGAAGCATCTTACTTTCATCTCAATTAAAAAAAAAAAAAATCCCCTCTCAGGATTTTGTATAATAGGAGCAACGTGCTAGCAGGGTAATCCTTTCCAAATGCCGTTCAACTTCATCTTCAGATAAGATGTCTCCCTTTTCATATCTATGGTGTGAAAGTTCATCTAACAACCTTAAAAGAGAAGCCTTAGAGTATAGCTTCATCTGTTTGAACCAGTAAAAAACCCAAAAGGAATAACCCTCTCATTCTTCCAGACCCTGAATTCCAGAAAAGTTGTCTGTATCGGCTTGGGACCGACTTGCTTCTTTGTCAGTTTTATTCTTTTTAAATGAGAGAAATGTCTGTTGGTTCATGTCGATTCCATTCCAGTAGACAAAGCTTGCAGAATGGGCGAGGTAATATCAGATTCTGTGGCAGCATTTTCTTGACATTATTGTCATTCTTCTGTCCCGTGTTCTCAGGTAGGTCCTATCCAACTGTTTTGGTGAACACACTATACAGAAATGCTTTTTACTACCGAATGTACCACCAGTGATAAAACGAGGTCGCTCTTCTTTCTTGAGGAAGATACATGAAACAGTCTTTTGCAATGTTCAGATAACCAGAAGCTGATCGTCTGCTTTAGAAAAAAACTACTTTTTCCACTTGAAAGAAAATGCGTCTTTCTAGTAAATTGCAGAACTGTTTTTATGGGCACATCATAGCTCCTTTGATTTTTAGCTCCAACTCAAAACCAATTAATTAGCATTTCAAAAGAGGACTCTTGACACTTACCTGTTTAGCTCTGAAAATGGGAAAAATGAGGGCTTGTTCACCTGTGGTTCACTATCCCTTCCCAAATTTCCTCCAGCCCTGCACTGATTTTGATTTGCTAAGTCTAGCAACTGAGATGCCTCATCCTCCCCACAGCAATTTGGAGATTAATTGCATTGCTGGTGCACCGATTAGACTGAGACAGTCATGCTATTCAGTGGATTATTTTAAATAAAATTAGTCAAAAGATATAACTCTCTCATAGGTTTCCGTAGGGGGAAACTCTGGTCAATTTTCCCGACATAAAGTTAAATACTTAAAATTACTCATGATGAATAGGCAGGATATTCAAGAAGTCCATTTTCTTTATAGAATAAATAATGTGGCCTCTGAGGAACCCAACCAAAGACTTAGTTCATGTCTGTGAGTTACAGTATTTAAGTGTTATTAGCTGTTCATCTTTTTGTCTAAAGAAATGTCTCCTGGTAATTTATGTGCAGGTATTTAGATAAATATTCTGCTTCATTGCATTCTTTGCCTTTAACAGTGCTGATTATAAAGACTAAATATTTGTGGAGAATATTCTCATGGCAAATTGTTATGTACACCATACAGTGGAGAATTCCAACATGAGTGTAATCAAGAATAACGTTCTCTGTCTAGAAAAATACATTCCAGTTTTTTGTTTTTTTTTTTTAAGCAGTGTACCCTTAGGATTTTTTCTCCTACCACAGATACTATTTTCATACCCGGGGCTAAAACGCAGATATTAATATCTTTTCTATCATTGCCCTGGGGATTTTCTCAGTTGATTCCCACAAATGTCAACAATAATGTTTTGTGTAGCTCCCCATGCCCAGCCATGGAGGAGTAACTTAAGTAACAAAGTATATTCGATTGCCCTCTGCTTTACTTGAGCACATTTTCTTTTTAAAAGATTTTATTTATTTATTTGACGGAGAGAGACCCAGTGAGAGAGGGAACACAAGCACGGGGAATGGGAGAGGGAGAAGCAGGCTCCCCACTGATCAGGGAGCCGGATGTGATGCGGGGCTCCATCCCAGGACCCCACGATCATGACCTGAGCCAGGGGCAGACACTTAATGACTGAGTCCCCCAGGCTCCCCTGCTTCAGCACATTTTAATTGACTTTAGAAATCTTTTATTTGTAGCTGTAAAGTCAGGCCTAGTCCATCATTGTATATCATGGTGTGGACCTGAAATTTTAAATGCTTTTTAAATATCATTCTATCTGCTTGTATGAGTAAATCACCAAAAGTGAAGCGGAGATCCTCGATTCTAAATGGCTGGATGTGTGTGTCCGAGCGTCCCTGTGTGTGACGGAGAGCTAAGAGGTTTTGAACACAGAAGATGGGCCTTGACTATAAATGATGGAAACTATTAAGTTTGATGTGTTTGAGCTCCTAGATTACCCTCGTCTTCTTTGTGTCAGTGATAGCATCATTAGGTGAGAATTGTGTTCTGAAAGCCCAAACAGACTCACTACAGAAAACGAAGAGCAGAGAAGAAGGAGGCGTGGCTCAAATTCTTACTAGCTCAGGGAGGACTTACATTGTTGCCTTGGGCTCAGCATGTAAGTCTCCACTCGAGTCTTCTGTGCTACTGAATGAAAGGATCAGTCTACCTGGCTCTCAGGGGTGTTGTAAAGATGAAATTACCGATGTAAAGTGTTTTGAAGGTGAAGACTTTCTTTGAAACGCTGCTTCTTCTTTTTACTACTAACCGCTAGTTGGTCTCTGTGACTCAGGCTTGAGAGGGCTTGTGGCGTCCCCAGCAAGTCCGCAGGGTTCACGCGGCCAAGTGTGCGGAGTGGAGTTGTTGGACGAGACGACTGCCTTTTGGATTGTTTCACCCGGCATTCTGTTTTTGTTTTGTAGCCTAACAGCAGTGGTCAAGTGGTAGGGAAAGTGCCTGGCCATTTCACACCTGTCTTGGCACCCTCTCCCCATCCCAGTGCAATGCGACCTGTGACCCTGACCATGACAGATACTAAACCCATCACTACATCCACTGAAGGTGAGGCAGCTTCACCTACAGCAACCAGTAAGTATTTCTGTAGGAAATGAGAAATGTCCATCAAGAGGCACCATTGGATACCTGATCCAAGGTGGAGAACACGGCAACTTTTCAGACCCGATGGAGATTTCTCATTTATGTGGAACTAGCAGGCATGTATGTGGCCTGTCTATCACAAGCTCTCTCTTATCAAATTTCAGTCCGTACATCATATTTGAAAAGGGAGAAGCGTATTTGTTTGAATAAACAGCTCTAACAAAAATGATAAGTCATGCCTGCTTGTTCAAGGTATACATTGAAAAGACACTGAATAACATAATGCAGTGTGCAAGGTTTCTCTGTCACCCAGAGAGAGATCAGATAATTGTTACTTATTGGAGCATTCCTATAGAAATCAGTGCCCTTCACAAGGCAGACTGAATCAGTGCCTCTGAAAGATAATTGCACGTTTATATTACCGTAGGTTATGTCATTGCAAAAAAACAGTTACACGATGTTGGGTGTGAATGAGAACATTTCGAAGCTGAGTATGAGGCACATGTAAGCTGCTACCTACACTTTCATTGTCTGTGACTTTTTTTTCTTTTTTTTGCTTTTTAACATGGCTTTTAACATGGCTATAACATTTTAAATGTCAGAGATTTAGCCAGTGAACTTAACAGAGAACATACCGATAAACCAATGATTCCTTTGCTTCTTCATACAGAATACTCATCAATACACAAAAAATTATTACACAGTTTTTTAATTGGCTTCAACCAAACTACCGGCTCCCTAGAACTAGTATAGTGGAATTGATAAAGTTCCAGGCAGGAGTAATTAGCAGGCTCCTCATTAATTATGCCTTCTATATCTGAAATTCAGAGGTTCCATTTTCTTTCCAAGAGCAAAAAAAAAAATTGAGATGCTCTGGAAATTTGTAAGTGAACGTACAGAGACACCACTGGCTCTTTCTTTCTCAGGCTTTGGAAAGATGTTTTCCTTTTTTTTTTTTTTTTTTTGTTTTCTTTTTTCTTTTTTGGTGACTTCTGAAAACCTAGGAAGGAACACTACAAGAAAAAAGGACAATACTTTGAGGGTACAGTGAATTGAGCATTTCTTTCTCAAAATTCATGAGGCCCCATAGCCTAATCAGTCCATGTAGGCTTATAATTCCCATCAATAATCATTAATTTTTGTAATTGGTCTGTTGGTAGAGGGTCCAGTGAGCACTTCCCTGAATGCACAGATGGATGAAACCCAGTCAAGGAAGATTAAAAATTCTTTTGTTCTAAAGGTTAGCTATATACACTACGGCTGCTAAAATACTTGTAAAAGTGGATGTGTTGGCTTCTTTTAGCAAAGTCAGCAATTTAAATAAAGGTGAATAGAAAACAAAGATTTTTTTTTTAAGGTTTTTGAAAGACCATCACATGATAAATGATTCAAACCAAGTTCTAGAAACTTCAGGTACCTACTCTTCTAGTGACATTAATAGATGACATTCAAGGGAGGATCAGACCCAAATGATCACAGCTGTTGTCAGCCTGCTTGCTAATGCATTGTTCTTATACTCACCTAGAGGATGGTCAAAAAGGGATCTGATTTGACTAATAAAATTACAAAATACTCAGAAGGAATATCTTGGTTTGTATAAAGACGGCTGTATCAGCCCATTTTCCACTCCTGCATAAAAGAAATACAGTGAGTTATTTTCTTCCCTATACACAAACTTGGAGCTCTAGCTCCCGATCCAGCACTGATAATGAAAAATTGGCCTTTGAGCTGATAAGTCAATAAAATTAAAGAAACCACATAGACCAGGGAAACCTCTTTCTCATGGCTGAAAAGAGAAAATACCACAGACTTGTTGCCACTCTAAAGGGTGAGGCTTTTCTCCAGCTGTCCATGCTGTACATTGAATTCCAGGGGCCTGGAGATCGAGTAGGGGCTCCGCCCTTCTGGCTGTCCTTGGATGGGCCCCTTTATTCAGGAGTAATTAATGCTGAATTGTGAGCATCTTCACTGTTTTAAAAAGTTGACCTAAAAAAGCCTCAATGGATCTAATTCTGCAACCCTTCAAATGAACATGGCAGAATTAATATATTTGGTTAAAAAAAAAACTTTTAAAGATTAATGTCTGGATTTCTTATTAATCTGATAGCGTTAAACCAAATATTTTAACTTCCTTCAGACCCGTAGATGTAACAAGAATGGTGAAAATGTAGTTCTGTTTTTTCCGGCAGGGAGCAACGGGATTGCTTTAGTGCTGGGAACTCCTTTCCTTGTGAAAACAAACAGAAATCTTTAGGAATAGGGAGATGTTTTCTTTGGAAAATTCACTGTGCACCAAAAGGCACCTCTACAAAAAAGTACTTACAAGTTGAGAGTAAATAACTTAAGGAATATTCACCATAGGTACTTAGTGCCTGGTGGCCAAGTATTTCAAAGGGGCCACCGTCCCCCTCCCTGGACCAGTCACAAGAAATTGACTTTTTGTGCTTATGGAAAATAAAGAATTTTTTTCAAAAACATGTCTATCAAACTTAAGGTCATTTTCACACTAAATAGAATACTGACCTAATTCACTCTATAGGATATCATAAATATAGGCTTCTCCCTCATGTTAGAAATATTAGATTTTCTCTTTAGTAAGACATGTTTTTTTCTGTATCATCAAGCATATCTGCTTAAATCCCACTCATTACAAGCTTTTTCCCAATAGACTTTCAGTCTTACATTTAGAATCACAGACCATCATTGATTATCCCATTATTAGACAACTAATATCTGGTGAAACAGGACAAGTAGGAAAAACCTTTCTACTTAGCCAGTCCTTGGTTCTCCTGCCAGGACTATAACTGGAGCACGTAAGTGTGAGATGTCCACACCAGAGGCCGGCATGTGGTTGATTGGACAGATTTCTGGGGAGGGGGATAAAGAAGTTGAGTTGAGGTCAACCGCCATTTCTTTTATATCACTTGGTGTTCACTCAAACAAAAGAACAGAGAAATAGAGACACTTTTTTTTTCGGTTGCAAATCCCACGTCCTGGGTTTTCTTTTACATGGACAGGGTATTCATTCTGATAGTTCACAATTTTTATCTTTGTTTTTGTTCTTCCTTAATCAGCCTACACAGCCTCAGGCACATCTCAAGCCAATCGATATGTGGGACTAAGCCCAAGAGACCCATCCTTCCTACATCAGCAACAGGTGGGCACGTTTCACCCAGGTGTGATGGTGTAGCACGCTTTCCGCATTGGTGCTCTCTCCATGCTGCCTCTCAGATCTGGACTCAGAATGGGGCTCCCGGGGCTTCTGGGAAAGAAACTGATCATTTCGTTTTCCAGAATATTTTCTCATTTATCCTTTGTTTCTTGCCTCTCTAAACAGGGTTTCTCAAATTGGCTCAAGACCTTTTCCATCTCTGTGGCCTCTATCCATAACATCCATGAGTAACAGGGTCTTGGCCAGGGTATTTTTCTCAGTCTTATTGGCTATTGAGAACTTACTAGCCTTTAGCTTCCGAAGACAAAAAAATTGAAAACTGATTGAAAAGCCCATTAGAGTAGAAGCAGTACACAATTTGTGTTTTTGAGCTCTTTCGTATTTTCCAGATGTTTTACTCCTCATTTTGGACCTTTAGTCCAAGAGGATGAGTTATGAAGCTAAAATCTCGGGCGACACATCATTCCTGTTTTAATAGGTTTAAATTGGTTTACTGATTTCAGATGTGATAAAACACTTTTTTTTGTTCTGCTTTTTTACATCATTTATGTTTCAAGTAGCATTTTAAATTTCACATCTCATTAATGCTGTAAATTTAATGCAAATGAAGTGTTTACCCAAACTGTGAAAATATACAGCCAGGATTAATGGTGGCTTATAAACAAATTAGCCACAGTCAAAAGCATGGAACATACCAATACAGAAATCCCACGATTCTAGTTATAGGATGACAGAAATAATTCCAAACACTTCAGAATTTAAATATGTTTTTATGATGCATATGTTTGCTGCTCTCAAGTTCTGATAGCAGAGCGGCTTGAAATTAACAGTGTGCAAAATATTAAATAGGGAAAAATAGGCTATCATGAATAAGAAAAAGCTGGTATAAACTAACTGGCTGTTCGTTCAAAAGTTGAATGCGCGTGTATTGCATCTGTGTTTTTACGTATGTGGTCAGCCCGCGCAGGGACCCATGCCTGCTTCTTTTGTTCTGGACTTGCCCGCCTAGCTCGTGTTGTATCTCTCTCTGTGCCTCCCACAAGATTCCCAAGTCCTGCCCAGTTGCGGACCAAGGTAGCAGACGGCGTAGATCAAAGGTCACCACATGCAGAGTTCAGAGAAGAATCATAAAGATGATAGCTTATTCAAGATATTTGACATTGTGCCAGATTTTTAAAAAGCAAAACAAAACAAAAAGAGTGAGAACTAACTGAAAACATCTGTACACAGTTACAGAAATACCAAATAATAATTAGCGGTTTTGCCCGCCATTGGCTTTTCAACATAATTCTCTGGAATGTTGCTTTTTTTCACCTCTAAAATTGCTATAATGTGAAATGTGTTATAATTACTATAATATGGTTCTATTTGACAAATGTATATGTTCACTGTGTTTTCTAAAAACATATGTAGGATTTATAGGTTTAGAGACTTGTTCTTTTAAAAATCATTCCACATATTTTCAGAAATATTTTTACCATGGGATTTGCATTATTCTTTATGACACATCTCTACTTTGTAGTTAATTTTTTAATTCACAGACACATGCCTCCATTATTTAAACCTTTAGCCCCAAACACATTTAGATTATACCCAGTTCCATGTATTTAGAAGCAGTCTTCCCATCCCCCTGTGCTAACCTATGGCAGTTTTAATATTTTTTTTATATTTATCACTTATGAGTAATGTTAGAGGCTCAGGAAATTATGATCACAAAATTTCATCATGCAGAATTTACTTCTTTTTTCACATATCCCAAAGATAAATCAAGAAAACTTAGCAAGCATCAGGAAAGCGTGAGTCTTAAGGTAGATGGAGTTCTGAGCATACTTTAATTGAGATATATATATATATATATATATATATATATATGAGTTCTGGAACTATAAACTTTTCTCATCAAAGACCACCACTTCTTATTTAAGTGGGCAATGTCAAGTGAAGACCCCTTACAATATAAGTAATATTTGTTTGGTCAAATGCGTTTGATATTTATGGAACACACGATGTGTCTTGATCCTTGGAAGAAAAAAGCTATAGAAGCTTCAGAGCCTAACATGTAATGTTCAATTCTATTGAGGATTGGTATTTACCAGGCAAATGGATAACTTGCCCTGTATATAATGGAAGACTTAGTGCTAGTTTTTGAAATGAAGAAGCTCAATATGCCAGATTTATAATGAGCTGCAATTTTGAGGCATGCAGAAAATGCGTGTACATGCATCTCATACTATACATGAGTATTACTGAAGCAAGGTTCCAGTTAAAACATTATTACTTTTATGCTTTTAAATTTTAAAAGAACCACTGAGCTGAAGTTTCAGGCTTACTATCCAGGAACAGAGGGACAGAAATAGTTTAAGTGACTTAAGTAGAGTAAAGGTTATGCTTTCGCACAGCAGAAATGAGATTGATTTACTGTGTCCTTTCATTACTTTACAAAGATTTAAAAGAGACCACTCTTGTAACAGCAGGTTCTAAATGCATTTGGTTTAAAGCACTCAGTGATGAATGAAAAGGAAAATCAAGGGGTACATGAAATAAAGGTAATCAATCATTTTATATTAGCTAGGAGAAATTCAAAATTAGAAAGGCAATGGATTTAGTCTGAGAGAGTTGTTTTAAACATTCCCCATAGCCTTTAATATACATGACCCCTTAAGAATAAATATTGTCACCAGGTACATTCTTCAGTTTATTGGCGGCTGCTTTATAAAGATTTATCCTTTAAGGTTATGAAAAGTATTGATGTGCATTGTGCTGTGCTATTTTTTCTCAGAAAAGAACTTTAATATAGCCTACATAAATTAGGGTTAACGATAAATTTAAAATTGTTGAATAATTCTGACTATCTTATAAATAATCTTTCCACAAGATGACAATAAAGCAGACCCTTCAATATAGTCGTTTCTAACACACAGGGACACTGGCCTTCTTCGATTGAGATGGCCAATGTTAAAATTAACCCTATACTCCACTTGTAAGAGTAATATGTCCATATTGGCAAATTTGACTCCTAAAAGTATATGCTTTTATGCCCATCAACTTGGTACACATACAGCTGTTATTAGTAATTATACATTTCTGTGCTCCTTGATAATGGTTATTACTGATTATTATTGGTCGCTAACTGACTTGAAATAACTAGTTTTTTCTGACACAGGAATGTCACCTGTCCCTGCAAATATTGATATCTCATTTGAATCTAAAAAATAAAAAATCCATAATCATGAAGAGTAATTCAAAAAGATTCATGGAAACCAGTTGATAATTTGCTATTAAAAACAATCCTCTCCAATTGGTCATAATAATCAGCTCATGCCAGCTGATCAGGACTTGAAATTTTTCCTTTGTCCCCTAACACAGTCTTGTGTGTTGTGTGGTTCAAGGTCTGGAACTAGACTGTCTGTGAGATGATTGACTTAGTTCATGCGCTCACTATGGGCTTGGGGAGATCTTGAAAGCAGACATCAATTGGAACTCCATATTCTTCTTTAACTTTTCTGTTGGAAGATGGTGTGGTGGCTTAAAGAACTCCTGGGTCCTGCTTTGGCAAACTGAACTCTGTAGTCTCTCCTGAGAAATGTCTTTTTTATGATTCGGAACTTTTTCACAAGTGTCAAGGACCTCCTCTCTGACCTCACTGCACAGAAGTTTAGCAGAATGCAGTGTTTACCTTTCTTCACACTGCACGGAGTGCACGGTGCACATTCACCATGATAGGCAAGGAGGGAAGTATATGTCCCAAGTTTTGTCTCTTTGACAAAATGGGAACTCTATAGCAGAGTGTTGGACTTTGCTCATAAAATACAGAAATTATTCTATAATCCAGTCTACTGATTTTAGCATAAATGGTGAATATGAGACAACTTACTTGAATTAACACCAGTTCCTTATCTGGTCAACCTCATAATGAATTTGTTAAATCTCAGGACTTCTTTCTTTGCTCTCATTGCAAGTTGTGGGATCAAAGAAGGCCTCATTAACTTTTCACCCTTCTATTTGAGTGGAAGGTTATAATAAAAACATAAATCTTTAACTATTATACATCAGTACAACATATAAAAAAAATCTTACTGCAAGTTGGAAATAAAAGTTTGTAGCTAAGAAGCTTCTTGTTTGGAAATAAAAGATTGCTATTTGAACCAGCTATTGAAAAGCATATTAACTTTTGATATAGATTTGAGATTTTGCTAAAATAAATGGGAGGTCCCTTTTGCCTTTCCAAAGGGAGACAACAAAGTCAAGTAAGCTCTAGTTTGTAAGATGTAAGGCTTGTTTTCTTCATCTCTCAAAATTATAATCTCCTGACTGTGTATAGCACTTATTAGATCTAATGAATGCATGGCCTGATCAACTCAGGTCCTTGCATTATGTACACGATTGCATGGATTTTATTGGTGCTTGAGCTTCAGCATGTTACATCTCTTGCATGACTACTTAATGCTATTATTTCAGTTTCAATTACTGGGCCACCTTATATCAAAATATTTTCAACACTTTCCTTGATACAGTTTTGAAACTCAAATTTGGAGGTACTTTTCATTACACTGGACATTTCTGTTACACCAGATGGCCTTCCTAATAAGACATTGCCTCTGTAGGATTTTTTTTTTCAATTAAGATATTAATTGAAATTTCTTTATGTTGTTTGTCCTGGCAAATGGCAAAGCCAAAGCTAGGTATATTGAGACCACTGGAAAGGTAGTCTTTTATTAGAGGCAAGCAATTGAAAGGACACAAGTGGACTATCAACAAACTTTTCAATAAAGTCAGGAAGCAGGCTATCAACACTTGGGCTGTTCTTATTGTGTCTGTTATCATAATTGACAGCTTGACGTAAAACCCTATCACATGACTTCTGGGTAGGTATGTAAATGGATAAGAGGTCACTCTTCACATATGCTAGCTGGAGAGGAAACACATTTAAAGGAAGTTTCAGTCAAAATAACGGCTATGCAAATGTTTAGCTTTTTGGCTAGTTCTTAAGTTTTAAAAAAACCTTCCATGGTCTGTTTGATCATTCATTTATTTATTAACTTACTTTGAGTAGTTATCAAATGCTAATGTCCAGATAGACCATTCTAATTAATGTAAAAATAAAGTTATGTTTGCTGTAACCTTAAATTCAATCAACAAAATCACAAGGGAAAAATTATCTTCTTCCCTGAAAAAAATACTTACTTTAAAAAATCTAAATTGAATCAGGTAAGTAGAGGAAATTCTGAAGCTTATAATTATAGCCATTTTAGCTTTAAATATTCTTGGGCTGCACATGAAGGAGAGTAGGACAAGAACAGTGATAGGCAAACTAGTGTCTTGGGTGAGAACCAGGGATTAGGAGTTTGCAAGTGTGGTTTTAATGTTGACACAAACAGGGCATGTCTGACCTTGGACAAGTCCATAAACTTTGCTGTCCTGTATCCTTATCTTGGAAAGGAAAATGTAGAGGTTGAATTACACAATCTCTGAGTTCCCATGAAACCTTAAATTTTACAAGTTAAAGTAGTCTCCATCTAAAAAAACCTTTCATTTTCTGATACTTATGATTCATGATCAGTTATGTTTACTTTGTTCATGGGCTATGCATACCCATTTAAAGTAATTCTACTGCACTGATTCAATTAAATATCAAGAAGCATGGGTTTCCGAAACTGACATTAGAATTTAAGGTACCAGGATGATCTTGAATATCTTTTTTTTTAATGTTTTATATGTCTTACATATAACAGTTTCATTCTGAACATTTTGCTTGTTCAGTAAGGCTACACCCTACTCATTCAGAGGCCATTTTATTTGCTCCATGGTGAGTAATTAATAATAGCAATAAAATAAAATTCTACTAATCTAAGAGTTAGAGGGGAGTTTGGATATTGGAGTGTTAATCTTTTTAAGCATCCCCTCAAAAGCTCCTCTACCCCTCAAAAATCTGTTTCCTTGAGGCTATCTGGAGAAATGAAAAAAACCTGAGGAACATAAAAACGTACCTTTCAAGCTATTCCCCTGAGGGTCCCTGTAAACTTAAAAAAAAAAAGTGAGAAGGTAAATTTGCCTGTGTTGATTATTCTGTTTACAGTTTAATGGTTTATTGGTTCAACTGAGAGCTGTTGTCATCATGAGGGACTGTTAGTTCATCGGCCTGTTTGCTGAGTCTAGCAAAATAGAACATTTTGCTTACCTTCTTTCCTTTGTTCCCAAAGCTAATTGCTAAGCATTTAACAAAAGCCCCTGGTAATAACAATGGAGGGCCCTCATTTGAATAAACAAAATCTTAACTCTGAAATCACAAGCAATATTGATTCTTTATGGCTGTCAGCTACCTACATGACTATGTGAGTGTAGTGTAGGAAAGGCTAATGATTCAAATCTTAGGTGTTTTCCCTTACGTAGATTTTTTTTTTCCTATGTAGATTTTTGAGGGAAACTGGTTGGACCCATCCTTGTAGGCAAGGAACAATGTTCTTATTCCAGAGACTTCATAGAACTCCATCCTAAGAACATATGCAGTGAAAACTTAACCTTCACTTCTTTCTTAGTTTGGACTATTTCCACCTTAACCCTTTACTCATAGCTTTTCTGGAGGAGAATCTTACTTCTTTACCTCACCTTCTGCTTGCTTTTGGAATTCCGGGTATAATTGTTTTAATATAAATTTTACCTTAATTTTCTAGATAGTCTAATTTCATATTGATAGATGCATATAAATTAAAGAATTAAAATTATTTATGTGAGTGTGCATTTCTATAAGGATATGCATATGCTCAGGTCTGTCGAAGACTCTATATTGTTACAAAAATAAGAATTGCTATCCATCTCCAAACTAACAGACAACTTTAGTAGACTAAATTTCTAAACTAATCAGTACCTAGTGTTTTAAGTTTGATTACATTGGAGAAAGCAAGTAATTTCCTAATTTTTGAGGGAAAATACTTGGAAAAGCCATTACAGTGTTATTGAAGCTTAGGTACCACTTAAAGTTTTAAAATTTAATTTAAAAAGACTCAAGAGCTAAAGTATGTAACACTGACTCCCTCACAGGACAGAAACTGGGAAACCATCATGCCAACCTCAAATAACATTGTCACCTATTATTTTAAATTTATTTAGAGCATAATGTAAAAAGTTTTCGTTGTTGGGGATACTGACTTACATTAATACTAAGAACATTTAACATGCCCCAAAAGGAAGCTTTAATACACCTAGTATTAACCTTTTATCACCTAGAATCTATTCAAAATTTGCTAAGTCAGAACTATCTTTGTCAGTCTTCGTAATTGATCTTATTAGGAATAATGTCATGGAAATCTTTAGTGAAGAGGTGATTTCTATTTTAATTATATGTTTCCCCTACCACACCATCACCTTTAAAATTTCACTTTACTAGGAGGTTTATTAATTCAAAGATGCTTTGCACAAAAGAAGGTTAATTAATAAAGTAAGACCGGAAAACCTGAAGAGACTCTTGCTTAAGTGACTTGGCTTAAGTCATTTATAACAAATAAGCATGTATAAACCTGTCTCCTCAGAAATTTTTGGGAATGTTCATAAATGCTGCCTCACAATCTAGGTAACTAAGTAAATATAATTTATATTTTTCATTTTCAGTAACGGAGAGGAAATTAACTCAGTACAGATTAATATCCTGCTAAGTTCTTTGGCATCTAGATTACTGCTAACTACTACATTCAGTGATCATTTTGTATGTATTTCATATTTTCTGTTTGAAAGAAAATATTCCTATTGAATTTATCTTAAGTATGGATGAAAGTGAATAGCTATAGTCAGGTTTAACCCCTTTGGGACTACTCTTAGGAAAGAAAAGCCCAAAAATACATTGATTTTAAATGTTACATATGTGGCCAAAGGTAGCCCACCTGACATATTTTAGGATGGTAAACAAACAAATAAACGTAACATGAGCAATGTGAACAACAAAAAACTAAGCAGTTTACAAATGCTTCCTTTCAAGGAGACATAGGGTTCCTGTAATTGTTTGTGAGACAAGTCACTTCATCAGCGAGTAATAATTAGGTTCACACGGTTTTGTGAAAGCATCTTTTTCCGAGCACTAGTCCAATCTAAGCTGAGAGCCCCCCAGAAACTAACCTGAATTTAGCAGAATTATCAGGAGTTGTGTGTGAAGAGACACCTCCATTCTTGAGAATGTTTAATTGACTGAAAACTAGGATTTTCACTGACTACAGCAGAATCAATAAGTGGTCCCTAAGGTCATCTTTACACAAGCTCGTTTTTTTTTTAACTGTTTTTAGATTATTTTCATAGTACTGCTTTTAAAAAACATATTTTGAAATAGACAGCTGGCTTACTGTTGCTGTAAAAAAACAAGTTCAGGTTGCCCCATCACATTGCATTACTGATTAGATAATCCATTTGGAGAACTTGACAAAAATCTCGCCATAAAGTTTGTGATCTGTCTGATTTTAAAACTAAGCAAGTATACATTTTCTCCATCATGCAAGTATGATGGTCCATTTTAAGAATATTTTTCATTCCAATTTAATTTTTTTACTGGTTTATGGCTTCTTCATGAATACATTCTGAGACGAGTCTATGTATCTATCAATCTATTTATCTGGCCATCTATCAATCTATCTATCAATCTGTCTGTCTATCTGCCTACCTACCTACTTACCTATCTACTGACCTACCTTAAAGGAATTTTTTCAGTTCTTCATAAAATTACTTTCAACTAAAATATCAATATAATGAAAACATGTGTTTTGGAAATTTTAAGGTGGTATTTTTGGAGACTCATAGATCTGTAGAAAAGTGTGCAAAACGATTATTATAAAACTCGCAGAATCACTGTTACTTAGAATGTGTAGAAACTCATTGGTCTAACAGGAAAGGTAAAGGTTCTTAATAGCCAATTTTTTTTTAGCTATAACATTATCAGAAAGGATTACAATAATTTATCATCAGTTTAAAGGCACTTTGGCTGCAATCATCATCTTGTAGAAATCCTCACTGAAAAGCAGCAAACAGGGTTCAGTGGATTGCTGTAAGTCAACTTTACAATGTGAGATGCAGTTCATTTACAGCATGGCTATCTAACAATTAAAAACCATGATCTTCTAGTGGGGTGTCCCCCCGCCCAGAGCCAGATAAGTTTACTTTCTTCAGCATAAAAATAAGCAATATATCTTTTCAATAAATCTGCTAGCACTGTAGGGCAGCTGTGAGCCAAACAGAGCTGGATAGGGTTACTCGAACCCTCTTCCAAAGGGCAGAGCTGAGGACTCTGAGATCTGGGAAGAATTTGTTTCAGCTTGTACTCCGAGCATTCCTCGCTCTATTCAGATGGGGTAAAGTATTTTAAATACCATTACTCGGAGTTTAAAAAAGAAAATAGAAATTCTTATCAACTCTTCCTAAACGGTGCCTCTTTGGCTAAAACAAAATTAGGAAACATCTAAAACAGAGTGCCTTGATGCTTCTAAACGTAAGCTAGGGGGGACGTAGAGATGGGGTCTTTACTCCTCTAAACTGCATGTCTCCTGTGTTTTGCAAACTGCATGCTTAAAGTTATTGATTATTTTACTCAGTGCAGATGATTTGGTATGTTGCATAAAAAAAGCTTTTTTTATTTTCTTCCTAAAATATATCTCTCTATTGAATATTAACGTTTGCTTTTATTTCAGCTCAATTTGTACTCTAATAATGGCTAATTGTGATGTTCTAAGCCCTCATTTCTCTTGTATGCTTTAATTAATAGAGAAGCATATTGCAGTAGCTTTTTCTAAAAAAAAAAAAAAAAGAAGAGTCTAGGAAGTTTTGCTTTGCAGAGTAAGGTTTTTCTTTTGCTTTTTTTTTTTTCTTTAAGTTGCCTCTTGGGAAAGTAAGGTTAATGCCATGTACAATACTAGTTTGCATGTGTTCATTTAAATACTAAAAACTGTAGTACTGCTCGATCCATATCTGACTGCTAGGTTTCAATTGACAGCTGAGGATTTGTGACTGGACCATGAATCAAAACGGCAGGCATTTATACCCCAGTACCAGTGAGGATACATTGGGAATTACTTGGCAAAGGTAACATTTTAATTATTTCCAACCCTACACTTACACCTAAAAATTACCTGAGCTATAGTGTTTTGTTTTTAACTAGCTTTACAGAAAATATATGTTAAAAATTTAGTTGTTTTGGCTTTACCATCCCTCTTTCCCTCCCCTCCTCCTTTCTTTCTTATGTAAATGCAACTTCAAATTAATTTGGGACTGTAGCATATGCTAAGTGATCATGGGAATTTCTAAGTGCTGTCAAATGTTTTCAACAGTGTATAAGTTGGGGGTGGGGCGGGGAGAAGGTTTGACACTTAGATCTTAGGACCTGAAAAATGAAATCATAGTTCTAGGGAAGATTTTTCAGCTATTTGAGGTTTAATAAAGCATTGGTTTTTTCGCATTATAGATTCTTCTCACTTCAGCTCTTTCCTCTACTGCTAACTTTGAACCATTTTACTGTTCACTTATTCCCCTGTCAGAAGGGAAAAGCCAGAAGAAAATTTTCCGGTTAGTCAATTAAACTGTTAACTGGCGGCACTCATTAATTCTGGAGTCAGAAGATTGTTGAAATCAATAGCTAAAGAAGGAATTTGGTTGAAATAAAGTTTTAACTGCTGTTCGTTGATATGAATCATTGAGAACTGAATTTATTTGGTTGGCTGAGAAAATTATTCTAAAACTTCATTTTCGAAACTAGTTTGATATTGTCTTGTGTATTGGTTTTGGAAAGTTAGTAGTGCTAAGTCAGCTTCTTATGTATAATTTTAATAAAGATCAAATTGTGTCAAATTGACAAATTAAATAATTAAGATTCATGGCATAATCATATGTAATAAGAGATAAAAATTTATAGAGAAGAGTGAGGTAATCCCATAAGGAGTTCACCAAAAGTAGAGCCAACATAATTTTCCAACCCCGCTATAATTATAATGCCTGGGTGAAAAGTACATACTCTGATACCAGTTGTAAACGTGTTGCCCATCTCCATTTTACTTGATAGAAACCATTGAAGAGTCGAGTTTAAAAGAATTCAATTAACAAAATGTCCAGTTTTATTCAGGTGAAAATTATTTGGAGTCCATTTAAAAATGTAATGAGTTTTTTTTAATACTCTTCCTAAAACGAATACGATAGGACATTTCCTCTTTTTAAAGATTGGTATAGCATCCACTTTAAAATGTATACATTTTTACATATTTTAATTTTTTCCCCAAGAAGCTTATATAATTCCTCCATTTGGAAAAAAATACAACATGGGCTTATAAAAAAGAAAATAAGCACAAGGACAGCATCTTATTTAAATAGTCTTAATAAGATTATGAATTAAATCCAATGAAAATGTCTTATTTAAGTGGTCTTAATTATTTTTAAGTTAATTTAATTGGATTTGATAACACCATGTTTGGATTTAATTTGATTAAATAACTTCCTGATAGTCTGTGTTCTCTGTCAGCGAAACGGACTCTGCGTCTAAACCTTACCGTATTGATAAGAACTGCAAATCAGGTGAAGTCTACTCGTATTTTTAAATGTGGCTATAGCTGTGTGAACCTCTAAATCTGTGGATTTTCGATTGACATTTACTTCTAAAGTAGGCTAGCACCTCTATAAAGAACATTAAAGCCAAATAAAGATATGTTATTGGTGATTTGAAATATAACCGCACCCAGTTCCCAGTCATTTTTTGAATCAAAAGTTGATATCCCCGAAAGCGAAAAGGTGAGTGGACAATGAATCACCACAGAACACATGGATCGGGGTGAATTAATATGATGACTACACCTAGTTCTTAGGAGAGCATTGTTCATGTTCCAAAATCCCTTCTTGTTGAAAAAATTGGTGTGGTAACCAGCTTCAGGTTAGAAGGAGTTGGAAAGAAACTCAGAACTCATTTTGTAAAGATTTTTTTTCTTGCCCTCTCAAAGATAGTAACACTTTTTTGATTAAGAGATAATGGAATATAGAGAATGGCTTTAATACTTCAAAAGGCTTTATAAAGGTAGCTTTTGGGTTTATTCCCTTTTTATCATGATTCAGAAGGCACATCATTGATAATGGTGGCCATCACATGCATACATTCCACAGGTGTTTATTGAATCTCTGTGGCAGGCTGTCCCAAATGCTGGGTGACTGACACAGGTGCTCGCAGTTCTGAAAACCTAAGTATCCTGCAGTTTACAATAAATTTGCTCAAACAAGACAGCAATTTTTATTTTAATAGGACCCTAATAGTAGAGTCCATATCTGATAATACAGATAGGCTGTGTCTGTGGCGCAGTATATTCATAACACATTCATGGTTTATAGTTTGTGCTCTGTGCTTATTTATGAAACTTCGTGGTTTTTTTTTTTTTCTAGAAAAGCTATTGAAAAAGGAAATCGTAAACTTCTGCAATACTACTACTTTTAAGGCAGACAACAGATATCTAAAATCATCAGGGCACTGCTGCAGCTTTAAAATTATCTGATTAAATTGAAAATATCTGAGAAATGTAGAGCCCTTCAACCAGAGAATTAAATAATCTGCCTTTGTCATAATGGAATAATAAAGAAACTATCAGGCTATTTTTGTGGTGGTTGTTGCTTTTTGTTTTCAACAAAAGGCAATCCCCCGGAGACTTTGTAGTAGAAAAGGGCAAAGCTAAGAAGGTGTTTGGGTTTTGCTCTGTGTTTTGGCTTTGCTTCGTTTTATTTTGTTTTGATTGTTGTTTGTTGCCATTTCTTTCTTAGTACAATCCCTTGTCCGTGGTGGCCTCCCTTTCTGCTTTAAGCCCATCCTCCTGTAGACGTGTTTCCAGGTCACAAGCAGCACCTTGGGCAGGACTGGAAACGGCAGTGCCTGCAGAGCTGGGCCACTGTATCAAAGCTGGAAGATTTCCTCCATCCCCCTCCCCCTCGGCCCCACCCCCACTCCAGCGGAGAAATAGTCCCTTAGGAACCATGGCAGACTCCATCGGAAAGTTTTCACAGACTTATTTAGGTTGCAACCCTGAAGGTGTTTTGTTGTTTTGACCTTAGAATTTTGTGAGCTCTGTGTGTGTGTGTGTGTGTGTGTGTGTGTGTGTGTGTTTTGCTTGCACCTTGAAAACGTGAATTTTTCTGTCTAACCCAAAGGTTACTGCAGTTAACCCAGAGTGAAATCCGTTGGGGAAGGGCTCATTTCTTGAGTCAGGAGGGACTCAGCTCTTGGGAGGGTAAGAGGTGATGAGTTGCTGATGCTGTTCTGTTGTGTCTGCGCTTTGTCCTCCGATGTGGACAAATTATACTGTGGCATATGTGAGTTATGTAGGTATAAACAAACATAGCAGTTAACTCCCTGACCGGCTTTCTTTTTTTGTGAAACTATAGCCTGAACATGGCTTGTACTATCAAGTATGAAAGAGCAATATAATTGAATGAAAAAGAAAGCCGAAGGACAATCCAAGAATAATATAAACATTAGTTATTTTAAAACATTGGAGGAGGTGCTTTATGCAAAAGAGCAACTGGATTTATTGTTTCATTCCCTCTTCTCTGCCTTCACCCTTTCAAGAGAAGCAAAGCCACAAGTGAGTGGCTGTATGTGTCTGATGGCTTATATAAACATAGAAGAAGCCTTCAGATGGCTAAAATAAACATGCACGTGTTACTGAAGGATATGTTTACACAAACCATTTGCTCAGCCTCTGAAATAATGAATAAATGAAGATTCCACTGAAATAATTGGAAGGATTTTTGTGTCTCTGCTGATGCCATAATTGAATGGCACCAAAGAGACTTTTATCAGGTACTTTCCATGTTACATGTGTTAGCAGTTCCTTTCTCTGAGTTGAATACTTCGTTCTGTAGTTACTTTACACGTGTTTTTGTAAGAAATTGTCGTTTATTACTGCAATTCTAAAGAGTCGCTTGATTTCCCAGGAGAAATTTAGCAGCCAGTAAAGATTATTTGGATCTGGTTGGTCAGGAGAGGGAGGGCAAAAAGGAAGGAGTAAGAGCATTCATGCCATACATAGAACCCTATTTGCATAAGACTGTCCTCAACCATTTACCATCTCCGTTGCTTTGTCTATAAACTGTTCTTTGTAAAATACACGTCCTCAATGATAGAAGGATGAAGATTTAAACAAAAATAATCTTCAATATTGGGTTGCAAACCATGTTTGTATGCAAATACATATATGATGTATGCACACGGCGTGTGTGCGTGCGCATGCGTAAATGTGGGTACACGCATATATGTGCGTGTGTGTCTACACGCATACCCAGGCATAGGGCACATATATGATAAGGACAGTATGTTTCCTGTCCTTAGGTAGTATTAAGAGTTAACTCTTCTTTCAACATTACACTTAGACCATCCCTACAAATTCACTAGGTTAGCATTTCCTGCTTTCAGTTTGTTATCTTGACACATAACTACAGCACAACAGCTGGGTTGTTCCTGGAGTTCCTGGGGGGAGCTTTATTCTCAGAGTGCTGAATTTCCTTTTCAGCTGTCAGCTCAAAAGTGTGTTCAAAATGTTCAACTTCTTACTCACCATTCTGGGCCCCTAGCACCACTCTGGGACTATGATAGAAATGCTGATAAGGTAGATGAATGGAAGCATATTTGGTTTGAGGAGGAGGAGAATTGCAGAAGCCAAAAATGCACATGTCCATTGTTTGGTAGTGGGGTTACTGACTAGTGTTCTTTGCATCTGAGTATTCTTTCTAAAAGAACTGCTCCATTCCCATCAAAAAATCATTTGCACCTGTTATGAAATAAAAAATGGTACCGTTCTCGAAAACAGTCTTGATATGGTGTTCACACACACACACACACACACAATCAGTGATCTGGCTGTTGAAAAATACATTGGGATTTGCTGTAGTTTTCCCTAACTTTCTCCATTTATAAAGAAAGATTTGCACAACATTTCCTTTTTATCTAGGAAACTCTTCAGAACACTTCCTAAGAAATTAATTGTATTCCAGCCAGACTTGCATGCTGCCATCCCACAGGAAATGGGTCAGCAATCCATTAAGATGCCATTAGATAATCTAATTTGGAACTTAATCTCTAAATTAACCATGCTCCATACTTGAAGCATACTTGAGAGAAAGAAAAAAGTTTACGTTTGAATCGATAGGGGAGCTGAAGCGTGAAGAAGGCTGTTTGTTTTTTCTGTAGCTGTGGTCACGTCTCAAGCCGTCTGGTAACCAGGAGAAACCAGACATGATGTAATTCCAGATTGAACTTGAACTTCAGGGACTTAGGATAGGGGAACAATGGACCATAGGAATCAATAATGTCCATTTTCCACATGATTATCTTTGGAGCTTTAAGTTAACCTTTATGGGAGAAGCAGCAGGATCTGCAGTGTGACCAAAATGAGATGATCCAGAGACAAGATGTTAGAGGAAAGAAAACAACTTTTTCCGTGATATTTTCTGAGCAGCACTGCAGATTCCAGCAGGATTAGAAAAGTTCCCGCTCTGCAGTAAACCGGTGGCCTGTTCAGAGCACTCTTTGTTCGCTTAGGTAGGACAAACTTAATCTTATGTTTCCTGTCAGATGATTTTTGGCTGCACTACGGGAGAGGGAGGAGCATGGTTCAGAAAATTCCCAAACGTAAACCTTGCTGATTAACCCTTTGCAATGAAAGACGCACATTAAACACCTACTTTATTTGAAGATGTTTTACGTAAAGCGCCATATTTACATATGTATTACGTCCGCGAGGAGTCCGCGCCCTCAGCAGCCAACGCCCCTTTTATTAAGTGACCTTTTTGATTTTCCTGTTTGCAGGGCTGTGAGTAGGTAGGTCGTGAATTTTTAGCCATATTTACTTAGATAACAGAGCATAGGAATGAGTAAATGTACTCATAAACATAAGAAAAAAGGAAAGGCAGGAAAGCCTGTTAAAGTTCAAGAAATTGAAGAACACGGATTTTGAATACTCGCGAACTGTTGAAAGTTACAATTATTCTCTCCTTTGTTAATTCTCGTTTTACGTGAAGGAAGGTCTTTTGTTTTTTGTTTTGTTTTGTTTTGTTTTTTCCTTTTGCACATGTGATTCTTTCTGCACCTATATTAGCAGGCATGCTTTAAAACTGTTCAGTTCCCTAATCACTTGTGATTTTATGATTTGGAATTTGGATACAAGTAAGTTCTGTTATTTAGAGGTGAAATTGTACAATTTTGTACATGACAAATGAACGCTGATTTTTGCTTTTAAATGAAAATCACTTGGGAAAGAATCACTTTTTGCTTTTGTATAAAACTTACATTTCTTTTTAACTTAGTATGCCTTGGGTGATTTTCTCTAGTGAAAGGCACTCTTTGGGAGCACTATTTTTGTGGAGAATTTTGTCTGCTGTTGAAGACTCACATATGCTAATAAGGGGAGCAGTAGTACTTGTAACAATAGCATTGAAAGGAACCCAGGGATAGAGAGGAATACAGACTAGAGAAAGGATGGAAGCCCACATGTAGGGTTCCCGGCTCTGGTACAGTCTGTGGGAGGAGATCAAACAATCACTGTGAGCCTGATGATGCTATATTTTTTAATTGGCTGAAACCTCCTACAGCTATGTAAGTCGTTACATATGTATGCATGTGTGTACTGTAATTTATTTACAATTAGCCATCTTTGTAGTAATTCTCTTTCATTTTCCCTTCTAAAACATGAAAAATAGCAAACATAATTTTTAAAAAAAAAATCTACTTAACTTGGCCTATTTAGGGGAATTGTATTTTTCTTATGTCTAAAGTAAACATTTTAAGGAAATACGTTCTTACTACTTTTAAGTATATAGGTTGCCTTGTTGAAGCGTCTTCTAGGATTTTGTAAGGGCTTTTCACTTAAAGAATACAGTAACTACCAAAACAAATTATGTAATATATGGTGATTAACATAACAATAAAAAAATTAAAAAAAAAGAATACAGTAACTATAATGAGCACATTTTATCTTTAGCTGCAGTGGTCCAAACATAAGGGCTCTTCTTGCCCTGTGCTCTTCACTAGATAACATATTTCGCTGGCAGAAGTCATTATTTTACATAGGAAATGCTAATACTCACGCATGGTAAAGTTAACATTTAATCCAGCATGCTCCAATAACGGAAACACATCTGAAACAACTGAATATAAATTAATGAGCTTTGATGGCCTACCGTTTTGATATGTTATTTCCAAAATCGTTGGTCCCCAAGGAGTAGCAATAAAGAAGGCTATTTACCTACTTAGTTAAGAAACAAATACGTTTCTTTTTCATTACTATGAAGTGCTATTGCTTGCAGTTAGAATAATTCCACAAGCCACCTGCAGTTTATGATATTTGGTGTTTCCCAGAGAGCCCACAAGAGTACTTTGCAGTTCAGGTAAGAGCTGGCCAGGGAGCTGTCTGATACAGATTATTACAAATAGTAATAATCACTAGAAATCATCTTTCATGCAAATAAGATCATTCAGATAGCAATAATGATCCTTAAAAGGGGAGGAACTAACTCGAAGAAATCCAAGACTGGTGTAAAGCACTTTGTCTATTTCACTTCTAGTGTGGCCTCATCTGAAGTGGAATTCAATGAGCAAGTTACTGACATACAGCCACATCTGCACGTACATAATCAAAGGCAAATACTGTATTCAGCTGGAAAGAATCTGGAATTGGATAAATAAGATACAGTTATTTGTGTTGAGATTTGGACTCAAGAATTATACTTCTCTGGGAGTCTCAGTGTGTCTGCATGATGTGGACCTTAATTCATAGCGTCTCTTCTATAATTTAAGGATAATATAAATTCTTGTCCAGTGATAAAAGTAAAGTGTGTTTCACAAAAGAGGGCGATGTGAGGTAAAGCCTACTGGGTAAAAATGTAGATCCTAGAACTATACTGCTAGAGTTCAGATCCTGGCTGCTGTGACATAATAGCAACATGACTTGGGCAAAGCACTTAACTTCCTACTCCAGTTCCCTCATCTGTAAGATCAGAATGAAACTCGTACTTTTCTCATAGATTCACTATGAGGATGGAAAATTCATAAAACAGTACCCTGGCAGATAATGCACACCATACTAGCAACGAGTATATTTATTACATACCATTTTTTGTTATAATACGTTAATGAATTCTTAAATATATTCTTATTATATAATAACATATAATAATTCTCCCAGCTTTTTTTTTTTTTAAAGTAAGCTCTATGCTCCACATAGGGTTTGAACTCATGACCCCAAGATCAAGAGCCCCATACTCTACCCACTGAGCCAGCCAGGTGCCCCCAACATAAAATAATTCTTAAATATATAGGTACTTAAATATCACCCATATATTCCTTCAACTGAGCCAGCATATTTTCCCAAGACACCGTCTATAGCATTTGCATTATGTCAAAGTAAGCAGCCAGTCCAAATGCATACATACACAATCCAGGACAGCATGGCTTAATTAGTACTTAATTAACCTGCCCTTGATTGGTTTTTCCAGGTAGATTTTAGCCATTAATAGGGGAAATTGTTTATTGTGCATTTTGGGAAAGATACTAATACCTGTGTGTTAATTATTGTAGCAATAAAATTAGGAGTATTTAGCTAAGGAAGTAAAAAACTTTTCTTGGGGATATTTAAAACAGGTGCAAAAGAATGAAAGGTAAATCCTTCTCAGTTAAGGTCTTTATTTTCTTTATTTTCCATGCTTTCTGGGCCATCACTTATTTTTATTGCTGTCTATAAGTAATGTAGCTCCTAGTAGAGTTGAGGTATTCCTGAGTATATAAAATTCTTTGTGCTTCATTCCTATAATATTTTTGTTAAGCTTCTTGGAAGAGTACTTACTATCTTTGAGGTAAATATGGTAGTCTTATGATTAAATCAGTATGTGAAATCTGAATGGGCAATATTATTACTCCCCTAAAAAATATTAGTGAGCTGAATACTTTTACCTTTTATAAAATGCTTGACAAATGGGTGATCCAACCCATTATCAGATAAACGCAGACTAGTAATAAATGAATTTTGCCATTCTTCAAATAGCTCTTATTTCAAGACATAGTTGGAGTGAAGCCTTTGACTTTGTTTCGTTTCTTACTCAACTTATTACTCCATATATGTTTATTTGGCACTCTGGGGTTCTTGGGTGGTTACTGAGGTAAAAGCCAAGGGCCCAATCCTTCTGGCCTAGAAGACACAGTCTTGCAAAAAGAAAGCACAACCATCAAATGTTGACTTGTCCAGAGCAATTTTCTCTTTCACTCAGTGACATAGAGTCTATTTACTACTTGTAGATGCAGACACCAACTACTTTATACAGTTTATCCAAGGATATGAAATATATCCTTCCTTTAAAAAGAAGTGGGTATCTTTTTACCCCGTAATCCTCACCATAAGGTCACTCTAATACAACTTCAACTAGATTTCTTTTCAGAGGATATGTATTGAATTTCAGAGTTGCTTGATCACCCAGATCAACCACATATTCTGTGCGCAAGTCTCCCACACCATTATTTAGGTTATGATCCAGCTGTGTGGGGCATAGGGAATCCACTGTCTCCTGAAGCAAATATTGCCTTCAAGAACTCTGTTCAAAAGTTCTTTCTAGTCTAGGTGGATGTCTGACCTCCCAGGGAAGCAGTGTGATATAGTATGATATGGTATAATATAGTTAAATGGCCGTGGGAATCAGAGCTGATTCATATCTGAGGTCTAGGCGGGTAACTTGGGACAAGTTTAAACCTCAATTTTCTCATCTGTTCAATGGGGATAATGGCAATTTCAAGAGTTCACTGAGAAAATCAAGGGAAAGAGCAAATGTAAAACACCCAGAATGGTATCTTGCTCGTAGTAGGGCCTCAGGTTTTCTTCTGGAATTTTCTCCCTTTATGCTAATTCTTTCCACCTGAACTATACAGAACAAGTCTATATTTCTTTCCAACTCAACTGTTGTATCTCCCCTGTCTCCCTTCAGCTGTTCCTCAAATGACATGATTTGGTGGGTTTCTTCATCAAAGAAATGTCATAGAGTTTGTTTCTCTTGAATAGTGATGCCTAGAAGCAACACAATGCTTGAGAAATAGTCTGATTAGGATAAAATGGGCCGTCACCTCCCATTAATGCATCTTAAGGTCAGAAGAATTTGTTTCTTTGCTTCTTCCGTTTTTGGGGCAGCCACATCATGCATTTGGTGAGAATAATGTGAAAATAGTATCCACAATATCAGATATTTTATTTTTTAGAATTTTGATGTAACTTGTATCTGTTCTGTGTATAAGGAAATATCTCACTATATACATAGAGTAGAAGTCGTTAGGGTGAATTCTTCTTTGTGTTAAGGTATAGTCAAAATCTTTTTTTTGCTTTTGTCGTGCCTGGTTTTTTAAAGTACTTTATATTCTTTTCCTTTTTTAATGGTATAACTTAAATATATATTTTCTAAAGATGTGCTTTCAACTTTTAGTCATGCTTATCTTCTGTTTGCCTAAAGAAAATGCGATTTGGCAATGGAGAATGGAATGAAAGCAAAGTCTGTGCATGCTTGAAGATCTATTGCTGAAGTAGCTTAACTTGACCTTGATTATTTTGAGATCTTTCAGTTATGTTCGCACATCTCTTAATATAGAGAGGCACAGATTACTGGATTGGACAAAGGATAATTCTCACTCCATTATGAATTAAGACTATTAAACACTTCACATATAACTAGTTTTGTATGTGGAGATAAATATGAATACGTGTGTTTATTTTACCCATACTGGTGATCAGCGGCATTGATTTATATAGAGGGAGTTATAGATGTAAAAAGCATAGTTACCTGAGAAAGTGTGCAGTTTGAGACATTCTCTTTTTGAGATGAAATGATACAGGTTATTTTGTTTGATTAAACTCTTTTTTACATTGTTATCATAATCTTTGAATTTGTTTGACCAGATTCTTTTCAATGAGACTACCAAAAAGCTCCTAAGAAATGTCTGTGCCTTATAGTTCTGAACCTAACCTATAAATTGGCAATAAGAGACTTGTAAAACTCATATATGAGGTCTGCATAGTGTTAATGTTTGAGATTTATTTCCCCCCAAAGGTTCATAAACAGTATTGACAAATATATTGCACACTGCAATTTTGACATGGTCATAATGTAAGATGGGAGGTTTGAAAAGTTTAAGTAAACATCTAAATTGAATTTGTTAGATATTCTGCAGCAAGAGTCCTGTTAGTCACTAGCATCAATTTGTTTTTATTGAGCATTTTCCAAAGAATAATACATGTCTCTTTTTAGAACCACATAAGAAAGCTGTTGCAAAATAAACCCAGAGTTCTTGTCTTTTCTGCCATCAGTTAGAGAGACTTCTCCATTTAAAGACTCACATCTATTTTCAATCATTAAAATACACTTTATTTTCCTAAAGTATGCAGTCTCTAAATGCCTTTCCAGAGCTCATTGAATTTGGGACTCGCTTTTGCAAAGTGATTTGCTGGTTGTTGACACTGTCTTTTACTGTCAAGGATCATCAATTTGGGCTAGTCTTTTTGTTTTTCATACATGCTTCCCATTTTGGGTTAAAAATAATGGATACCTGTTTTTGTAATTTATTTTATTTGCTGAGAAGTAATTAGCATTAGCTATGGCCAGACCCTACAGGGAATTGACAAGACATTTCTATACGGAGCTTACCTTTCAGTCAGTAAGATAATCACAAGCTACATATGACTATGCTATGAAGTAATAAATACTCTCATAGTACTGTGTAACACAGTGCAGGGAACGTCCGGGCGAGGGGACAATAGCTTTCATGAATGATCGTGTAACATTCTCTCCCAATCAATCATGCAAAGCACAGAAATGGAAGATGTGTGTGGGAAGAGAGAAATATGTGAAAATAATTAAGTTTCTTGGAAAAGGTTTCAGTAACAACTATTCTAATTCTTGAGAATTATGACTTTTAAACAGATAACGAGGACATATTTTTTAGTTTGAATTATTCCTCATTCGAACTCTTACTCAATTATTCCTCCATCTTTAATTTTTGTTAATACCAAACGTCTATAATTTTAAGCTCAGAGATGCCGATTTTCTTTTTACAGGGGGCCAAATCACAAGGTATTTGTGGAAATACGTGATGATTATGAACCCCACTTTTTAAAAATACAGAGTTGGGTGGGATTGGGAACACTTAAGTGATTTGTTTTTGTATCCAAAAATTTATTGAGCATCCACCCTATGCTGGTATTACATTAAATGGAGAGCAAAAAAAGAGATGGACTTTGCTATCGTGGAGCTCATAGTCTAATCATAAAGTCCCTCCAGCATGAAATGTTTCTACTGAATTATCAACTCAGAAATACGCACTTAGACATGTACTAATAAGACACATTTTGTGTAGAGCTATCACCAGAGTAAAAGAAGTTATATATAGAGAGAGAGATCTATATACATATCTATCTCAGGTTCTTTTTTTAATGCAGGCTTTTTGTTTGTTTGTTTACGAAGTTGTTCTTCAAGTTAATATCCCATAAAGGTTTTTTGTCCCTTTGGTCTTCATGTATGAAAAAATGAGATTGTCTAGGTTGATATCTACAATAATAGTGTCCATCTCACCTCATGGTTTTCAAAAGTAAAGGATACTACATTAAATTTAAAACATCGAAATGATGTCTCCAAGTCAGGCCATGATGAAACAGGCTATGGAATTATCAGTTCGATGTTTTCTTGGTTCGTGATGATTTATGCAGCTATTAATTAGCTGACATTCATTCTGAGCGGAGTATTGAAACAGACAATGGTCTGATTAGGTATCCCGTCAAAATATATGGTGTGCGGGGTTGTTTTGTGATCTGCAGATCTCAGATTATTTTCCTCCAGATGATAACTTGTTTAATGAGAGATTACCCCAGTAGCAATGAGAGAGGTGTTGCTCAAGGTTTTTTAAACAGCCCCAGATCCCACAGAGGTGAAAGGAGAGTTGGTTGGAGGGGTCGAGAACCCGGCCCTCTTGCTTCCTCCAACGCCCCTCCCACCCACCCCTCCCAGCTCTCCAGACACAGAACAACTGATGGCGGGGACAGGGAGTGTCCAGGCCTCTGGTGCTAGCATTTCAAATGGCATGTTATGTACTGGCCTTCTTTAAAAAGGTATTTTTCTCTTATCGTGAGGAAAAAGGAAAATCTTCCGTGACAGCTTTCAGTTGTATTCAGTCAATAAGCAGGTGAAACACTGAAACCCATCTTATCACTGAATTGCTTACGAATTGAAAGTAAAGCAAGATCAGAGTATAACCAGCAAACCATTGTGGATTTGCTGCTTTCTTTTTCCTTTTCTTTTTCTTTCTCTTTCTTTCTTTCTTTCTTTCTTTCTTTTTCTTTCTTTCTTTCTTTCTTCTTTCTTCTTTCTTTCTCTTTCTTTCTTTCTCTCTCTCTTACTCTTTCTTTCTTTCTTTCTTTCTTTCTTTCTTTCTTTCTTTCTTTCTTTCTTTCTTTCTATCTTTTTCCTTCCTTCCTTCCTTCCTTCCTTCCTTCCTTCCTTCCTTCCTTCCTTCCTTCCTTCCTTCCTTCCTTCCTTCTTCCTTCCTTCCTTCCTTCCTTCCTCAAAGTAGATCTGATATTTTAGGAATACGCCCAATCAGAGTTCCACAGTTGTGTGTAAGCCCAACTTGAATTTCTCCTGCTTCACCATTACCCTTACCTTCCATGAAAGAAATAGACCATGCAGTGTATGTACCTATAATATTTATAATTAGCACAGTAATCTCATATGAAACTGTAATGTGGAAAAAAGTTATAGTAGTAATTTGATGCCTGTGGAATTTATATTTCTCATATCGTTGTAGATGTTAACATTGTGTTTCTTCTTTTTCTCTTCCCTCCCTCCTGCTCCTCTCCTGTCAACAGTCCTGGTACCTGGGCTAGCTTGGTTCCTTTCCAAGTATCAAATAGGACACCCATCCTACCGGCAAATGTCCAAAATTACGGTTTGAACATAATCGGAGAACCTTTCCTTCAAGCAGAAACGAGCAACTGAGGGAAAACGAAATACAACAGTAGTTTAAGAAATTAAAAAAAAAAAAAGGAAAAGAGGAAGACTGGACAAAACAAAACAAAACAAACAAAAGGGAGAAAGGAAAGCCAACTGAAGAAAGAAGATATATAGACCAGCAATTGCAGCACTTACAATCACTAATTCCCTTAAGGTTGAAACTGTAATGACATGAAAAAGGGTCGATGATATTTCGCTGATGGTAGATCGCAGCCCCTGCAACGTACGTAGCCTTTGTTACATGAAGTCCGCTGGGAAATAGATGTTCTGTCTCTATGACAATATATTTTAACTGACTTTCTAGATGCCTTAATATTTGCATGATAAGCTAGTTTTATTGGTTTAGTATTCTTGTTGTTTACGCATGGAATCACTATTCCTGGTTATCTCACCAACGAAGGCTAGGAGGCGGTATCAGAGGTGCTGGGTGACCGAGCCATGAGCCAGCCATTTTCTAAGCACTCTGATTTCTAAAAGTTAAAAAAATATATATATAAAATCTCTGTAGCCTTTAGTTATCAGTACAGATTTATTAAATTTTGGCCCTTAACCCAGCCTTTTCCAGTGTGTAACCCAGTTTGAAACCTTAAAAAAAAAAAAAAAGAAAAAAGAAAAGAAAAAAAAAGAAAAAAAGAAAAAAGGTAAAAAAAAACAGTTTGAACACAAAGGCTCTATGGAAGAAATGCCTCTATGTAGGTGAAGTGTTATCTCTGCATGCAACAGTAAAAATTAATATAATATTTTCCCCACAAAAGAAACACTTAACAGAGGCAAGTGCAATTTATAAATTTATATCTAAAGGGGAATCATGATTATAAGTCCTTCAGCCCTTGGACTCTAAATTGAGGGGATTAAAAAGAATTTAAAATAATTTTGAACGAATTTATTTTCCCCTCAGTTTTTGAGGGCATTAAAAAGGCATTAAATCAAGACAAATCATGTGCTTGAGGAAAAAAAAAATTAATGAAAACACAGCACTTATGTTGGTTTAGCTGCAGCCTCCTTGGAGGTAGGATTTATTTATTTAAAATTACTGGTTGCATCAAGAACCCATAGGGTGTACGTACAAAAGGTTCTATAAAATCTGCATTACAGAGACAAAGAGGCAGGCAAATCCATGTCACAAGGGTAAAGCTTACAGTTTACAAACTGGGAACGCCAGGGTGTAGGGTATAAAAACGCACTCTTGAGAAAACAGATGGAATGAGGGTGCTGAAAACTTGCATGGTGCTTTCAGACATTAGCCTTGTTCAACAAATTTCTTGTATTGACAGATCTGTAGTGTGCATGGGCAGACACATTTTGCCTCTATGTCTCTTAAAATTTTAATTAAAAATACTCTTTCCAGTAATCCTAATTTGCACGAAGATATAATGTCCACATTACGTGCCTTGCCTTGAAATCTAAAAACAAAAAAAAAACAAAAAAAAAACAAAAAAGTGACATCACTACACTTGTTTTGCTGCATTTATTATCATTTTAAATCTTTACCATTTTTATGACAAAATATTTTGTACTCCAGACGAAGAAAAATGTGTGACATCATGGATTTTTTAGACAGTTATACCTTTATCTCACATTTATAAAGCATATCATGGCTGTGTATAGTTGCCGCTTAAAAATTGTAATCGACCAGCAATATTTTCAGTATTTTGGTGTTTTTTCTATTAACCTTTCATGTTTTTCATCTTCCAATTAATATTTGGGGGGAGGGGTTTCAAATTTATACGAATTATGCAATACCAAGTTTTGCCTATGTAGGTAGTGCTTTTAAGCTGTATTGGTTATTATAGGTAAGTACACAGATTTAAAAAAAATAATGTATGCTTTTTTTTGTTTGTTTGTTTTAATTGACCAAAGTGGGTACTGCTATTTTTGCAGTGTGATGAGGTCCTTTGTGTACTGAGAGATGGACAGGGGATTTTTTTTAATATACATATATATATATTCTGGGGTGGGTGGGAGGATTTTTAACACTTTACAGTGTAGCTGTGAAGCAGGGCACCCTGAGACGGGCCTGGGCTGCAAATCGACTGTTCTGTCTACTGTGACAAACTTCAACTTACACAGGTTCCCCCTTCTCTAACTTCCCACCTGGGGTGCAAGCTGAACTCCTTTCTGGTTTTTGTCACAACAGAAATCGTAAGAACACGTGAACACAAAAAATTCTCCTGGAGGCAGACTTGGCTTAAAACAAACTGTCATATCTTTTTTTGTTTTGTTTTGTTTTGTTTCTTGGTTTTTTTTTTTTTTTTTTTTTTTGGCGGCGGTGGTGATGGTGGTGGTGGTGGTAGTTTTTCTGGAAAGATCCACAGTGGAGAGTGAGCCTGTCTCATATTTGGCAAAAATATTGGTGGAAGAATCCACATAGCGGAGGTTTCACACTTCGGGGGTTTAACACATGAGTCTGTTTTCTCCTAAAAAACCCGTCACCCAGCTGGAGGGAGTGCTCCCACATTCACCCGGCTGGAGGGAGTGCTCCCACATTCACCCGGCTGGAGGGAGTGCTCCCACATTCTTTCTCCACCACTTCTCTTCCCCCATTTCTTCCTTTCCTTGATGGTAGTGGATGATTTACCTGTGACTCACTACTTCAAATGGATGGCAGTGCACTTGGGTTTTGTTTTTTGTTTTTTTTTTTTTTAATGCATCCAGAGGATTGAACAGAGGATTGCTATATTAAATGTACTTGGACTTCTAGATTAAAATCAAAGTTCAGTTTTTAAGGAACAAAAAAATTAGTAAATCTTGTTATGTTTTCATTTTACCTGCCCTTTTAAATGGAGAACCAGAGCAGAAGGGAAATGTAGAATTTTCAGGAATTAATGTTCCTGTGGACGAATTAAGCCCATTAGATGCTGATGGGATTTTTTAAGGGATGGTGCCTCAAATACATATTTGATTTAGTTTCCCCTGAGGGCTAGTGGGTAAAGGGAGGCTAGTTTTATTTTGCTCTTACACCCCTCCCCCAGCCCCCCAGTCCCATTGAGGCAATTCATTACTAGAAGGAAAATCTTTCAGAATTAGTGACACATGGAGGGCTGTCTTGAGGAGCCCCCTGACCCCCTTCCCCCAGGCCACGGCCTAATAAAATAAACTGTCCATTGTTCTCACAGCATATGATTTAATAATGAATACTTTAGAACAATGCTTATGGGTCTAGAATTGTATTTGATGAGCCCATTCAGTCTGATAGCCCCCATGCCACATAGCACAGCAGGATCCTAGCCACGCAAGTTGGAAAGTAAGTCCAATCATTTCTGTGATACTTGCCCTGATACAAAACAGCTCATCTCAGCCAAGCTCTTCATGTATCTTGGACCTAGTAGGTGAACAAATCGAACCTCACAGGACACGCAGTAGTTTTTAAGGGCAGACTCGCTCTCTCTTTTTTTTTTTTTTTTTTTTGCCAGAGAATGAGCAGTTCTAGCTAAGTCAGTTACACACTGTGGGTATTCCTGCCTGCCTCTTGAACACAAAGGCCTAGTTCAAGTGTTGTTGCTTTTTGGTTTTTTTTTAATCCATTTTTTTTTTCTCCTTTCCTTTTGTGAGAAAACTATTAAAGATACTACTATCTGTAGAAAATCTCAAATCCCATTTTTCGGCCTCCTCCTCTTTTACCAGGAAGTAGATCTTCTGACTAAGGGCCCCCCTCTTGCAGATCTTGCACGCCCCTCCCTTCCCCAGAACTGCAGAGCTTCAGGATGGCCAAGGTCACCCAAGGGCATCAGGAGGTCACCTGCCCCCCTGTGTGTTCGGCGGCGGCGCTGTTCAGCCGTCTCGTTGCATGGCTTTGCGGCCACCACTCACAGTGCCTCTGAAGTTTCCTCTGGAGTGACATGAGCGTTGGAGGCTTGTCTAAGGGAAAAAAATAAAATGAATAAATAAATAAAAGGCAGTGAAGGAGACTGTACATAAAGACATGGCAAGAATCTTAATTATAGCAATATAGTTATGGGGTAATGTTCGGGTGGGCAGCTCCATTAAAAAAAAAATATGTGAATGAATCTGTGAAGCTGCAAAGTAGCAAGAAGAGCGAAAGATCTTCTTAACGAACCGCCTACCTTGTAGACAGTAATTTGTACACTGTATAGTTTTGTTAAGAATTTTTTTTTAAATTAAAATTCCCATGTTTGTAAAGCTAACTTTTTAACAATTATAATGGAACTATATGTTGTTTCCATTTTTAAAGTAAACAAGAATATTCCTTGTCTAGAGACTGGACTTGAGTTAAAACTCTCCAGCCTCTTAAGTTATGTATTAAAAAAAAAAAAATCTGTCCATGTTAGGAGTTATTTCACAGATGCCTGTGCTTGAAAAGCATAGGCTACTAATCCTTTAAAAAAGTGTAAATGGAGAAAAGTTATATTTTATGAAGGTTATTTTGTTGTATTTAGTATTGGGAAAGTTGGTTTTCAGAGCATTTCAGAATGTCCGAAGCACCGCTGTCTTTTTATTAGTATGTACGGCCTTTAGCAAAAGTTTTTGTGATTGTTACGTGATGGTATTTAAGGTTAAGTTTCACAGAGCATTCGGGATAGGCAGAAAAC